>NC_069502.1:768331389-768702639 GCF_027579735.1 Bombina bombina
GGGGTTAATAATATTTAACTAGTGTTTGCGATGCGGGAGTACGGCGGTTTAGGGGTTAATATGTTTATTATAGTGGCGGCGATGTCCGGAGCGGCAGATTAGGGGTTAATAATTTTATTTTAGTGTTTGCGATGCGGGAGGGCTAGGTTTAGGGGTTAATAGGTAGTTTATGGGTGTTAGTGTACTTTTTAGCACTTTAGTTATGAGTTTTATGTTACAGCTTTGTAGCGCAAAACTCATAACTATTGACTTTCAGTTTACGGTATGGATCTTGTAGTTATAGGCTGTACCGCTCACTTTTTGGCCTCCCAGGCAAACTCGTAATACCGGCACAAAGGAAGTCCCATTGAAAAAGGACTTTTTGAAAGCTGCGGTAGTTACGTTGTGTTACGGCCAAAAAAGTGTGGGGTACAGCTATACCCACAGGACTCGTAATACCAGTGGTAGTGAAAAAGAGCCTTAACGCTGCTTTTTCACCCATAACGCAAAACTCGTAATCTAGCCGTTTATTTGAAAAAGAAGGCATCTAAGCTAAGGAGCCAGACAGTTTTTGGTTCAGAACTCTAGACAGCACTTGTTTATAGGTGCTGTCCAATCAGCAAGGACAACCCAGGTGGTAAACTAAAAATGGACCGGCTTCTAAACGTACATTCTTGCTTTTCAAATAAAGATAGCAAGAAAATGAAGAAAATTTGATAATAGGAGTAAATTAGAAAGTTGCTTAAAATTGCATGCTCTATCTGAATCATGAAAGAAAAAAATTGGGTTGAGTGTCCCTTTAAGGATCACGCAAGACAATCAAACCTAAAATTCAGCCTAGATAAGATACGGCTGAGTCCCCTTTGGGATAGGGAGCCTCTTAAGGGCCGCACTACACATCACAGAGCCCTCAGGTTGGACAGATTGTTTTCAGAACTCTCTCAATGATTACATAATAATAGAGGTGGCAATAATGTATCTCAATGTATAGTAGGAGGACAGCCCTATGGTCCCTTATTGACAAAATTTCAAAGCCAACATGACCCAATTTTTCCTTGAAGAAGTCTTAAAGGTACTTTTCCAGGTCTTGGTTGTGAAATATACCAGTGATCCTTTCAATTCTTAGGTTATTCCTTCTGGACATTTGATGGCATCCAATATATTTTTTGTAGGCTGCAGCTATCATATTAGGATCAATATAAAATACATATTTTAAATATACATTTAGAACTCTTGACCTGATTATTGTTCTCCAGGAAGGAACTCTTTTCCCTAAAAAGTGAACTGCAAAGAGGTGCACTGCAGACCACTACAAAATCTGTATAATTTCCAAAGTAATGAGATGGTTAAATACCTGCTTGCAGAAATGCAGTAGAGCCAGAGCCCTATGTTCCAATCTAACAATCCAGTTACAAAATGATGAATTCAGGATGAAAAAATCCAATGGTTAACTGCAGATGTTACGGTAATTTACAGTTAATATCAGAAAAGGAATAGGAGACATTGGAATTATTATTCCAGATGATCTGAAAATTTGTAAAACCATGCAGTAACACGAGCGATTAGGTCAGTAGGATGATTGGTTATATAAGAAGCTGGAAAAATGAGGTTCCTAGGTCTTGTACAACTTTTTAGATCACTAGCTAAGCTTCATCTTGAATATTTTGTACAGTTAAACTAATTTTAAGGTGCCAGTGGCTCCCTTACTCTTGGGTTTGTCAAGCCCTGGCTTAGAAAGCATGGCTAACTGAAGCTGGAAAAAGTTCTCTCTCAAAGCTTGAAGTATCAAGAATAAATTATTGTGGCTACACAGTTATGGGGCTCATTTGTTTGCATCAATATTCTTATAAATAATACAATTATTTTGAATCAGAGCTGACATTGAATGGAAGACTAAGGAGAAGTGCGGTAAATTTCACTGGAGAGACTTTTAAAGATTGTCCCCAGGAAGACTCTCTCTCCAAGTATATACACAAATTACACTATATTGTTAAAGGGACAGTCAACTCAAAAAACATAATTTATGCTTACCTGATAAATGTATTTCTCTTGTAGTGTATCCAGTCCACGGATCATCCATTACTTGTGGGACATTCTCCTTCCCAACAGGAAGTTGCAAGAGGATCACCCACAGCAGAGCTGCTATATAGCTCCTCCCCTCACTGCCATATCCAGTCATTCGACCGAAACAAGACGAGAAAGGAGAAACCATAGGGTGCAGTGGTGACTGTAGTTTAATTAAAATTTAGACCTGCCTTAAAAGGACAGGGCGGGCCGTGGACTGGATACACTACAAGAGAAATAAATTTATCAGGTAAGCATAAATTATGTTTTCTCTTGTTAAGTGTATCCAGTCCACGGATCATCCATTACTTGTGGGATACCAATACCAAAGCTAAAGTACACGGATGATGGGAGGGACAAGGCAGGAACTTAAACGGAAGGAACCACTGCCTGTAGAACCTTTCTCCCAAAAACAGCCTCTGAAGAATCAAAAGTGTCAAATTTGTAAAATTTTGAAAAGGTGTGAAGCGAAGACCAAGTCGCAGCCTTGCAAATCTGTTCAACAGAGGCCTCATTTTTAAAGGCCCAGGTGGAAGCCACAGCTCTAGTAGAATGAGCTGTAATCCTTTCAGGGGGCTGCTGTCCAGCAGTCTCATAGGCTAAGCGTATTATGCTCCGAAGCCAAAAGAAGAGAGAGGTTGCCGAAGCTTTTTGACCTCTCCTCTGTCCAGAGTAAACGACAAACAGGGCAGATGTTTGACGAAAATCTTTAGTAGCCTGTAAGTAAAACTTCAAGGCACGGACTACGTCCAGATTATGCAAAAGACGTTCCTTCTTTGAAGAAGGATTAGGACACAATGATGGAACAACAATCTCTTGATTGATATTCCTGTTAGAAACCACCTTAGGTAAAAACCCAGGTTTGGTACGCAGAACTACCTTGTCTGAATAAAAAATCAGATAAGGAGAATCACAATGTAAGGCAGATAACTCAGAGACTCTTCGAGCCGAGGAAATAGCCATCAGAAACAGAACTTTCCAAGATAAAAGTTTAATATCAATGGAATGAAGGGGTTCAAACGGAACTCCCTGAAGAACTTTAAAAACCAAGTTTAAGCTCCACGGGGGAGCAACAGTTTTAAACAGAGGCTTAATCCTAACCAAAGCCTGACAAAATGCCTGGACGTCTGGAACTTCTGCCAGACGCTTGTGCAAAAGAATAGACAGAGCAGAGATCTGTCCTTTTAAAGAACTAGCTGATAAGCCTTTGTCCAAACCCTCTTGGAGAAAGGACAATATCCTAGGAATCCTAACCTTACTCCATGAGTAACTCTTGGATTCACACCAATAAAGATATTTACGCCATATCTTATGGTAGATTTTCCTGGTGACAGGCTTCCGAGCCTGTATTAAGGTATCAATGACTGACTCGGAGAAGCCACGCCTTGATAGAATCAAGCGTTCAATCTCCATGCAGTCAGTCTCAGAGAAATTAGATTTGGATGATTAAAAGGACCTTGTATTAGAAGGTCCTGCCTCAGAGGCAGAGTCCATGGTGGAAGAGATGACATGTCCACTAGGTCTGCATACCAGGTCCTGCGTGGCCACGCAGGCGCTATCAGAATCACTGATGCTCTCTCCTGTTTGATTTTGGCAATCAGTCGAGGGAGCAGAGGAAACGGTGGAAACACATAGGCCAGGTTGAAGAACCAAGGAGCTGCTAGAGCATCTATCAGCGTTGCTCCCGGGTCCCTGGACCTGGATCCGTAACAAGGAAGCTTGGCGTTCTGGCGAGACGCCATGACATCCAGTTCTGGTTTGCCCCAACGATGGACCAGTTGAGCAAACACCTCCGAATGGAGTTCCCACTCCCCCGGATGAAAAGTCTGACGACTTAGAAAATCCACCTCCCAGTTCTCTACGCCTGGGATGTGGATCGCTGACAGGTGGCAAGAGTGAGACTCTGCCCAGCGAATTATCTTTGAGACTTCTAACATCGCTAGGGAACTCCTGGTTCCCCCTTGATGGTTGATGTAAGCCACAGTCGTGATGTTGTCCGACTGAAATCTGATGAACCTCAGTGTTGCTAACTGAGGCCAAGCTAAAAGAGCATTGAATATTGCTCTTAACTCCAGAATATTTATTGGGAGGAGTTTCTCCTCCTGAGTCCACGATCCCTGAGCCTTCAGGGAGTTCCAGACTGCGCCCCAACCTAGAAGGCTGGCATCTGTTGTTACAATCGTCCAATCTGGCCTGCGAAAGGTCATACCCTTGGACAGATGGACCAGAGAAAGCCACCAGAGAAGAGAATCTCTGGTCTCTTGATCCAGATTTAGTAGAGGGGACAAATCTGAGTAATCCCCATTCCACTGACTTAGCATGCATAATTGCAGCGGTCTGAGATGCAGGCGCGCAAACGGCACTATGTCCATTGCCGCTACCATTAAGCCGATTACTTCCATGCACTGAGCCACTGACGGGCGTGGAATGGAATGAAGGACACGGCAAGCATTTAGAAGTTTTGATAACCTGGACTCCTTCAGGTAAATTTTCATCTCTACAGAATCTATAAGAGTCCCTAGGAAGGAGACTCTTGTGAGTGGTGATAGAGAACTCTTTTTCACGTTCACTTTCCACCCATGCGACCTCAGAAATGCCAGAACTATCTCTGTATGAGACTTGGCAATTTGAAAGCTTGGCGCCTGTATCAGGATGTCGTCTAGATACGGAGCCACCGCTATGCCTCGCGGTCTTAGAACCGCCAGAAGTGAGCCCAGAACCTTTGTAAAAATTCTCGGGGCAGTGGCCAACCCGAAGGGAAGAGCTACAAATTGGTAATGCCTGTCTAGAAAGGCAAACCTTAGGAACCGATGATGATCTTTGTGAATCGGTATGTGAAGGTAGGCATCCTTTAAGTCCACTGTGGTCATGTACTGACCCTCTTGGATCATGGGTAGGATGGTCCGAATAGTTTCCATTTTGAATGATGGAACTCTGAGGAATTTGTTTAAGATCTTTAGATCCAAGAGTGGTCTGAAGGTTCCCTCTTTCTTGGGAACCACAAACAGATTTGAATAAAATTCCTGTCCCTGTTCCGTCCGCGGAACTGGATGGATCACTCCCATTACTAGGAGGTCTTGCACACAGCTTAGGAATGCCTCTTTCTTTATCTGGTTTGCTGATAACCTTGAAAGATAAAATCTCCCTTGTGGAGGAGAAGCTTTGAAGTCCAGAAGATATCCCTGAGATATGATCTCCAACGCCCAGGGATCCTGAACATCTCTTGCCCACGCCTGGGCGAAGAGAGAAAGTCTGCCCCCCACTAGATCCGTTTCCGGATAGGGGGCCATTCCTTCATGCTGTCTTGGGGGCAGCAGCAGGCTTTCTGGCCTGCTTGCCCTTGTTCCAGGACTGGTTAGGTTTCCAGGCCTGTCTGGAATGAGCAACAGTTCCCTCTTGTTTTGAAGCGGAGGAAGTTGATGCTGCTCCTGCCTTGAAATTTCGAAAGGCACGAAAATTAGACTGTTTGGCCTTTGATTTGGCCCTGTCCTGAGGAAGGGTATGACCCTTGCCTCCAGTAATGTCAGCAATAATTTCCTTCAAGCCAGGCCCGAATAAGGTCTGCCCCTTGAAAGGAATGTTGAGTAATTTAGACTTTTAAGTCACGTCAGCTGACCAGGATTTAAGCCATAGCGCCCTACGCGCCTGGATGGCAAATCCGGAATTCTTAGCCGTTAGTTTAGTCAAATGAACAATGGCATCAGAAACAAATGAGTTAGCTAGCTTAAGCGTTCTAAGCTTGTCAATAATTTCTTTCAATGGAGCTGTCTGGATGGTCTCTTCCAGGGCCTCAAACCAGAATGCCGCCGCAGCAGTGACAGGCGCAATGCATGCAAGGGGCTGTAAAATAAAACCTTGTTGAATAAACATTTTCTTAAGGTAACCCTGCAATTTTTTATCCATTGGATCTGAAAAAGCACAACTGTCCTCAACCGGGATAGTGGTACGCTTTGCTAAAGTAGAAACTGCTCCCTCCACCTTAGGGACCGTATGCCATAATTCCTGTGTAGTGGCGTCTATTGGAAACATTTTTCTAAATATAGGAGGTGGGGAAAAGGGCACACCGGGTCTATCCCACTCCTTGCTAATAATTTCTGTAAGCCTTTTAGGTATAGGAAAAACGTCAGTACACACCGGCACTGCATAGTATCTATCCAGCCTACACAATTTCTCTGGAATTGCAACTGTGTTACAGTCATTCAGAGCAGCTAATACCTCCCCAAGCAATACACGGAGGTTCTCAAGCTTAAATTTAAAATTAGAAATCTCTGAATCAGGTTTCCCCGAGTCAGAGATGTCACCCACAGACTGAAGCTCTCCGTCCTCATGTTCTGCATATTGTGACGCAGTATCAGACATGGCTCTAACAGCATTTGCGCGCTCTGTATCTCTCCTAACCCCAGAGCTATCGCGCTTGCCTCTTAATTCAGGCAATCTAGATAATACCTCTGACAGGGTATTATTCATGATTGCAGCCATGTCCTGCAAGGTAATCGCTATGGGCGTCCCTGATGTAATTGGCGCCATATTAGCATGTGTCCCCTGAGCGGGAGGCGAAGGGTCTGACACGTGGGGAGAGTTAGTCGGCATAACTTCCCCCTCGTCAGAACCCTCTGGTGATAATTATTTTATAGATAAAGACTGATCTTTACTGTTTAAGGTGAAATCAATACATTTGGTACACATTCTCCTATGGGGCTCCACCATGGCTTTCAAACATAATGAACAAGTAGGTTCCTCTGTGTCAGAAATGTTTAAACAGACTAGCAATGAGACTAGCAAGCTTGGAAAACACTTTAAAACAAGTTTACAAGCAATATAAAAAACGTTACTGCGCCTTTAAGAAACACAAATTTTCCCAAATTTTGAAATAACAGTGAAAAAATGCAGTTACACTAACGGAAATTTTTACAGTGTATGTAATAAGTTAGCAGAGCATTGCACCCACTTGCAAATGGATGATTAACCCCTTAATAGCAAAAACGGAATAACAAATGACAAAAACGTTTTTTAAACAGTCACAACAACTGCCACAGCTCTACTGTGGCTTTTTAACTCCCTCAATATGACTTTTGAAGCCTTTTGAGCCCTTCAGAGAAGTCCTGGATCATGCAGGAAGAAGCTGGATGTCTGTGTCTGTAATTTTTGCTGTGCAAAAAAAAACGCCAAAATAGGCCCCTCCCACTCATATTACAACAGTGGGAAGCCTCAGGGAACTGTTTCTAGGCAAAATTCAAGCCAGCCATGTGGAAAAAACTAGGCCCCAATAAGTTTTATCACCAAACATATGTAAAAAACGATTAAACATGCCAGCAAACGTTTTAAAATACACTTTTATAAGAGTATGTATCTCTATTAATAAGCCTGATACCAGTCGCTATCACTGCATTTAAGGCTTTACTTACATTACTTCGGTATCAGCAGCATTTTCTAGCAAATTCCATCCCTAGAAAAATATTTTAACTGCACATACCTTATTGCAGAAAAACCTGCACGCTATTCCCCCTCTGAAGTTACCTCACTCCTCAGAATATGTGAGAACAGCAAAGGATCTTAGTTACTTCTGCTAAGATCATAGAAAACGCAGGCAGATTCTTCTTCTAAATACTGCCTGAGATAAACAGTACACTCCGGTACCATTTAAAAATAACAAACTTTTGATTGAAGAAATAAACTAAGTATAAAACACCACAGTCCTCTTACGACCTCCATCTTAGTTGAGAGTTGCAAGAGAATGACTGGATATGGCAGTGAGGGGAGGAGCTATATAGCAGCTCTGCTGTGGGTGATCCTCTTGCAACTTCCTGTTGGGAAGGAGAATATCCCACAAGTAATGGATGATCCGTGGACTGGATACACTTAACAAGAGAAAACATAATTTATGTAAGAACTTACCTGATAAATTCATTTCTTTCATATTAGCAAGAGTCCATGAGCTAGTGACGTATGGGATATACATTCCTACCAGGAGGGGCAAAGTTTCCCAAACCTTAAAATGCCTAGAAATACACCCCTCACCACACCCACAATTCAGTTTAACGAATAGCCAAGAAGTGGGGTGATAAAAAAGGAGCGAAAGCATCAAAAAACTGTGCTTTATACAAAAAAATCATAACCACCACAAAAAAGGGTGGGTCTCATGGACTCTTGCTAATATGAAAGAAATGAATTTATCAGGTAAGTTCTTACATAAATTATGTTTTCTTTCATGTAATTAGCAAGAGTCCATGAGCTAGTGACGTATGGGATAGCAGATACCCAAGATGTGGAACTTCCACGCAAGAGTCACTAGAGAGGGAGGGATAAAATAAAGACAGCCAATTCCGCTGAAAAAAATAATCCACAACCCAAATCAAAAGTTTTAATCTTTATAACGAAAAAAACTGAAATTATAAGCAGACGAATCAAACAGAAACAGCTGCCTGAAGTACTTTTCTACCAAAAACTGCTTCAGAAGAAGAAAACACATCAAAATGGTAGAATTTAGTAAAAGTATGCAAAGAAGACCAAGTCGCTGCTTTGCAAATCTGATCAACAGACGCTTCATTCCTAAAAGCCCAGGAAGTAGAAACTGACCTAGTAGAATGAGCCGTAATTCTTTGAGGCGGGGACTTACCCGACTCCACATAAGCATGATGAATCATAGACTTTAACCAAGACGCCAAAGAAATGGCAGAAGCCTTCTGACCTTTCCTGGGACCAGAAAAAACAACAAATAGACTAGAAGTCTTTCTAAAATCTTTAGTAGCTTCAACATAATATTTCAAAGCTCTAACTACATCCAAAGAATGTAACGATCTTTCCTTAGAATTCTTAGGATTAGGAAATAATGAAGGGACAACAATTTCTCTACTAATGTTGTTAGAATTCACAACCTTAGGTAAAAATTTAAATGAAGTCCGCAACACCGCCTTATCCTGATGAAAAATCAGGAAAGGAGATTCACAAAAGAGCAGATAACTCAGAAACTCTTCTAGCAGAAGAGATAGCCAAAAGGAACAGTATTTTCCAAGAAAGTAATTTAATGTCCAGAGAATGCATAGGCTCAAACGGAGGAGCCTGTAAAGCTGTCAAAACCAAATTAAGACTCCAAGGAGGAGAGATTGGCATAATAACAGGTTTGATACGGACCAAAGCCTGTACAAAACAATGAATAACAGGAAGATTAGCAATCTTCCTGTGAAAAAGAACAGAGAGAGCAGATATTTGTCCTTTCAAAGAACTTGCAGACAAACCTTTATCCAAATCATCCTGAAGAAATTGTAAAATTCTAGGAATTCTGAAAGAATGCCAGGAGAATTTATGAGAAGAACACCAAGAGATGTAAGTCTTCCAAACTCGATAATAAATCTTTCTAGAGACAGATTTTCGAGCCTGTAACATAGTATTAATCACTGAGTCAGAGAAACCTCTATGACTAAGAATTAAGCGTTCAATCTCCATACCTTCAAATTTAATGATTTGAGATCCTGATGGAAAAAAGGGCCTTGAGATAGAAGGTCTGGCCTTAACGGAAGTGTCCAAGGTTGGCAACTGGCCATCCGAACGAGATCCGCAAACCAAAACCTGTGAGGCCATGCTGGAGCCACCAGCAGTACAAATGAGCGCTCCATTAGAATTTTGGAGATTACTTTCGGAAGAAGAACTAGAGGCGGAAAGATATAAGCAGGATGATAATTCCAAGGAATTGACAACGCATCCACTGCTTCCGCCTGAGGATCCCTGGATCTGGACAGATACCTGGGAAGTTTCTTGTTCAGATGAGAGGCCATCAGATCTATTTCTGGAAGTCCCCAGATTTGAACAATCTGAAGAAAAACCTCTGGATGAAGACACCATTCGCCCGGATGTAACGTCTGGCGACTGAGATAATCCGCTTCCCAATTGTCTACACCTGGGATGTGAACCGCAGAAATTAGACAGGAGCTGGATTCCGCCCAAACAAGTATCCGAGACACTTCTTTCATAGCTTGAGGACTGTGAGTCCCCCCTTGATGATTGACATATGCCACGGTCGTGACATTGTCTGTTTGAAAACAAATAAACGATTCTCTCTTCAGAAGAGGCCAGAACTGAAGAGCTCTGAAAATCGCACGGAGTCCCAAAATGTTGATTGGTAATCTCGCCTCCTGAGATTTCCAAACCCCTTGCGCTGTCAGAGATCCCCAAACAGCTCCCCAACCTGATAGACTCGCATCTGTTGAGATCACAGTCCAGGTTGGACGAACGAAAGAGGCCCTTGAATTAAACGATGGTGATCCATCCACCAAGTTAGAGATGATCGAACATTGGGATTTAAGGATATTATTTGTGATATCCTTGTATAATCCCTGCACCACTGGTTCAGTATACAAAGCTGGAGTGGTCTCGTGTGAAAACGAGCAAAAGGGATCGCGTCCGATGCAGCAGTCATGAGACCTAAAATCTCCATGCATAATGCTACCGAAGGGAACAATTGAGACTGAAGGTTTCGACAGGCTGAAACCAATTTCAGACGTCTCTTTTCTGGCAGAGACAAAGTCATGGACACTGAATCTATTTGGAAACCTAAAAAGGTTACCCTTGTCTGAGGAATCAAGGAACTCTTTGGCAAATTGATCCTCCAACCATGTCTTTGAAGAAACAACACAAGTTGATTCATATGAGATTCTGCAGAATGTGAAGACTGAGCAAGTACCAAGATATCGTCCAAATAAGGAAATACTGCAATACCCTGTTCTCTGATTACAGAGAGAAGGGCACCGAGAACCTTCGAAAAGATCCTTGGCGCTGTTGCTAGACCAAATGGAAGAGCAATAAACTGGTAATGCTTGTCTAGAAAAGAGAATCTCAGAAACTGATAGTGATCTGGATGAATTGGAATATGCAGGTATGCATCCTGTAAATCTATTGTAGACATATAATGCCCTTGCTGAACAAAAGGCAGAATAGTTCTTATAGTCACCATTTTGAATGTTGGTATCCTTACATAACGATTCAATATTTTTAGATCCAGAACCGGTCTGAAAGAATTCTCTTTCTTTGGTACGATGAACAGATTTGAAAAAAAACCCAGACCCTGTTCCAGAACTTGAACTGGTATAATTACCCCAGCTAACTCTAGGTCTGAAACACATTTCAGAAACGCCTGAGCCTTCACTGGATTGACTGGAATGCGTGAGAGAAATAATCTTCTCACAGGCGGTCTTACTTTGAAACCTATTCTGTACCCTTGCGAAACAAGATTCTGAATCCAAAGATTGTGAACCGAATTGACCCAAACATCTTTGAAAAATCGTAACCTGCTCCCTACCAGCTGCGCTGGAATGAGGGCCGCACCTTCATGCGGATTTAGGGGCTGGTTTTGACTTTCTGGAAGGCTTGGATTTATTCCAGACTGGATTAGGTTTCCAACCGGAAACTGTTCCTTTAGGGGAAGGATCGGGCTTCTGCTCCTTCTGACGAAAGGAACGAAAACGATTAGCAGCCCTGTAATTACCTTTAGACTTTATTCCCTGAGGCAAAAAGGCACCCTTCCCTCCAGTAACAGTTGAAATTATAGAATCCAGCTGAGAACCAAACAACTTATTACCTTGGAAAGAGAGAGAAAGCAAAGTTGACTTAGAAGTCATATCTACATTCCAGGATTTAAGCCATAAAGCTCGTCTAGCTAAAATAGCTAAAGGCATATACCGGACATCAACTCTAATGATATAAAAAATGGCATCACAGACAAAGTTATTAGCGTGTTGAAGAAGTTTAACAATGCTATATGTATTATGATCTGTCACTTGTTGCGCTAAAGCCTCCAACCAGAAAGTTGAAGCTGCAGCAACATCAGCCAAAGAAATAGCAGGTCTAAGTAGATTACCTGAACATAAATAAGCTTTTCTCAAAAAAGATTCAATTTTCCTATCTAAAGGATCTTTAAATGAAGTGCTATCTGCCGTAGGAATAGCAGTACGTTTGGCTAGAGTAGAGATAGCCCCATCGACTTTAGGGATTTTATCCCAAAATTCCAATCTATCAGATGGCACAGGGTACAATTTCTTAAACCTTGGAGAAGGAGTAAATGAAGTGCCCAGACTATCCCATTCCCTAGCAATCACATCTGAGATAGCATCAGGAACTGGAAAAACTTCCGGAATTAACACATGAGGTTTATACACCGAATTTAAACATTTAGCAGATTTAGTATCAAGAGGACTGGACTCCTCCATATCTAAAGCAATCAAAACTTCTTTAAGTAATGAACGAATAAACTCCATTTTAAATAAATATGAAGATTTATCAGTATCAATATCTGTGGTAGAATCTTCTGAACCGGAAAAAACCTCATCAGAAACAGATAAGTCAGAATGATGGCGGTCACCTAAAAATTCATCTGAAATGTGAGAAGATTTGAAAGACCTTTTACGTTTACTGGAAGGAGGAATAACAGACAGAGCCTTCCTAATAGAATTAGAAACAAATTATTTTACATTAACAGGAACATCCTGAACAATAGATGTTGAAGGAACAACAACAGGTAAAGGATTATTACTAATGGAAACACAATCTGCATTGGAAAGTTTATCATGACAGCTTTCACAAACTACAGCTGGAGGAACAGTTACCACAAGTTTACAACATATGCACTTAACTTTGGTAGAACCAGCATCAGGCAGCGTCTGTCCATTAGCGGATTTTGATCCAGGGTCAGGATGAGACATCTTGCAATATGTAATAGAAAAAACAACATATAAAGCAAAATTATCAAATTCCTTAAATGACAGTTTCAGGAATGGGAAAGAATGCAAAATATTAAGCTTCTAGAAACCAGAAGCAATGAAAAGAAAATGTTTAAATAAAGTGAGTAAAAAAGACGCCCAAATTTTTTTGGCGCAAAAAAATGTCTGAATATGCATGCGTAACAGAATACAACTTCCGGCGTAAATTACGTCGCCGGAAATGACAAAATTTTTAGCGCCAAAAAAAGTTTGCGCCAAAAATGACGTAATAAAAAGAAACATTTTCTGCCCCCGCGAGCCTAACAGCATGCAGGAAAAAAATGGCCAAATGAAATTTTTCAAGGTAAGAAAAAATAATTAAATGCATTATCCCAATAATGAAACTGACAGTCTGTATTGAAAAGGAATACTGATTATCCTGAATCAAGGCAAATATAAGTTTATAGACATATATTTAGAACTTTACATATAAAGTACCCAACCACAGCGCAGAGTGTCACAAAAAATAAGACTTATTTACCCCAGGACACTCCTCTACATGTAGTAGATAGCCAAACCAGTACTGAAACGAGAATCAGTAAAGGTAATGGTATATAAGAGTATATCGTCGATCTGAAAAGGGAGGTAGGAGAAGAAATCTCTACGACCGATAACAGAGAACCTATGAAATAGATCCCCTAGAGGTAGACCATTGTATTCAAATAGGCAATACTCTCTTCACATCCCTCTGACATTCACTGCACTCTGAGAGGAAAACCGGGCTTCAACCTGTTGCGAAGCGCATATCAACGAAGAATCTTAAGCACAAACTTACTTCACCACCTCCACGGGAGGCAAAGTTTGTAAAAACTGAATTGTGGGTGTGGTGAGGGGTGTATTTCTAGGCATTTTAAGGTTTGGGAAACTTTGCCCCTCCTGGTAGGAATGTATATCCCATACGTCACTAGCTCATGGACTCTTGCTAATTACATGAAAGAAAATGTTATTGTTTAAAAAGGAAATTTATGCTTACCTGATAAATGTATTTCTTTTACGATATGAGGAGTCCATCCTTACTTGTGGGATTTAACCTCCTGCTAGCAGGAAGTGGCAAAGAGCACCACAGCAGAGCTGTATATATAGCTCCTCCCTTACCCTCCCCCTCCAGTTATTCGACCGAAGTTAGGAAGAGAAAGGAAAAGCCAAAGGTGCAGAGGTGACTGAAGTTTAACAAAAAATAAATACCTGTCTTAGAAATGACAGGGTGGGCCGTGGACTCGTCATATCGTAAAAAAAAAAAATTTATCAGGTAATCATAAATTTCCTTTTCGTTTACAAGATATGACGAGTCCACGGATTTCATCCTTACTTGTGGTATACAATACCAAAGCTACAGGACACGGATGAAAGGGAGGGACAAGACAGGAACCTAAACGGAAAGGCACCACTGCTTGAAGAACCTTTCTCCCAAAAACAGCTTCAGAAGAAGCAAAAGTATCAAATTTGGAAAATTTGGAAAAAGTGTGAAGAGACGACCAAGTTGCAGCCTTGCAAATCTGTTCAACAGAAGCATCGTTTTTAAATGCCCATGAGGAAGACACAGCCCTAGTGGAATGAGCCGTAATTCTTTCAGGAGGCTGCTGTCCAGCAGTCTCATACGCCAGACGGATGATACTCTTCAGCCAAGAAGAAAGAGAGGTGGCCGTAGCTTTCTGACCCCTACGCTTTCCAGAAAAAACAACAAATAATGAAGATGATTGACGGAATTCTTTAGTCGCCTGTTAGTAAAACTTCAGGGCACAGACCACGTCCAAGTTATGCAATAGACTCTCCTTCTTAGAGGAAGGATTAGGACATAATGAAGGAACAACAATTTCCTGATTAATATTCTTATTAGAAACAACCTTAGGAAGGAAACCAGGTTTGGTACGTAAAACCACCTTATCAGAATGGAAGATAAGATAAGGTGAATCACATTGTAACGCTGAAAGCTCAGAAACTCTATGAGCAGAAGAAATAGCAACCAAAAATAAAACTTTCCAAGATAACAACTTAATTTCTATGGAATGCATGGGTTCAAATGGAACCCCTTGAAGAACATTAAGAACTAAATTCAAACTCCAGGGTGGAGCAATTGGTCTAAACACATGCTTGATTCTGGTCAGAGTCTGACAAAAGGACTGAACGTCTGGAACATCTGCCAAACGTTTGTGTAGTAAAATCGACAAAGCAGAAATTTGTCCCTTTAAGGAACTTGCTGATAACCCCTTCCTCAATCCCTCTTGGAGAAAAGATAAAATCCTGAGAATCCTAACTCTACTCCATGAGTATCCCTTGGATTCGCACCAATAAAGATATTTACGCCATATCTTATGGTAGATCTTTCTAGTAACAGGCTTACGTGCCTGAATCAAGGTATCAATGACCGAATCAGAGAACCCATGCTTAGATAAAATCAAGCGTTCAATCTCCAAGCAGTCAGTTGCAGAGAAACTAGATTCGGGTGTTGGAAGGGTCCCTGAATGAGAAGGTCCTGCCTCAATGGAAGCTTCCACGGCAGCAGAGAAGACATGTCCACTAGATCAGCATACCAAGTCCTGCGAGACCACGCAGGTGCGATTAGAATTACTGAAGCCCTCTCCTGTTTGATCCGAGCAATCACCCGGTGCAGGAGAGCAAACGGTGGAAACACATAAGCTAGGTTGAACGACCAAGGCACTGCCAAGGCATTTATTAGTTCGGCTTGAGGATCCCGTGACCTGGATCCGGATCTTGGAAGCTTGGCATTCTGATGAGATGCCATCAGATCCAACTCCGGTATGCCCCATCTGAGGATCAGAGTGGCAAAGATCTCCGGATGGAGTTCCCACTCCCCCAAATGAAACGTCTGTCTGCTTAAAAAATCCGCTTCCCAGTTGTCCACTCCTGGGATGTAGATTGCTGACAGATAACAAGAGTGGGCCTCAGCCCACCAAATTATCTTGGATACTTCTGTCATCGCTAAGGAACTCCTTGTTCTTCCCTGATAATGGATGTAAGCCACAGTCGTGATGTTGTCCAACTGAAAGCGAATGAATTTGGCCGAAGCCAACTGAGGCCACGCCTGAAGTGCATTGAATATTGCTCTCAATTCCAGAATATAGATTGGAAGAAGTGACTCTGACTGAGTCCACACACCCTGAGCCTTCAGGGAATTCCAGACTGCACCCCAACCTAGTAGACTGGCGTCCGTCGTCACTATCACCCATGAGGGTCTGCGGAAGCACGTCCCTTGGGACAGATGATCCTGCGACAACCACCAAAGAAGAGAGTCTCTTGTCTCCTGATCCAGATCTATCTGAGGAGACAAATTTGCATGATCTTCATTCCACTGTCTGAGCATGCTCAGCTGTAGTGGTCTGAGATGAAAACGAGCAAACGGAATGATGTCCTTTGCCGCCAACATCAACCCAATTACTTCCATGCACTGGGCCACTGATGGCCGAGGATTTCACTGAAGGGCTCGGCATGTATTTAGAATCTTTAACTTTCTGACCTCCTTCAAGAAGATTTTCATAGATATGGAATCTATAAGCGTTCACAAGAAGGGAACCCTTGTCTGTGGAACTAAGGAACTCTTTTCTAGATTCACCTTCCACCCATGAGTCCTCAAAAAGGACAGAACCATGTCCGTATGAGACTTTGTCAGATGGTAAGATGACGCCTGTATCAGAATATCATCCAGATAAGGCGCCACTGCAATGCCCTGCGGCCTGAGAACCGCCAGAAGGGACCCTAGAACCTTCGTGAAGATCCTGGGTGCTGTGGCCAACCCGAAGGGAAGAGCCACAAACTGAAAATGTTTGTCCAGAAAAGCAAACCTTAGGAACTGATAATGATCCTTGTGGATAGGAATATGAAGGTATGCATCCTTCAAGTCCACGGTAGTCATATATTGACCCTCCTGGATCAATGGCAGAATTGTTCGAATAGTCTCCATCTTGAAGGATGGGACTCTGAGAAACTTGTTTAGACTTTTTAGATCTAAAATAGGTCGAAACGTGCCCTCTTTTTTGGGGACCACGAAAAGATTGGAGTAAAACCCCAGTATTGGAACAGGACGAATTACTCCCATAGTAGAGAGGTCTTTTACACAACGTAAGAACGCCTCTCTTTTTATCTGGTCTACAGACAATCATGAAAGAACAAATCTCCCCCTTGGGAGAGAACTTTTGAATTCCAGTTGATACCCGTGGATCACGATTTCCAGTGCCCAGGGGTCCTGAACATCTCTTACCCAAGCCTGGGCAAAGAGAGAAAGTCTGCCCACTACTAGATCCGGTCCCAGATCGGGGGCCACCCCTTCATGCTGTCTTGGTAGCAGCAGCGGGCTTCTTGGGTTGTTTACCCTTTTTCCAAGCCTGGTTGGGTCTCCAGACAGGCTTGGCCTGAGCAAAAGTCCCTTCCTCTTTAGCGGAAGAAGAGGGGACTCCTTTGAAGTTCCGAAAGGAACGAAAATTATTTTGTTTACCCCTCAGTTTAGCTGTCTTATCCTGAGGCAGGAGATGACCCTTACCTCCCGTGATGTCAGAAACGATTTCTTTCAAGTCAGGCCCGAATAGGGTTTTTCCTTTGAAAGGAATAGCCAAAATCTTTGACTTAGATGACACATCAGCAGACCAGGATTTTAACCATAACGCTCTACGTGCTAAAATGGCAAATCCGGCATTCTTAGCAGCCAATTTGGCAATCTGAAAGGCGGCATCTGTAATAAAAGAATTAGCCAGCTTAAGAGCCTTAATTCTATAAAAAATATCCTCTAAAGGAGTCTCAGTCTTAAGAGACTCTTCTAATGCATCAAACCAGAAGGCCGCCGCAGTGGTAACTGGTACAATGCCGGCCGTCGGTTGTAAAAGGTAACCCTGATGAATAAACAATTTCTTTAGAAGACCCTCCAATTTCTTATCCATAGGGTCTTTGAAAGCACAACTGTCCTCAATAGGAATAGTTGTACGCTTAGCCAGGGTAGAAATAGCTCCCTCCACCTTAGGGACTGTTTGCCAGGAGTCCCGAATAGTGTCAGATATGGGATACATTTTCTTAAAATTAGGAGAAGGGGAGAACGGGATACCCGGTCTGTCCCATTCCCTCTTAACAATCTCCGAAATTCTCTTAGGAACCGGAAAAACATCCGTGTAAGCAGGGACCTCTAAATATTTGTCCATCTTACACAATTTCTCTGGTGGCACCCCAATAGAGTCACAGTCATCTAGAGTCGCTAGGACCTCCCGAAGCAACAGGGGGAAGTGTTCAAGCTTAATTATAAAGGACATAACATCTGAGTCTGTCTGAGGCAACACACTTCCCAAATCGGAAGGTTCCCCCTCAGACAGAAGCTCCCTGACCCCCAATTCAGATCCCTGTGAGGGTACATCGGAAATAGCTAACAAGGCATCAGAGGACTCAGTATTCACATTAACTGCTGTCCTGCTACGTTTGCCCTGTAACACTGGCAACTTAGATAATACCTCTGTAAGGGTAGTTGACATAACTGCAGCCATATCCTGCAGAGTAAAGGAATTAGATGCGGTTGAGGAACCCGGCGTCGCTTGTGTGGGTGTTAAAGGTTGTGACGCTTGGGGAGAATTTGGCGGCATACCCCGATTTTCAACAGACTGAGAATAATCCTTAGCCTTAAATAAAATTTGAGTTTTACATTGTAAGGCCCTTTCAGTACATGAAGTACAAAAAGTAAGTGGGGGTACCACAATGGCATCTAAACACATAGAACAAGTGATTTCCTCAAGTTCAGACATGTTAAACAGACTAGCAATAGCAATAATAGTCATTCTTAGCTTTATTTATTGACCTCTTAAGGCAAAAAAACATACAAAAAAACTTTACATAAAAAGTGTACTGCGCCTTTGTTACGGTTACCCTTAGTCTCGCTGAGAGATGGACCGCTTAGTAGCCTGGATTCCTATTGCTGAAGAGGGGAGAAACTGCTTTCCATAGTATTCTATATGAGTCTCGCAAATGTAGAATAATCCCCCTTAGCTGTAGTACAGCTAGGATACCCTTCTGCCCACAAAAACGAGTCAACGCTGCGATTGAGGGACAACCAAGAACTGAGGACTGGGATGCCCAGCCTGCTTTTTATTTAGGTTACATGCACACAGGGCACTCCCAGGGGGGGAAGCATAAAATCCCCCATCACACATTTAGACAAAGCCCTTGGACAGGCCACCGCAGATAACAAGTACACACAAGAAAACAATTGAGTCCTTCTTATCACCTAGCAGTGAATGCTTATCACAAACTTAATTACAGTACACAATATGCTAGGAAACCTGCCTCAGAAAATAGTTTTCTCAAAACTGAACAGAGTTAACCCTTTATGAAATGATACTTGTTACAGTTTTCTTGGAGCCCTTCTTAGGCGCTGGCTTGGCTGGTTCAGGCATTGCTGCTGGGAAATAAGTTTTTTCACAACAAAATAACTAATGCTTCTGTAACAGTGCTCCCTTTCTGTGGAACACTCTGGCAGACACGGTCTGACCCCTTTTCGGGGCAGACTAAGGCTGTCCAGACCGCTGGTTATGCGGGGCTGAGGTCGGTTTGTCTGGACAACCCGTCGGCGTTGCCATTCTGTTTCCCAGGTCTGTAAGTAATGGTGAAATTGAAGGGTTGCAACGATAAACTCCAACGTAATAGCCTGCCATTATCTCCAGAGACCCGGTTCAGCCACACCAACGGGTTATGGTCGGTAACCAGAGTGAACTCCTGCCCATATAAATAGGGAGTCAATTTCTTTAATGCCCACACCAAAGCCAAACACTCCTTTTCAACCGCTGCATAGCTGACTTCGCGGGGCAGGAGCTTCCGGCTGATGTAGGCAACTGGATGCTCCCCTCCATCTTCGCCTACTTGGCTGAGGACGGCTCCCAGCCCGAACATGGAAGCATCTGTGTGGACGATAAAACGTTTGTTAAGGGCTGGAGCCGCCAAGACAGGAGCGTTAATTAGAGCATTTTTGAGAGCCTGGAAAGCCGTTTCACAGTGGGGAGACCACAGGACCTGTCGAGGTAAGTTCTTCTTGGTCAAGTCAGTCAGGGGTTTGGCAAGTGTGCTGTAGTCTGGTACGAACCGTCTATAGTACCCTGCCGTGCCCAGGAAGGCTAGGACCTGAGTCTTAGTGATGGGGGTGGGCCAATTGGCGACAGCTTCTATCTTGGCCGGCTCTGGTCGCTGCTTTCCACACCCCACCCGGTGACCCAGGTACTGTACCTCGGCCATCCCAAAGTGGCATTTTTCTGGCTTCAGAGTCAGGCCAGCAGCCCGGATCTGATCCAGAACCATTCCTATGTGAGCTAAGTGGTCCTCCCATGACTCACTGTGGATCGCTATGTCGTCCAGGTAGGCGCAAGCAAAACTCTGGAAGCCATCCAGGAGCCTATCCACCAAGCGCTGGAATGTAGCTGGGGCATTCTTCATCCCAAACGGCATTACCCTAAACTGATATAAGCCGAATGGGGTGACGAATGCCGACTTGGGGATAGCCTCCGGGGCCAGGGGAATCTGCCAGTAACCTTTGCAGAGGTCAATAGTGGTCAGGTAATTTCCCCTGGCTATACGATCGAGTAGCTCGTCTACCCTGGGCATAGGGTACGCGTCCGTCACGGTCTTTTCATTGAGCCTCCGATAGTCTACGCAGAACCGGGTGGTCCCATCTTTCTTGGGCACCAAGACAACTGGGGAGGCCCAGGGACTATCGGAGGGCTCAATTACCCCGAGTTGGAGCATCTCATCGATCTCCTTCTTCATTCCTATCCTAACTGCTTCGGGGATTCGGTACGGAGCCTGGCGCAAGGGAGCTTGTCCCGGAGTATCTACCTGGTGGGTGGTTAAAGTAGTGTACCCTGGCTTCGGGGAGAAGGTGAGGTGTTTGGACTGTAGGAGTTGGTTGAGCTGCTCCCTTTCAGTGGGGCTAAGTCGGTCTCCTATCTGAACCTGAGCCACTATACCTGTGGGGAGACTCTTTTCTAATAGGTCTGGAATGGGTAGACTGTCGGGGCCTTCCTGAGGGGAACAACATATGGCCGTCACGTTCTCTGGTCGCTCAAAATATTCCTTGAGCATGTTTACATGGAATGTCTTTCTAAGATTGTTGTCGTGGCAGCTAGCTATCACATAAGTGGTGTCTCCCCTTTTCTCTACGATCTGGTAGGGGCCCTGCCAGGACGCCTGCAATTTGTCTGTCTTCACCGGCTTAAGTACTAACACCTTTTGTCCTATGGTAAAGATTCTCTTTCGGGCCCCCCGATCGTACCATACTTTCTGTCTTCTCTGGGCCGACTGGAGATTAGCCCGCACGGATTTGGCTAATTGCTCCATTCGGTCCCTGAGTTCCAGCACGTATGGCACAATGGGGACACCGTCAGTCTCCATCTCTCCCTCCCAGTGCTCCCGGATCAGGTTTAGGGGTCCCCGTACCTTTCTTCCGTAGAGCAACTCAAAGGGAGAGAACCCTGTCGTTTCCTGGGGCACCTCCCGATAAGCAAAAAGGAGGTGCGGCAGGAAGCGTTCCCAGTCTCGGTATTCCTGAGTGAACGTCTTGAGCATTTGCTTGAGGGTCCCATTGAACCTCTCACACAGCCCGTTCGTCTGGGGGTGGTATGGGGAGCTCAGGAGGGACTTAATTTTGCAAACCTGCCAGAGTTGTTGGGTCAATTGAGCCGTAAATTGGGTGCCTCGGTCGGATAGGATTTCTTTTGGAAATCCTACCCGGGAGAATACCTGTACTAGTGCATTCGCTACCGTATCCGCTTGTATGTTGGATAGGGCGACAGCCTCTGGGTACCTGGTAGCGTAGTCCACTACGGTAAGAATGTAGCGCTTACCGGAGGGACTAGGGGTAGCCAGTGGTCCCACTAGGTCAATAGCAACCCGGCTGAAGGGTTCCTCTACAATGGGCATATTTACTAGATGGGCTTTAGGGTGATCGCCTCGCCTTCCTACTCGTTGACACACATCGCAGGTGTTACAGTAAGTTCTAACGTCGGCGTGTACCCCTGGCCAAAAGAACGTGTGAGTAATGCGGTGTAGGGTACGGGTTACAGCTAGGTGGCCTGCTAAGGGGATGTCATGGCCTATCTTGAGGATTTCTTGACGGTATTTGTGGGGCACTACCAGCTGTCGCCTACGCTGTCCCCTTTTCTCTGTCCAGCGGTATAGTTTCCCTTTTTCCCATAAGAATGTTTCATTATCTGCCCCGCCCCCTCCGGTCTCTGCTCGTTCCCGGTACTTTTGTAAGGTCGGGTCAGTCTTAGACTCTGTCTCGAAAGCATCTGGGGTGTCCCAGGGTATGGGGCCTAACATGTCAGGCAATGTCGGGGTAGGTCTTACCTGTGTCTCCCGCACTGGTGAGAGTTCTCGCTCCGTCCGGGCTTGGGCCCGTGTAGTCACTGGGTCCGCCTCGTTGTTGCATACTGGAGCATAGGCAGAAGTCATGGGGCCCAAATCATTGCCCAGTAGTACTTCGGCAGGTAAATTATCCATTATGCCCACGTTCACAGCCCCCTTTCCCGCTCCCCAATCAAGATGCACTTTAGCTGTTGGAATTTTGTACACATCCCCCCCCGCCACTCTAACGGCCACAGTCTGTCCAGATCGCTTGTGCTCCGGCACCAAATGACTCTGTACCAGCGTGATAGTAGCCCCTGTGTCTCTCAATCCCTCGGTAGATCGCCCCTCGAGCCATACCTTCTGCCGATGGTGCTGGCGGTTATCTGAGGCAGCATATACAGGGTCCGCCTCGTGAAGCGGCCCCAAATATTCCTCCATAGGGGCCTCTTGGTTAACACAGAGGGTCCGGGCCGGACGATATGCCCCAGAGGGGTAATTGTAATTCCTGGGTGTCTGGTGCGTATTAAGGGGGCAGCTAGCCATGAAATGCCCTGGTTGCTTGCATCGGTGGCAAGTCGGTCTGGGACGCTCAGAGCTGTTATTGGGTGGTCCTGAGTGTCGGGCGGGCCCTGCGGGCACCGGGGCTCGGAATTCAGCACGAGGGGGTGCACGGTAAACCTCTCTGGGTTCGTGAAGACGGGAGTCATAATGTTCATCGGCCAATTTGGCTGCTTCTTCTAAGGTAGAAGGTCGCCTGTCTCGCAGCCATTCCTTCCCTTGCTGTTCCATGCCATTATAAAAATGTTCTAAGAGAAACAATTGTAAAATTTCCTCACCAGTCACCGCTTTACTTCCGCTCATCCAGTGATTTGCCGCTCTCCGCATTCGGTGCGCCCATTCCATATGGGTATCGTTAGGCTTCTTTTTCGTGCCCCGAAACTGTCGGCGATACGCGTCCGGAGTTACTGCGTACCGTCGCAACAGTGTCTCCTTAACTAGCTCATACTGTGTCACTTCCTCAGCACCCAGAGTACGAAAGGCTTCCAGGGCTCGCCCGGATAGTTTCCCAGACAATATCGTGGGCCACTCCCTGTTGGGAATCTGGTGCAGGGCACATTGCCTTTCGAAGTCCGCCAAATATTCATCAATCCCTGTCTCGCTCTCTAGGAAGGGTCGAAATGCCGCATAGGGTATCTTGGGCCTCCCAGCATTTTCGACAGGGATGATTACCTGCGGGGCTTCAGCATTGCGGTGTGCATTCGCTAGGTTGAGTTCGTGGGCTCGAGTCTCTCGTATATCCTTGTCCGCTTCCGCCATCAACTGCTGTACCAATTCCATGGAGGGGTTCGGCCCGTACAGTGAGAGCCTCTCCCGAACAATCCTGGTTTTTTCGTCACTAATCGTGGTCGGTGTTTCCGCCATTGTGAAGCTCTGATCCAGTTCGGTCAATTCTGCGATCAGCTCTCTCCTCGGCCGGTTGCTGGCGTACCCCCCTCTGCTTTCAAGTAAATCCTTTAGGGTTGTACGCTTCAATTTTTCGTAAGCGCTCTCCATCCGTTCTGTACCTCTCCTAGGAAATCCAGGAAAAATCCCACCGCTGCCGCCAAATGTTACGGTTACCCTTAGTCTCGCTGAGAGATGGACCGCTTAGTAGCCTGGATTCCTATTGCTGAAGAGGGGAGAAACTGCTTTCCATAGTATTCTATATGAGTCTCGCAAATGTAGAATAATCCCCCTTAGCTGTAGTACAGCTAGGATACCCTTCTGCCCACAAAAACGAGTCAACGCTGCGATTGAGGGACAACCAAGAACTGAGGACTGGGATGCCCAGCCTGCTTTTTATTTAGGTTACATGCACACAGGGCACTCCCAGGGGGGGAAGCATAAAATCCCCCATCACACATTTAGACAAAGCCCTTGGACAGGCCACCGCAGATAACAAGTACACACAAGAAAACAATTGAGTCCTTCTTATCACCTAGCAGTGAATGCTTATCACAAACTTAATTACAGTACACAATATGCTAGGAAACCTGCCTCAGAAAATAGTTTTCTCAAAACTGAACAGAGTTAACCCTTTATGAAATGATACTTGTTACAGTTTTCTTGGAGCCCTTCTTAGGCGCTGGCTTGGCTGGTTCAGGCATTGCTGCTGGGAAATAAGTTTTTTCACAACAAAATAACTAATGCTTCTGTAACAGCCTTTAAATAATAAAAGCGCAACAATTTTTCTGTTATCCTTAAAACAGCATTTATGGCAATGAAAATTATTTTAATGTGCCCAAAGTACTCTATCAGTATTGCATCCACTTGCTGAGATGTGTAAGAAAAAAAATATAACATCGATTTAACAGTTATTTATTTATTATGTTTATTCCGGCCCCTGCACCACGCCACAGCTCTGCTGTGGCGCCTACCTGCCCCCGGAATACACTGCTGCTGTTTGAGAAGCTTTTCAGGCCCTTTGAAAGTCAAGACAACTTAGGCCCCACCGGAGCTTAGGACTCTGCTGCCTATGTTATCCGGAAGATACTGCGCGTCTGAGCGCGCAAAAATAGGCCCCGCCCACCGTGGGCGTAACTCTAGCCTGACTAAGACCCGCATGGGTCGCAAAGAAAAAACCAAACATGCTGTTATCCAAATAAAAATAAGCCATGTGCCCCTCTTGTATACACTGAAACATCGTAAAAACATTGCACTCCCTCAGACCAGTGATAAAAATAACGACCGCCCTTAAGCAAAAGCCGCAGCTCCCAGCGTCTAGCCCCCCTTGAATAAGCCTCAAAGATACAGGGAGTGCAGAATTATTAGGCAAGTTGTATTTTTGAGGATTAATTTTATTATTGAACAACAACCATGTTCTCAATGAACCCAAAAAACTCATTAATATCAAAGCTGAATATTTTTGGAAGTAGTTTTTAGTTTGTTTTTAGTTTTAGCTATTTTAGGGGGATATCTGTGTGTGCAGGTGACTATTACTGTGCATAATTATTAGGCAACTTAACAAAAAACAAATATATACCCATTTCAATTATTTATTTTTACCAGTGAAACCAATATAACATCTCAACATTCACAAATATAAATTTCTGACATTCAAAAACAAAACAAAAACAAATCAGTGACCAATATAGCCACCTTTCTTTGCAAGGACACTCAAAAGCCTGCCATCCATGGATTCTGTCATTGCGTGCAGCAGCAACCACAGCCTCCCAGACACTGTTCAGAGAGGTGTACTGTTTTCCCTCCTTGTAAATCTCACATTTGATGATGGACCACACGTTCTCAATGGGGTTCAGATCAGGTGAACAAGGAGGCCATGTCATTAGATTTTCTTCTTTTATACCCTTTCTTGCCAGCCACGCTGTGGAGTACTTGGACGCGTGTAATGGAGCATTGTCCTGCATGAAAATCATGTTTTTCTTGAAGGATGCAGACTTCTTCCTGTACCACTGCTTGAAGAAGGTGTCTTCCAGAAACTAGCAGTAGGACTGGGTGTTGAGCTTGACTCCATCCTCAACCCGAAAAGGCCCCACAAGCTCATCTTTGATGATACCAGCCCAAACCAGTACTCCACCTCCACCTGGCGTCTGAGTCGGACTGGAGCTCTCTGCCCTTTACCAATCCAGCCACGGGCCCATCCATCTGGCCCATCAAGACTCACTCTCATTTCATCAGTCCATAAAACCTTAGAAAAATCAGTCTTGAGATATTTCTTGGCCCAGTCTTGACGTTTCAGCTTGTGTGTCTTGTTCAGTGGTGGTCGTCTTTCAGCCTTTCTTACCTTGGCCATGTCTCTAAGTATTGCACACCTTGTGCTTTTGGGCACTCCAGTGATGTTGCAGCTCTGAAATATGGCCAAACTGGTGGCAAGTGGCATCTTGGCAGCTGCACGCTTGACTTTTCTCAGTTCATGGGCAGTTATTTTGCGCCTTGGTTTTTCCACACGCTTCTTGCGACCCTGTTGACTATTTTGAATGAAACGCTTGATTGTTCGATGATCACGCTTCAGAAGCTTTGCAATTTTAAGAGTGCTGCATCCCTCTGCAAGATATCTCACTATTTTTGACTTTTCTGAGCCTGTCAAGTCCTTCTTTTGACCCATTTTGCCAAAGGAAAGGAAGTTGCCTACTGATATAGGGTGTTGATGTCATTAGACCACACCCCTTCTCATTACAGAGATGCACATCACCTAATATGCTTAATTGGTAGTAGGCTTTCGAGCCTATACAGCTTGGAGTAAGACAACATGCATAAAGAGGATGATGTGGTCAAAATACTCATTTGCCTAATAATTCTGCACTCCCTGTATATTTTACATACTTTGGCAATCAATATAAAGGGATTCCAGGTACACCATTTCCTTACATATAGTACCCCTCCCCATATATGGAATAATATCAGCCTGTTCTGATGCATCAAGTCTCCCCAGAAACAAAAGACTGAACATACCTCAATGCTGCTTGTAGCAAGACACCGTTCTCCACACTGAAGATTTTTCTCACACTACCTTCAGCTGTGCTGTGGGAACCATCATGGATCTTAGATAACGTTTGCTAAGATCATCAACATCAGGGCAGAAAAACATAATTTATGCTTACCTGATAAATTTATTTCTCTTGCAGTGTAGTCAGTCCACGGGTCATCCATTACTTATGGAATATATCTCTTCCTAACAGGAAGCTGCAAGAGGATCACCCAAGCAGAGCTGCTATATAGCTCCTCCCCTCACATGTCATATTCAGTCATTCGACCAAAGCAGACGAGAAAGGAGAAACCATAGGGTGCAGTGGTGACTGGAGTTTAATTAAAATTTAGATCTGCCTTAAAGACAGGGCGGGCCGTGGACTGACTACACTACAAGAGAAATAAATTTATCAGGTAAGCATAAATTATGTTTTCTCTTGTTAAGTGTAGTCAGTCCACGGGTCATCCATTACTTATGGAATACCAATACCAAAGCTAAAGTACACGGATGAAGGGAGGGACAAGGCAGGAACATTAAACAGAAGGAACCACTGCCTGAAGTACCTTTCTCCCAAAAATAGCCTCCGAAGAAGCAAAAGTGTCAAATTTGTAAAATTTTGAAAAGGTGTGAAGCGAAGACCAAGTCGCAGCCTTGCAAATCTGTTCAACAGAGGCCTCATTTTTAAAGGCCCAGGTGGAAGCCACAGCTCTAGTAGAATGAGCTGTAATCCTTTCAGGAGGCTGCTGTCCAGCAGTCTCATAGGCTAAACGTATTATGCTACGAAGCCAAAAAGAGAGAGAGGTAGCCGAAGCCTTTTGACCTCTTCTCTGTCCAGAGTAAACGACAAACAGGGAAGAAGTTTGACGAAAATCTTTAGTTGCCTGCAAATAGAACTTCAGGGCACGGACTACGTCCAGATTATGCAAAAGTCGTTCCTTCTTTGAAGAAGGGTTAGGACACAGTGATGGAACAACAATCTCTTGATTGATATTCCTGTTAGTAACTACCTTAGGTAAGAACCCAGGTTTAGTACGCAGAACTACCTTGTCTGAATGAAAAATCAGATAAGGAGAATCACAATGTAAGGCAGATAACTCAGAGACTCTTCGAGCCGAGGAAATAGCCATCAAAAACAAAACCTTCCAGGATAACAGCTTGATATCAATGGAATGAAGGGGTTCAAATGGAACGCCTTGAAGAACATTAAGAACTAAGTTTAAGCTCCACGGCGGAGCAACAGTCTTAAACACAGGCTTAATCCTAGTTAAAGCCTGACAGAAAGCCTGAACGTCTGGAACTTCAGCCAGACGTTTGTGTAGAAGAATAGACAGAGCAGAAATCTGTCCCTTTAACGAACTAGCAGATAAGCCCTTTTCTAAACCCTCTTGTAGAAAGGACAATATCCTAGGAATCCTAACCTTACTCCATGAATAACTCTTGGATTCGCACCAATATAAATATTTACGCCATATCTTATGGTAAATTTTTCTGGTAACAGGCTTCCTAGCCTGTATTAAGGTATCAATAACCGACTCCGAGAAGCCACGCTTTGATAGAATCAAGCGTTCAATCTCCATGCAGTCAGCCTCAGAGAAATTAGATTTGGATGGTTGAAAGGACCCTGAATTAGAAGGTCCTGTCTCAGAGGCAGAGACCACGGTGGACAGGACGACATGTCCACTAGGTCTGCATACCAGGTCCTGCGTGGCCACGCAGGCGCTATCAGAATCACCGAAGCTCTCTCCTGTTTGATCTTGGCAATCAAACGAGGAAGCATCGGGAATGGTGGAAACACATAAGCCATGTTGAAGACCCAAGGGGCTGTCAGAGCATATATCAGCACCGCTCCCGGGTCCCTGGACCTGGATCCGTAACAAGGAAGCTTGGCGTTCTGGCGAGACGCCATGAGATCCAGATCTGGTTTGCCCCAACGATGAATCAGTTGAGCAAAGACCTCCGGATGAAGTTCCCACTCCCCCGGATGAAAAGTCTGGCGACTTAGAAAATCCGCCTCCCAGTTCCCACGCCTGGGATGTAGATCGCTGACAGGTGGCAAGAGTGAGACTCTGCCCAGCGAATTATCTTTGAGACTTCAAACATCGCTAGGGAACTTCTGGTTCCCCCTTGATGGTTGATGTAAGCCACAGTCGTGATGTTGTCCGACTGAAATCTGATGAACCTCAGAGTTGCTAACTGAGGCCAAGCTAGGAGAGCATTGAATATTGCTCTTAATTCCAGAATATTTATTGGGAGGAGTTTCTCCTCCTGAGTCCATAATCCCTGAGCTTTCAGGGAGTTCCAGACTGCGCCCCAGCCTAGAAGGCTGGCGTCTGTTGTTACAATCGTCCAATCTGGCCTGCGAAAGGTCATCCCCTTGGACAGATGTGGCTGAGAAAGCCACCATAGAAGAGAATCTCTGGTCTCTTGATCCAGATTTAGTAGGGGGGATAAATCTGAGTAATCCCCGTTCCACTGACTTAGCATGCACAATTGCAGCGGTCTGAGATGCAGGCGCGCAAATGGTACTATGTCCATTGCCGCTACCATTAAGCCGATTACTTCCATGCACTGAGCTACTGACGGGTGTGGAATGGAATGAAGGACACGGCAAGCATTTAGAAGTTTTGATAACCTGGCCTCTGTCAGGTAAACTTTCATCTCTACAGAATCTATAAGAGTCCCTAGAAAGTGAACTCTTGTAAGTGGTAATAGAGAACTCTTTTCCACGTTCACCTTCCACCCATGTGACCTCAGAAATGCCAGAACTATCTCTGTATGAGACTTGGCAGTTTGAAAACTTGACGCTTGTATCAGAATGTCGTCTAGGTACGGAGTCACCGCTATGCCTCGCGGTCTTAGTACCGCCAGAAGTGAGCCCAGAACTTTTGTAAAGATTCTTGGAGCCGTAGTTAATCCGAAGGGAAGAGCTACAAACTGGTAATGCCTGTCTAGGAAAGCAAATCTTAGGTATCGATAATGATCCTTGTGAATCGGTATGTGAAGGTAGGCATCCTTTAAGTCCACTGTGGTCATGTACTGACCCTCTTGGATCATGGGAAGGATGGTTCGAATAGTTTCCATTTTGAATGATGGAACTCTTAGAAATTTGTTTAGGATTTTTAAGTCCAAGATTGGTCTGAAGGTTCCCTCTTTCTTGGGAACCACAAATAGATTTGAATAGAATCCCTGCCCGTGTTCCGTCCGCGGAACTGGGTGGATCACCCCCATTAGTAAGAGGTCTTGTACACAGCGTAGAAACGCCTCTTTCTTTATTTGGTTTGCTGATAACCTTGAAAGATGAAATCTCCCTCGCGGAGGAGAAGTTTTGAAGTCCAGGAGATATCCCTGAGATATGATCTCCAACGCCCAGGGATCCTGGACATCTCTTGCCCAAGCCTGGGCGAAGAGAGAAAGTCTGCCCCCCACTAGATCCGTTTCCGGATAGGGGGCCCTCTCTTCATGCTGTCTTGGGGGCAGCAGCAGGTTTCTTGGCCTGCTTGCCCTTGTTCCAGGACTGGTTAACTTTCCAGCCCTGCCTGTAACGAGCAACAGCTCCTTCCTGTTTTGGAGCGGAGGAAGTTGATGCTGCTCCTGCCTTGAAGTTACGAAAGGCACGAAAATTAGACTGTTTGGCCTTTGATTTGGCCCTGTCCTGAGGTAGAGCATGGCCCTTACCTCCCGTAATGTCAGCTATAATTTCTTTCAAGCCGGGCCCGAATAAGGTCTGCCCTTTGAAAGGAATATTAAGCAATTTAGATTTAGAAGTCACGTCAGCTGACCAGGATTTAAGCCATAGCGCTCTGCGCGCTTGGATGGCGAATCCGGAGTTCTTAGCCGTAAGTTTGGTTAAATGTACAACGGCATCAGAAACAAATGCGTTAGCTAGCTTAAGTGCTTTAAGCTTGTTCATAATTTCATCCAATGGAGCTGTGCGAATGGCCTCTTCCAGAGACTCAAACCAGAATGCCGCCGCAGCAGTGACAGGCGCAATGCATGCAAGGGGCTGTAAGATAAAACCTTGTTGAACAAACATTTTCTTAAGGTAACCCTCTAATTTCTTATCCATTGGATCTGAAAAGGCACAACTATCCTCCACCGGGATAGTGGTACGCTTAGCTAAAGTAGAAACTGCTCCCTCCACCTTAGGGACCGTCTGCCATAAGTCTCGTGTGGTGGCGTCTATAGGAAACATTTTCCTAAATATGGGAGGAGGGGAAAAAGGCACACCAGGTCTATCCCACTCCTTGCTAATAATCTCTGTAAGCCCTTTAGGTATAGGAAATACGTCAGTACACACCGGTACCGCATAGTATCTATCCAACCTACATAATTTTTCTGGAATTGCAACCGTGTTACAATCATTCAGAGCCGCTAATACCTCCCCTAGCAATATGCGGAGGTTCTCAAGCTTAAATTTAAAATTAGAAATCTCTGAATCCAGTCTCCCTGGATCAGATCCGTCACCCACAGAATGAAGCTCTCCGTCTTCACGTTCTGCAAACTGTGACGCAGTATCTGACATGGCTCTCACCTCGTCCGCGCGCTCTGTCCTTAACCCAGAGCTATCGCGCTTGCCTCTTAATTCTGGCAATTTAGATAATACTTCTGTCATAACAGTAGCCATGTCTTGCAAAGTGATTTGTAAGGGCCTCCCTGATGTACTTGGCGCCACAAAATCACGCACCTCCTGAGCGGGAGGCGAAGGTACTGACACGTGAGGAGAGTTAGTCGGCATAACTTCCCCCTCGTTGTCTGGTGATAATTTCTTTACATGTAAAGATTGACTTTTATTTAAAGTAGCATCAATGCAATTAGTACACAAATTTCTATTGGGCTCCACATTGGCCTTTAAACATAGTGAACAAAGAGATTCATCTGTGTCAGACATGTTTAAACAGACTAGCAATGAGACTAGCAAGCTTGGAACTACTTTTCTAAATAAATTTACAAGCAATATAAAAAACGCTACTGTGCCTTTAAGAAGCACAAAAAGCTGTCACAGTTGAAATAACAATGAACCAAAATAGTTATAGCAACCAATTTTTCACAGTAAATGTATTAAGTTAGCAAAGGATTGCACCCACCAGTAAATGGATGATTAATCCCTTAATACCCAAAAACGGATAACAATTTAATAATTAACGTTTTTCTCACAGTCAAAACACACTGTCACAGGTCTGCTGTGACTGATTACCTCCCTCAAAATGAATTTTGAAGACCCCTGAGCTCTCTAGAGACGATCTGGATCATGGAGGATGAAGTAGACAGATTGTGACTGAATTTTTACTGCGCAAAAAAAGCGCTAAAATAGGCCCCTCCCACTTATATTACAACAGTGGGGAAGCTCAGAAAACTGTTTCTATGCAGAAAACAAAGATGGCCATGTGGTAAAAATCATGCCCCAATAAGTTTTATCACCAAGTACCTCACAAAAAACGATTAACATGCCAGTAAACGTTTTAAACATACATTTGAAAAGTTATGAATTGTTATTAATAAGCCTGCTACCAGTCGCTTTTACTGCAGTTAAGGCTCATACATTATTTCAGTATTAACAGTATTTTCAGAGTCAATTCCATTCCTTAGAAAAATACATTCAGTGTACACACACTCATCAGCCTAATACCAGTCGCTATCACTGCATTTAAGGCTGAACTTACTTTAAAATGGTATCAGCAGTATTTTCTCAGTCAATTCCATTCCTCAGAAAAATAATTTACTGCACATACCTCATTTGCAGGGGGGCCCTGCATGCTATTCCCCTTCTCTGAAGTTACCTCACTCCTCAGATGAGAACAGCCAGTGGATCTTAGTTACGTCTGCTAAGATCATAGAAAACACAGGCAGATTCTTCTTCTAATGCTGCCTGAGAATAAACAGCACACTCCGGTGCCATTTAAAATAACAAACTTTTGATTGTAGAAATAAACTAAGTTAAAAAACACCACAGACCTCTCACAGCGAACTATCTTTAGTTAGGCTGCAAGAGAATGACTGAATATGACATGTGAGGGGAGGAGCTATATAGCAGCTCTGCTTGGGTGATCCTCTTGCAGCTTCCTGTTAGGAAGAGATATATTCCATAAGTAATGGATGACCCGTGGACTGACTACACTTAACAAGAGAAATAAGATGTCTCCCCTCCTCTTGGGAAGTAATAGACTGAAGATTTCTCCCTGAGAAAAATAGTACTCACTGGCACCATTTTAATAAAAAAACTTCTTGATTGAAGAATCTAAACTAACACCTCACTTTACCTCTTCCTATCACTAACACAGGCAAAGCGAATGACTGGGGGGGAGGAGCTATATATACAGCTCTGCTGTGGTGCTCTTTGCCACTTAAATCCCACAAGTAAGGATGAAATCCGTGGACTCGTCATATCTTGTAAAAGAAAGATAGATAATCCTTTTATTACCCATTCCTCAGTTTTGCACAGAAAACATTGTTATATTAATAACATTTTTACCTCTGTGATTACCTTGTATCTAAGCGTCTTCTGACAGCCCCCTGATCACAACACTTTTTATTTATTATCTATTGACTTGCAATTAAACCAATTAGTGCTTAAGTGCTGTGTTGTGCACAACCCACGGGCGAGAGCACAATGTTATCTATATGGTACACTAGACTCAGAGCTCACATTCAACCCACATATATAAGCACTTACCAAATCCTGCCGTTCACACCTATGCAACATTTCCAGAATTCATCTCTTCCTAACTCAAAAAACTACAAAAATACTTATTCACTCATTTTGTCACACATTGATTATTGCAATCTACTCCTAAATGGCCTTCCAAAACAACGCCTCTCCTCCCTCCAATCTATTATGAATGCTTCTGCTAGACTCATCCACCTAAGTCGCCGATCTACATCAGCTGCTCCGCTCTGCCAGTCTCTACACTGGCTCCCCATATACTCCAGAATACAATTTAAAGTATTAACCCTAACTTACAAAGGACTCAACAGTCTAACTCCAAACTATATTTCCTCTCTCATCGTGAAATATTCCTCATCCCGTCCTCTTCGATCAACCTCTGACCTACTTCTCTCCATTCCTGTTATCTCTATGTCCCACTCCCGCCTCCATGACTTTGCACGTGCTGCTCCTGTACTCTGGAGCTCTCTACCCCGCTCCATAAGACTGTCTCTAACCTTGTATAGCTTCAGACGCTCCTTGAAAACCCACCTATTCAGAGGCGTACCATCTCTCCTCCATCCCACATCCGAACCAAACTAATACATGAATTCCCTGACTCACTGCTGCAACTACAACCGATGTGACAAGCTACCCTAACCTTATGTCTCTGCAACCTAAACCTATAGACTGTGAGCTCTATACTAGATGTGTTTAGTTTTGTTATGTTTTGTATTTTATCACAAATCCTTGTCATTGTATACCCCTATCATTGTACCCAGCGCTACGGAATTTGGCGGCGCTATACAAATAAATGATAATAAAAATAATGCCTCACATGAACATGCAGTCTCCTGTTTTGAAAAGCTAATAAAAAAAGCATGTGATAAGAGGCTGTCTTTAAAGGCTTAGAAAAAGGCAGAAATGTAAATGTTCAAAGCTGGGGAATGGATAGTAAAGGTGTTGACTGTCCCTTTAACATAAGATTTAGATACTTTCATAAAAGAACATAACAAAATAAAAAATCACATCATTTTGCAGATATTGTTTAATCAAAAAAAAGTCATTGTTATAAAGACTGTCCCTTTGACATTAAATGTATTATATTGTTGCATGTGTTTAATCTCAGACTTGATATTATAATACTTTGAAAGCTCTGTTCTTTGTAAGCTGAAGTGGCTTTTACATCCTTTCATAAACATCTCAATTTATAGTAAACATTTATAATTGAGAAACCAAAGTATAATCATACCTACTAACTGTGAGATGAAGAAAATATATACTATTTTTACATCTAGGATTTGTACCACAATTACAATAGATTAGACGTTAATAATACCTTTTCTGGAACCTTTTCAATCACCACATCAAAATGAGGCAACACAGACAAAAACGTGCAAATGCTGGTTTTAAGCTTTTCTTCGGTCTGGGTAAAAAAAAATTAAAAAAAATTGAAAGTTAAACAAACTATGACATGGTACAAAAATGAAAAGGTTACATTAGTCTCTAGAAGAATTTGCAGACACCAAGTAATACAAATTCAACTTTACATGGTGTTTAAATGGATACTAAACCCAATTTTTTCTTTCAGAATTCAGATAGAGCATGCAATTTTAAGCAACTTTCTAATTTACTCCTATTATCGTTTTTCTTCGTTCTCTTTGTATTTTTATTTGAAAAAGCCAGAATGTAAAATTATGAGCCAGCCCATCTTTTGTTTAGCACCTGAGTAGCGCTTGCTGATTGGTGGTTAAAATGTAGCCACCAATCAGCAAGCACTACCCAGGGTGCTGAACCAAAAATAGGCTGGCTCCTAAGCTTACATTCTTGCTTTTAAACTAAAGATATCAAGAGAATGAAGAAAAATTGATAATAGTAGTAAATTAGAAAGTTGTTTAAAATTAAATGCTCTACTTGTATCATAAAAGAAAAAAATTGGGTTCAACAATAATAATCATAATATTAAAGTCAACTTTTAAACCAAAACTATATTGGTTTAAAAATCTATCCCCCCACCCACCCACATACACATTTTTATAAAATAAATGTAAATTACCAACTTACATTGCTAAAACAGTCCCAGAATTTTGGAAGGAACTCTGGATAAGTATGGAGAATCAGTATAATAAGCCACTCCATTAAATATTTCACAGATGCTTGATTATTACCAAATCCAGCTTGAAAAATCCTTTCAATGATTTCAGACAAAAAGTTCTGTTAAAAGAAAGAAAATAATTGAATGTATGCGTTTAAATCGCATTTGCTTCAGTTTGCTAGGCTGCTTAAAGTTAAACCCTACTTAGTGTTCAGGTGCGTATAAATTTGGACACCAAATATAGTGAGAGAAAATGCTGACAATGTAAAGTAAAATGGTTAAAAATATTTGAAGTTATTGCTGCTGTTCCTGCCAACTTTCTATATAGAGCATGAATATAATAACATGAACTAATCATATCCCATCAAGTGCTTCTTGTAGAGTAAGAGACACAGTTTGGCTAATCTCTACTCTTAGATTAAATCTTTCATTCACAACATTAATTTTGCATCTCTAATCTGAATCTTTTCTAGTTCCTCAGTCTATTTTAGTAATTGATCCCCAAAACTGCATTTCATACTCAAGGTGAAGTATTACCATGGAGCTATTTAAGGGTGGAATTATGCTTTCATCTCTTACATTCATGCCCACATTTACATGCTAAAATTGTATTTTCCTTAAAAGCTGCTGTCTCACATTGAGCAGTACTTTGTAGCTTGTGATCTACAAGAAATCCTAAAAACTTTGACACCTCTTCTTTGCAAAGTATTGTTATAGGTTAATACGTGCATTTGAGTAATAGGTGGTACGCTTATTTATATTTCAAAATATGAAATCTTACATTTGTCAATGTTAAATCTCATTTGCCATTTACCAGCCCGTTCATGCAGTTTTTGCAAATACTCATGAAGAGCAACTACATCCTGCTCTATGACTATTAAAATATAGTAAATACAAGCCTACATGCATAGGCCTAAAACATATGACATTTAGTTTAGCAGCAATATGCACCATTCCCTCAGCTACAGTTTTACATTTTATAATGGCATAAAATAAAAACTTAGCAATTTTCTTTGCAGTTTTTTATTTTATAATGACATCATGCAGAGAAGTAAACAAATGTTGATCCATCAGATACAGGTAAAGTGTGTTTACAAACAAGCTATCTATGCAAAATATATCCAAAAGAGATTTGATTGTGTTATGAACATGTATACAATGAGCTAAAAAAAATTTTTTTTTATAAATTTAGGCCGTTTTAACTTGAATTTTAATACGTTACTATTAAAATGAAAATACAAATTAGTTGGCATATCCCTTAAGTCTGTAAAAAAATATTTAGTTCAGTAGCAAGGTGCTCTATTTCCTGAGCTTAAAAAACCATTTATTTATTCTCTAGTTTAACAAGCAACAAAAATGTGTATGCGTTTCTACTGCATAATTAAAAATATACATAAATAGTTCTTTTACCGATATTTTCGTACAAATTTTAAGGTTGTGTCTATTTCCACAACCCCCCCCCCCCCCCCGCATATCATGTGACAGCTATCAGCCAATCTCAAATGCATATACGTATATTCTGTGAATTCTTGCACATGCTCAGTAGGAGCTGGTGACTCAAAAAGTGTAAATATAAAAAGACCACACATTTTGTTAATGGGAGTAAATTGGAAAGTTGTTTAAAATTGCATGTTCTATCTAAATCATTAAAGTTTAATTTTGACTTGAGTGTCTCTTTAAGAAAATGAAAAACTGAAAGGAATGTAATGAGTATAAAAGAAAAATACTGTTTCTTATCAGTGTGGAGGTAAGTTTAATTAAAATAAACATGGATATCCAGCTATTTAAACCTAAGGGATGTCGCAATTGGATGTTCCTCAAACATTCAAACCACCTGCATACCTAAATGAGCTCAAAAGAGACATCTTCCTACAGTATCACGGACACACAACTTTGTTCTTTGGAACTACCTCTCTTCTTTAACACCAATAATCAGGGTAAAGTTTGTGGGACAAGATGGAGAAACATACCAAGGAGGAATGAAAGAAGCGCATAGAAAAAGGTGAGATAGAAAGGGATTAGCAAAAAATAAAATGCAGAGAAAAAAAAAAGAGTCATGAAGTGAAAAATTTGAGAAAGGCAAAAAACAATAGAATGGAAAAAAAGACTGCAGAGAGTCAGTATCAAGCACTAAATAAACATCTCCAATGTCCAGCTTGTTTTCCACAACTAAATGGGAGTTAAATGCAAAGAAACCCCCCATCTGCTGCCAATACAGGTAGCCCTCAGTTTACGCCGGGGTTAGGTTCCAAAAGGAATGGTTGTAAATCGAAACCGTTGTAAATTGAAACCCAGTGTATAATGTAAGTCAATGGGAAGTGAGGGAGTTAGATTCCAGGCCCCTCTCAAAATTGTCATAAGTAACACCTAATACATTATTTTTAAAGCTTTGAAATGAAGACTTTAAATGCTAAACAGCATTATAAACAGTATCAAATATTCACACAACACAGAATATATAATTAAACTAAGTTAAATGAACAAAAACATTTGCTAAACTGCATTATAAACCTTATGAAATAATCACACAACACAGACTTTACTTGCATTTTTCTGCAAACAGATCCTTTTATGCATTCCAATCTGGACTGATTTATAGACAGGAAGATCTTTTTCCTATAAAAACTGCTCGATAGCTCATGTCTAGATAGCTACACTGATTCATTTCAGCCTGCTTGTGTGTATCTTTGCTGCAAAACAAGCGGACAGCTCCACCTACTGGCTATTTTAATCAATGCACTGCTTTCTCAATGCTTTTCAATAGCAGTCACATGACTAAAAAAAAAGGTTGTTATTCTGAAACTGTGCAAATTGAACCAGCTTAAACCGAGGGCCACCTGTATAAGCATTAAGGGTGCCTGTGGGAGGAGAAATTAGGAACTGGTTAAAGGAACAATATACACCAATTTTCATATAACTGCATGTAATAGACACTACTATAAAGACGAATATGCACAGATACAGATATAAAAATCCTGTATAAAAATTTGTAAAAACTTACTTAGACACCCAATGAAAGGGACTGAGAGCAGACCCTCCCCCTCCCCTCCCCTGCATATAAAAAGACCCATTATACAAACAGAAGCAATCTGAAGTCTAAAAAGATCTAAAACTTTGGGTCTTGGTTAGGAGTCTGAAAATCAGCACAATATTATATACAAATAAACAAAACTATACACTGTTACAAAAACACTCCCAAATGGGCTATATAAATCATCTACAAAACATTTATGCAAAAAAAAATCTAGTGTACAATATCCCTTTAACTATCTTCTTCTATGGGAAATTTATTAATAGGATTTCAGAAAACAAAGTCTATACAAAATGCTAATTCATTTTTAAAAATATTTTACATTAATTAAAAAACATAATAAATCAATAGGGATAGTGGAAATTACTGTGGTCCCATTCAAATCCAGCAGTGTGAAAAATGTGTATTTAACCCGGAAGACTAATGACTTTTTTGCCATTTTAATTAGTTAAAGGGCCATAATACCCAAATGTTTAAACACTTGAAAGTGATGCAGCATGGCTGTAAAAAGCGGACTAGAAAATATCTCCTGAACATCTCTATGTAAAAAAGAAAGATATTTTAGCTCAAAAGTTCCTCAGTAGCCACCTCCCATTGTAAAGGATTTCTAAGCAGCATTTTAGTGTGTCTGTCCTGGGACAGCTGAAAGGATGAGCCTCGTGAACTCTCATATTATTTCACCAATCAGGTAAAGGAAGCTTACTATGAAATCTCATGAGAGTTAAGTCAAATCTCATGAGATCACAGTAAGAGTTCATGACCTCAGCACTGCTGATGCTGATTGGCTGCTGTTCATTTCTTCATTTTTTTATTATTTTTACCTGCAGCTGGGAGCAAGTGAAGTATAACTTTTTACACAGAACTTACTCTGCTGAGCTGAGGAGATTGTGAGGTAAAATATCTTTTTACAGTTATACTGCATCAGTTTCAAGCGATTTAGCATATGAGTATTATGTCCCTTTAAGCTGTCTGAAAGGGCCATGAAACCCAAAAAGAAGATCTATAATACTAAGAAGATAATCTATGATAGTGATATCATTCGGTTGTTACCTGATCAAGCTTTGGAATAAGCAGCAAAAGAGTTTGCCACAACCTGTTCTTGACTCGATGTTGCAGTGAGTTTCCATAGTATCTCGCTTTTGACTTTGAGACAAGAACATCCTGAAAATAAAAAATGAATATGTGTAATTGTTTAAAATGTAATAACATTGTCATATAGGTACATGCCGTTTTCTGATTATTACACCGATGTTAAATAAATACATTCTGAAATCACTAAAATAAAAGAATTGCTTACACTCTTACTAAAACTGAAACAACACGAATAGTTTACTAAAGGGATAGGAAGGTCAAAATTGCATTTACATTTTAAATAGAAGCATTTTTACATCATACTTACATTAGCAAAAATGCTTCTAGTTAAAGTTTTCTCCAACATAGGTGTGTCCGGTCCACGGCGTCATCCTTACTTGTGGGATATTCTCTTCCCCAACAGGAAATGGCAAAGAGCCCAGCAAAGCTGGTCACATGATCCCTCCTAGGCTCCGCCTACCCCAGTCATTCTCTTTGCCGTTGTACAGGCAACATCTCCACGGAGATGGCTTAGAGTTTTTTAGTGTTTAACTGTAGTTTTTCATTATTCAATCAAGAGTTTGTTATTTTCAAATAGTGCTGGTATGTACTATTTACTCAGAAACAGAAAAGAGATGAAGAGTTCTGTTTGTATGAGGAAAATGATTTTAGCAACCGTAACTAAAATCCATGGCTGTTCCACACAGGACTGTTGAGAGCAATTAACTTCAGTTGGGGGAACAGTGTGCAGTCTCTTGCTGCTTGAGGTATGACACATTCTAACAAGACGATGTAATGCTGGAAGCTGTCATTTTCCCTATGGGATCCGGTAAGCCATGTTTATTACGATCGTAAATAAGGGCTTCACAAGGGCTTATTTAGACTGTAGACTTTTTTGGGCTAAATCGATTCATTATTAACACATATTTAGCCTTGAGGAATCATTTTATTTGGGTATTTTGATATAATAATATCGGCAGGCACTGTATTAGACACCTTATTTCTTAGGGGCTTTCCCAAAGCATAAGCAGAGTCTCATTTTCGCGCCGGTGTGGCGCACTTGTTTTTGAGAGGCATGGCATGCAGTCGCATGTGAGAGGAGCTCTGATACTTAGTAAAGACTTCTGAAGGCGTCATTTGGTATCGTATTCCCCTTTGGGTTTGGTTGGGTCTCAGCAAAGCAGATACCTGGGACTGTAAAGGGGTTAAAGCTTAAAACGGCTCCGGTTCCGTTATTTTAAGGGTTAAAGCTTCCAAATTTGGTGTGCAATATTTTTAAGGCTTTATGACACTGTGGTGAAAATTTGGTGAATTTTGAACAATTCCTTCATGTTTTTTCGCAATTGCAGTAATAAAGTAGAAGGTTTGCTCAAAAAGATGTTTGTTCAGCAGGGTTACCTTCTACAACCCATTTCATGCATTGTCCCTGTCACTACAGCTGCATATTTCTGGTTTGATGAACTGATAAAGGTGCTCGATAGTGATTCTCCTCCTTATGAGGAGATTATGGACAGAATCAATGCTCTCAAATTGGCTAATGCTTTCACTCTAGACGCCACTTTGCAATTGGCTAGGTTAGCGGCTAAGAATTCTGGGTTTGCTATTGTGGCGCGCAGAGCGCTTTGGTTGAAATCTTGGTCGGCTGATGCGTCTTCCAAGAACAAGCTACTAAACATTCCTTTCAAGGGGAAAACGCTGTTTGGTCCCGACTTGAAAGAGATTATCTCTGATATCACTGGGGGTAAGGGCCACGCCCTTCCTCAGGATCGGCCTTTCAAGGCAAAAAATAGACCTAATTTTCGTCCCTTTCGTAAAAACGGACCAGCCCAAAGTGCTACGTCCTCTAAGCAAGAGGGTAATACTTCTCAGGCCAAGCCAGCTTGGAGACCAATGCAAGGCTGGAACAAGGGAAAGCAGGCCAAGAAACCTGCCACTGCTACCAAGACAGCATGAAATATTGGCCCCCGATCCGGGACCGGATCTGGTGGGGGGCAGACTCTCTCTCTTCGCTCAGGCTTGGGCAAGAGATGTTCTGGATCCTTGGGCGCTAGAAATAGTCTCCCAGGGTTATCTTCTGGAATTCAAGGGACTTCCCCCAAGGGGGAGGTTCCACAGGTCTCAGTTGTCTTCAGACCACATAAAAAGACAGGCGTTCTTACATTGTGTAGAAGACCTGTTAAAAATGGGAGTGATTCATCCTGTGCCATTAAGAGAACAAGGGATGGGGTTCTACTCCAACCTGTTCATAGTTCCCAAAAAAGAGGGAACGTTCAGACCAATCTTAGATCTCAAGATCTTAAACAAATTTCTCAAGGTCCCATCGTTCAAGATGGAAACCATTCGAACTATCCTTCCTTCCATCCAGGAAGGTCAATTCATGACCACGGTGGATTTAAAGGATGCGTATCTACATATTCCTATCCACAAGGAACATCATCGGTTCCTAAGGTTTGCATTCCTGGACAAACATTACCAGTTTGTGGCGCTTCCTTTCGGATTAGCCACTGCTCCAAGGATTTTCACAAAGGTACTAGGGTCCCTTCTAGCGGTGCTAAGACCAAGGGGCATTGCAGTAGTACCCTACCTGGACGACATTCTGATTCAAGCGTCGTCCCTTCCTCGAGCAAAGGCTCACACGGACATCGTCCTGGCCTTTCTCAGATCTCACGGCTGGAAAGTGAACGTGGAAAAGAGTTCTCTATCCCCGTCAACAAGGGTTCCCTTCTTGGGAACAATTATAGACTCCTCAGAAATGAGGATTTTTCTAACAGAGGCCAGAAAAACAAAACTTCTGGACTCTTGTCGGATAATTCATTCCGTTCCTCTTCCTTCCGTAGCTCAGTGCATGGAAGTGATCGGGTTGATGGTAGCGGCAATGGACATAGTTCCTTTTGCGCGCATTCATCTAAGACCATTACAACTGTGCATGCTCAGTCAGTGGAATGGGGACTATACAGACTTGTCTCCGAAGATACAAGTAAATCAGAGGACCAGAGACTCACTCCGTTGGTGGCTGTCCCCGGACAACCTGTCACAAGGGATGACATTCCGCAGACCAGAGTGGGTCATTGTCACGACCGACGCCAGTCTGATGGGCTGGGGCGCGGTCTGGGGATCCCTGAAAGCTCAGGGTCTTTGGTCTCGGGAAGAATCTCTTCTACCGATAAATATTCTGGAACTGAGAGCGATATTCAATGCTCTCAAGGCTTGGCCTCAGCTAGCGAGGACCAAGTTCATACGGTTTCAATCAGACAACATGACGACTGTTGCGTACATCAACCATCAGGGGGGAACAAGGAGTTCCCTAGCGATGGAAGAAGTGACCAAGATTATTCTATGGGCGGAGTCTCACTCCTGCCACCTGTCTGCTATCCACATCCCGGGAGTGGAAAATTGGGAAGCGGATTTTCTGAGTCGTCAGACATTGCATCCGGGGGAGTGGGAACTCCATCCGGAAATCTTTGCCCAAGTCACTCAGCTGTGGGGCATTCCAGACATGGATCTAATGGCCTCTCGTCAGAACTTCAAAGTTCCCTGTTACGGGTCCAGATCCAGGGATCCCAAGGCGGCTCTAGTGGATGCACTAGTAGCACCTTGGACCTTCAAACTAGCTTATGTGTTCCCGCCGTTTCCTCTCATCCCCAGGCTGGTAGCCAGGATCAATCAGGAGAGGGCGTCGGTGATATTGATAGCTCCTGCGTGGCCACGCAGGACTTGGTATGCAGATCTGGTGAATATGTCATCGGCTCCACCTTGGAAGCTACCTTTGAGACGAGACCTTCTTGTTCAGGGCCCGTTCGAACATCCGAATCTGGTTTCACTCCAGCTGACTGCCTGGAGATTGAACGCTTGATTTTATCGAAGCGAGGTTTCTCAGATTCTGTTATCGATACTCTTGTTCAGGCCAGAAAGCCTGTAACTAGAAAGATTTACCACAAAATTTGGAAAAAATATATCTGTTGGTGTGAATCTAAAGGATTCCCTTGGGACAAGGTTAAGATTCCTAGAATTCTATCCTTCCTTCAAGAAGGATTGGAAAAAGGATTATCGGCAAGTTCCCTGAAGGGACAGATTTCTGCCTTGTCGGTGTTACTTCACAAAAAGCTGGCAGCTGTGCCAGATGTTCAGGCCTTTGTTCAGGCTCTGGTTAGAATTAAGCCTGTTTACAAACCCTTGACTCCTCCTTGGAGTCTCAATTTAGTTCTTTCGGTTCTTCAGGGGGTTCCGTTTGAACCCTTACATTCCGTTGATATTAAGTTATTATCTTGGAAAGTTTTGTTTTTAGTTGCAATTTCTTCTGCTAGAAGAGTTTCAGAATTATCTGCTCTGCACTGTTCCCCTCCTTATCTGGTGTTCCATGCAGATAAGGTGGTTTTACGTACTAAACCTGGTTTTCTTCCAAAAGTTGTTTCTAACAAAAACATTAACCAGGAGATTATCGTACCTTCTCTGTGTCCGAAACCAGTTTCAAAGAAGGAACGTTTGTTGCACAATTTGGATGTTGTTCGCGCTCTAAAATTCTATTTAGATGCTACGAAGGATTTTAGACAAACATCTTCCTTGTTTGTTGTTTACTCAGGTAAAAGGAGAGGTCAAAAAGCTACTTCTACCTCTCTCTCTTTTTGGATTAAAAGCATCATCAGATTGGCTTATGAGACTGCCGGACGGCAGCCTCCCGAAAGAATCACAGCTCATTCCACTAGGGCTGTGGCTTCCACATGGGCCTTCAAGAACGAGGCTTCTGTTGATCAGATATGTAGGGCAGCGACTTGGTCTTCACTGCACACTTTTACCAAATTTTACAAGTTTGATACTTTTGCTTCTTCTGAGGCTATTTTTGGGAGAAAGGTTTTGCAAGCCGTGGTGCCTTCCATTTAGGTGACCTGATTTGCTCCCTCCCTTCATCCGTGTCCTAAAGCTTTGGTATTGGTTCCCACAAGTAAGGATGACGCCGTGGACCGGACACACCTATGTTGGAGAAAACAGAATTTATGTTTACCTGATAAATTTCTTTCTCCAACGGTGTGTCCGGTCCACGGCCCGCCCTGGTTTTTTTAATCAGGTCTGATAATTTATTTTCTTTAACTACAGTCACCACGGTACCATATGGTTTCTCCTATGCAAATATTCCTCCTTAACGTCGGTCGAATGACTGGGGTAGGCGGAGCCTAGGAGGGATCATGTGACCAGCTTTGCTGGGCTCTTTGCCATTTCCTGTTGGGGAAGAGAATATCCCACAAGTAAGGATGACGCCGTGGACCGGACACACCGTTGGAGAAAGAAATTTATCAGGTAAACATAAATTCTGTTATCACTGTTTTTAAGCAGTATATGCACATATGCTATGAGTGCACCAGCATTCCAACACTACACCTTCTCTAAGAGTCAGCGGTGGCTTGTATGAGGGGCCGATTTATGAAAGTGCGAACAGACATGATCTGCTGTAGCGATCATGTCCGCCGCACATCGATAAATGCCGACAGCATATGCTGTCGGCATTTATCATTGCACAAGCATTTCACTAGAAATGCTTGTGCAATGCCGCCTCCTTCACATTCGCGGCCAATTCCGCAGCCCCAGAGCAAGCGGGCGAGTTAAGGAGCAGCGGTCTTAAGAAACAGAGGCATTGGGGTCAATACGGGGGTTGATAAATCGGCCCCTAAGTCTTCACTGGCACAATACACACCAAAGCCAGATATCTCAAAGAAGGCATGGTGTTTGAAACCTCTAGTCACACATAGCATATGTGCGTATGCCGTAGAAACTGTAATAACTTTTACTAACATTTTTGGTAATGGAAGTATTTTGCAAAAATGCTTCAATTTAGAATTGAAATGCACTTATACACATTTTAATGTTGTCCTTTCTATTTCTTTAAAACACGTAAATTCACAATTTTGACCTTAACATACAAAGCCCTCACCAGCACTGCACCCTCTTATACCTCTGCCCTCGCCTGCAAATACTCCCCAAGCCGCCCCCTCCGCTCTGCCCAAGACCTCCTTCTCTCCTAACCTCTCATTACTTCCTCACACTCTCGCCTGCAAAACTTTTCTAGAACTGCACCTTTCATATGGAACTTCTTGCCACGCTCAGTCAGACTTTCCTCTAGTCTCAAAAACTTCAAGTGTTCCTTAAAAACATATCTGTTCAAGGACGCATACAAGTTACTTTAAAGGGACAGTAAAAACCAGCATTTTTAATGTTTAAAAAGGTAGATAATCCCTTTATTACCCATTCCCCAATTTTGCATAACCAACGCAGTTATATTAATATACTTTTTACCTCTGTGATTACCTTGTATCTATGGCTCTGAAAACTGCCTCCTTATTTCAGTTCCTTTGACAGACTTGCATGTTAAGCCAATGCGTGCTTGCTCTTAGGAGCTTCACGTGCCTGAGCTCAATGTTATCTATATGAAACACATGAACTAACGCCCTCTAGTGGTGAAAAACTGTCAAAATGCTTTCAGATTAGAGGTGGCCTTCAAGGTCTAAGAAATTAGCATATATACCTCCTAGATTTAGCTTTCAACTAAGAATACCAAGAGAACAAAGCAAAATTGGTAATTAAAGTAAATCGTTTAAAATTACATGCCCTATTTAAATCATGAAATTTTTTTTTTTACTTGACTGTCCCTTTAAGATGTCTCTACTACTAATGTGTTCTTCTTGCTCAACCTCCCTATGTTTTTTCTTTTAGATTGTAAGCATGAGAGCTTCTCTAACTGTAGCTCAATTTGCATTAAAGTGCATCTATAACTGATTGTGCTTAAAGGGTCATTAAACACTTTGATATAGTAATATAAGATGATAAATCGTATATATAAATAAAACTGCAATACACATTTATTTTGTCATATTTTCCTGTAATTCCTTTCTGAAATTGTGAGCTTTTCAGCTCCTGTTAGAAATTGAAGTGCAGAACACTGTTGTATTCCATACAGCCATTGGCAGCACACGCAAATTACTTATTTATAACTAACCTAACCTAATTGACACTAAAACGTTACACTTATTTTGTCAATATTTAATGAAATTTTAAAAAATACATCTACATGTTATTCTCAGACTAATCTTTTCTTGGAATGCATCATTCTATCTAGCATTCATTTAGGGCTAGATTACAAGTGGAGCGCTAAATAATCACGTGCAAATTTGCCCGTTTGCGTGCGATAATTAATCACCAATTACAAGTGCCTGGTTATTGCTACCGCGAGCTCATGGTAGCAATTAGTGCTTATAAAATTAACCAGAGATCAGATCTCTGGTTAATTTTATAAATGTGCCCCAAATGCCCCTAAAATACAGTGTAGTGTATTTTATAAAAAAAAATAAAGATAGCAGCATCTTTATTTTTTAATAAAATTACTGCACTAGGCAGTATTTTGGGGCTAAAGTTGGTGGGAGTAGGGAGTTAGAAAAAAAAAAACGGCACTGAAAAGTGCCTTTATATTGCGATCTATTGGAACTCTGTGTTGCCTGTAAATATATATGTATATGCTTATATACATTACATATATATTTAAAATTGCTGACATCGTACTTACACCCTTCACAGCGCTGAAGTTCTGATGCCGTATCTGACCACATTAGAACGAGGCTCCCATTGGAGCCTATGGAAGAGCGCTCTTGTGAGTGCAATGCGTCCCAGCAATGCGATCGCGAGGTTGTGTTCGCATTGCTGTGAACTGGTAGTACCAGCGCACATTAGTTCATAAAAGAGATATTTAATGTCCCTTTAAGGGCAGGGCGCTCCTCTCCTTTTACTTATGTTTGTCAATGTAAGTAATGTACATTGTATATTCTTAAATAATGCCTCATTGTAAGTTTTTTATTGTATTGTACCCATATGATTGTAATGTACCTCTGTATAGCGCTTCAAAAAATGTTGGAGCTTTATAAATTAATGATAATTATAATATTCAGGAAGATGTATACTAATTGTACCATGTAAAACAGTATATCTGGGATGAATAAATCTGTCGTTATTACTGTATAGACGTTTTAGTGCTTAGTGTGGGTCTTCTTTTATTTTGGAAACCAGATGATTATCTAACATGTCCAATTGTTACAGTTATCTGCATTTGGTTTGGCTAAGTTATGATGGGTAATGCTTGCTGTAATGTGGAAATGTTCTCACACCATAAGAGAATACTATGTTTTGCTTTGTTTTAGTTCTTGTGCACAAATAATGCTGTTAAGTTTTTTAATGTTAGAGCATTGTTACCGATATCTTTGTAACTTTTGCAAATTTTCAATAAAACTTTATAAACTCAAAAAAAACCAAAAAAAAACCCCCAGAATTTATGCTTACCTGATAAATTACTTTCTCCAACGGTGTGTCCGGTCCACGGCGTCATCCATTACTTGTGGGATATTCTCCTCCCCTACAGGGAAAGGCAAGGAGAGCACACAGCAAGAGCTGTCCATATAGCTCCCCCTCTGGCTCCGCCCCCCAGTCATTCGACCGACGGTTAGGAGAAAAAGGAGAAACTATAGGGTGCCGTGGTGACTGTAGTGTATAAAGAAAAAGAAAAAATTTTCAAACCTGATTAAAAAACCAGGGTGGGCCATGGACCGGACACACCGTTGGAGAAAGTAATTTATCAGGTAAGCATAAATTCTGTTTTCTCCAACATTGGTGTGTCCGGTCCACGGCGTCATCCATTACTTGTGGGAACCAATACCAAAGCTTTAGGACACGGATGAAGGGAGGGAGCAAATCAGGTTACCTAAACAGAAGGCACCACGGCTTGCAAAACCTTTCTCCCAAAAACAGCCTCCGAAGAAGCAAAAATATCAAATTTGTAAAATTTGGCAAAAGTGTGCAGAGAAGACCAAGTCGCTGCCTTACATATCTGATTAACAGAAGCCTCGTTCTTGAAGGCCCATGTGGAAGCCACAGCCCTAGTGGAGTGAGCTGTGATTCGTTCAGGAGGCTGCCGTCCGGCAGTCTCATAAGCCAATCGGATAATGCTTTTCAGCCAGAAAGAAAGAGAGGTAGCAATAGCTTTTTGTCCTCTCCTCTTACCAGAGTAAACCACAAACAAGGATGAGGTTTGTCTAAAATTCTTTGTTGCTTCTAAATAGAACTTTAAAGCACGGACTACATCTAAATTGTGTAACAAACGTTCCTTCTTTGAAACTGGATTCGGGCACAGAGAAGGAACAACTATTTCCTGGTTAATATTCTAGTTGGAAACAACTTTTGGAAGAAAACCAGGCTTGGTACGCAAAATAACCTTATCTGAATGGAACACCAGATAGGGTGGATCACACTGCAAAGCAGATAATCCAGAAACTCTTCTAGCAGAAGAAATAGCAACCAAAAACAGAACTTTCCAAGATAGCAACTTGATATCTATGGAATGTAAGGGTTCAAACGGAACCCCCTGAAGAACTGAAAGAACTAAATTTAGACTCCAAGGAGGAGTCAAGGGTCTGTAAACAGCTTTGATTCTGACCAAAGCCTGTACAAAAGCTTGTACCTCTGGCACAGCTGCCAGCCGTTTGTATAACAAGACAGATAAAGCAGAAATCTGTCCTTTTAGAGAACTCGCTGACAATCCCTTATCCAAACCTTCTTGGAGAAAGGAGAGGATCTTAGGAATTTTAATCTTACTCCAGGAGAATCCCTTGGATTCACACCAACAGATATATCTTTTCCATATTTTATGGTAAATCTTTCTAGACACAGGTTTTCTGGATCTATCACTGAATCTGAAAACCCACGCTTGGATAAAATCAAACGTTCAATTTCCAAGCAGTCAGCTGCAGAGAAATTAGATTTGGATGTTCGAATGGACCTTGTACTAGAAGATCCTGTCTCAAAGGTAGCTTCCATGGTGGAGCCGATGACATATTCACCAGGTCTGCATACCAAGTCCTGCGCGGCCACGCAGGAGCTATCAGAATCACCGAGGCCTTCTCCTGTCTGATCCTGGCTACAAGCCTGGGAAGGAGAGGGAACGGTGGAAACGCATAAGCTAGGTTGAACGACCAAGGCGCCACTAATGCATCCACTAGAGTGGCCTTGGGATCCCTGGATCTGGACCCGTAGCAAGGAACCTTGAAGTTCTGACGAGACGCCATCAGATCCATGTCTGGAATGCCCCATAATTGAGTCAACTGGGCAAACACCTCCGGGTGGAGTTCCCATTCCCCCGGATAGAAAACAGAATTTATGTTTACCTGATAAATTACTTTCTCCAACGGTGTGTCCGGTCCACGGCGTCATCCTTACTTGTGGGATATTCTCTTCCCCAACAGGAAATGGCAAAGAGCCCAGCAAAGCTGGTCACATGATCCCTCCTAGGCTCCGCCTACCCCAGTCATTCGACCGACGTTAAGGAGGAATATTTGCATAGGAGAAACCATATGGTACCGTGGTGACTGTAGTTAAAGAAAATAAATTATCAGACCTGATTAAAAAAACCAGGGCGGGCGTGGACCGGACACACCGTTGGAGAAAACAGAATTTATGTTTACCTGATAAATTACTTTCTCCAACGGTGTGTCCGGTCCACGGCGTCATCCTTACTTGTGGGATATTCTCCTCCCCAACAGGAAATGGCAAAGAGCCCAGCAAAGCTGGTCACATGATCCCTCCTAGGCTCCGCCTACCCCAGTCATTCGACCGACGTTAAGGAGGAATATTTGCATAGGAGAAACCATATGGTACCGTGGTGACTGTAGTTAAAGAAAATAAATTATCAGACCTGATTAAAAAAACCAGGGCGGGCCGTGGACCGGACACACCGTTGGAGAAAGTAATTTATCAGGTAAACATAAATTCTGTTTTCTCCAACATAGGTGTGTCCGGTCCACGGCGTCATCCTTACTTGTGGGAACCAATACCAAAGCTTTAGGACACGGATGAAGGGAGGGAGCAAATCAGGTCACCTAAATGGAAGGCACCACGGCTTGCAAAACCTTTCTCCCAAAAATAGCCTCAGAAGAAGCAAAAGTATCAAACTTGTAAAATTTGGTAAAAGTGTGCAGTGAAGACCAAGTCGCTGCCCTACATATCTGATCGACAGAAGCCTCGTTCTTGAAGGCCCATGTGGAAGCCACAGCCCTAGTGGAATGAGCTGTGATTCTTTCGGGAGGCTGCCGTCCGGCAGTCTCGTAAGCCAATCTGATGATGCTTTTAATCCAAAAAGAGAGAGAGGTAGAAGTTGCCTTTTGACCTCTCCTTTTACCAGAATAAACAACAAACAAGGAAGATGTTTGTCTAAAATCCTTTGTAGCATCTAAATAGAATTTTAGAGCGCGAACAACATCCAAATTGTGCAACAAACGTTCCTTCTTTGAAACTGGTTTCGGACACAGAGAAGGTACGATAATCTCCTGGTTAATGTTTTTGTTAGAAACAACTTTTGGAAGAAAACCAGGTTTAGTACGTAAAACCACCTTATCTGCATGGAACACCAGATAAGGAGGAGAACACTGCAGAGCAGATAATTCTGAAACTCTTCTAGCAGAAGAGATTGCAACCAAAAACAAAACTTTCCAAGATAATAACTTAATATCAACGGAATGTAAGGGTTCAAACGGAACCCCCTGAAGAACTGAAAGAACTAAATTGAGACTCCAAGGAGGAGTCAAAGGTTTGTAAACAGGCTTAATTCTAACCAGAGCCTGAACAAAGGCTTGAACATCTGGCACAGCTGCCAGCTTTTTGTGAAGTAACACAGACAAGGCAGAAATCTGTCCCTTCAGGGAACTTGCAGATAATCCTTTTTCCAATCCTTCTTGAAGGAAGGATAGAATCTTAGGAATCTTAACCTTGTCCCAAGGGAATCCTTTAGATTCACACCAACAGATATATTTTTTCCAAATTTTGTGGTAAATCTTTCTAGTTACAGGCTTTCTGGCCTGAACAAGAGTATCGATAACAGAATCTGAGAACCCTCGCTTCGATAAGATCAAGCGTTCAATCTCCAAGCAGTCAGCTGGAGTGAAACCAGGTTCGGATGTTCGAACGGACCCTGAACAAGAAGGTCTCGTCTCAAAGGTAGCTTCCAAGGTGGAGCCGATGACATATTCACCAGATCTGCATACCAAGTCCTGCGTGGCCACGCAGGAGCTATCAAGATCACTGACGCCCTCTCCTGATTGATCCTGGCTACCAGCCTGGGGATGAGAGGGAACGGCGGGAACACATAAGCCAGTTTGAAGGTCCAAGGTGCTACTAGTGCATCCACTAGAGCCGCCTTGGGATCCCTGGATCTGGACCCGTAGCAAGGAACTTTGAAGTTCTGACGAGAGGCCATCAGATCCATGTCTGGAATGCCCCACAGCTGAGTGACTTGGGCAAAGATTTCCGGATGGAGTTCCCACTCCCCCGGATGCAATGTCTGACGACTCAGAAAATCCGCTTCCCAATTTTCCACTCCTGGGATGTGGATAGCGGACAGGTGGCAGGAGTGAGACTCCGCCCATAGAATGATTTTGGTCACTTCTTCCATCGCTAGGGAACTCCTTGTTCCCCCCTGATGGTTGATGTACGCAACAGTTGTCATGTTGTCTGATTGAAACCGTATGAACTTGGCCCTCGCTAGCTGAGGCCAAGCCTTGAGAGCATTGAATATCGCTCTCAGTTCCAGAATATTTATCGGTAGAAGAGATTCTTCCCGAGACCAAAGACCCTGAGCTTTCAGGGATCCCCAGACCGCGCCCCAGCCCATCAGACTGGCGTCGGTCGTGACAATGACCCACTCTGGTCTGCGGAATGTCATCCCTTGTGACAGGTTGTCCAGGGACAGCCACCAACGGAGTGAGTCTCTGGTCCTCTGATTTACTTGTATCTTCGGAGACAAGTCTGTATAATCCCCATTCCACTGACTGAGCATGCACAGTTGTAATGGTCTTAGATGAATGCGCGCAAAAGGAACTATGTCCATAGCCGCTACCATCAACCCGATCACTTCCATGCACTGAGCTATGGAAGGAAGAGGAACGGAATGAAGTATCCGACAAGAGTCTAGAAGCTTTGATTTTCTGGCCTCTGTCAGAAATATCCTCATTTCTAAGGAGTCTATTATTGTTCCCAAGAAGGGAACCCTTGTTGACGGAGATAGAGAACTCTTTTCCACGTTCACTTTCCATCCGTGAGATCTGAGAAAGGCCAGGACGATGTCCGTGTGAGCCTTTGCTTGAGGAAGGGACGACGCTTGAATCAGAATGTCGTCCAAGTAAGGTACTACAGCAATGCCCCTTGGTCTTAGCACAGCTAGAAGGGACCCTAGTACCTTTGTGAAAATCCTTGGAGCAGTGGCTAATCCGAAAGGAAGCGCCACGAACTGGTAATGCTTGTCCAGGAATGCGAACCTTAGGAACCGATGATGTTCCTTGTGGATAGGAATATGTAGATACGCATCCTTTAAATCCACCGTGGTCATGAATTGACCTTCCTGGATGGAAGGAATAATAGTTCGAATGGTTTCCATCTTGAACGATGGAACCTTGAGAAACTTGTTTAAGATCTTGAGATCTAAGATTGGTCTGAACGTTCCCTCTTTTTTGGGAACTATGAACAGATTGGAGTAGAACCCCATCCCTTGTTCTCTTAATGGAACAGGATGAATCACTCCCATTTTTAACAGGTCTTCTACACAATGTAAGAATGCCTGTCTTTTTATGTGGTCTGAAGACAACTGAGACCTGTGGAACCTCCCCCTTGGGGGAAGTCCCTTGAATTCCAGAAGATAACCTTGGGAGACTATTTCTAGCGCCCAAGGATCCAGAACATCTCTTGCCCAAGCCTGAGCGAAGAGAGAGAGTCTGCCCCCCACCAGATCCGGTCCCGGATCGGGGGCCAACATTTCATGCAGTCTTGGTAGCAGTGGCAGGTTTCTTGGCCTGCTTTCCCTTGTTCCAGCCTTGCATTGGTCTCCAAGCTGGCTTGGCTTGAGAAGTATTACCCTCTTGCTTAGAGGACGTAGCACCTCGGGCTGGTCCGTTTCTACGAAAGGGACGAAAATTAGGTTTATTTTTTGCCTTGAAAGGCCGATCCTGAGGAAGGGCGTGGCCCTTACCCCCAGTGATATCAGAGATAATCTCTTTCAAGTCAGGGTCAAACAGCGTTTTCCCCTTGAAAGGAATGTTAAGTAGCTTGTTCTTGGAAGACGCATCAGCCGACCAAGATTTCAACCAAAGCGCTCTGCGCGCCACAATAGCAAACCCAGAATTCTTAGCCGCTAACCTAGCCAATTGCAAAGTGGCGTCTAGGGTGAAAGAATTAGCCAATTTGAGAGCATTGATTCTGTCCATAATCTCCTCATAAGGAGGAGAATCACTATCGACCGCCTTTATCAGCTCATTGAACCAGAAACATGCGGCTGTAGCGACAGGGACAATGCATGCAATTGGTTGTAGAAGGTAACCCTGCTGAACAAACATCTTTTTAAGCAAACCTTCTAATTTTTTATCCATAGGATCTTTGAAAGCACAACTATCCTCTATGGGTATAGTGGTGCGTTTGTTTAAAGTGGAAACCGCTCCCTCGACCTTGGGGACTGTCTGCCATAAGTCCTTTCTGGGGTCGACCAAAGGAAACAATTTTTTAAATATGGGGGGAGGGACAAAAGGAATACCGGGCCTTTCCCATTCTTTATTAACAATGTCCGCCACCCGCTTGGGTATAGGAAAAGCTTCTGGGAGCCCCGGCACCTCTAGGAACTTGTCCATTTTACATAGCTTCTCTGGGATGACCAACTTGTCACAATCATCCAGAGTGGATAATACCTCCTTAAGCAGAATGCGGAGATGTTCCAACTTAAATTTAAATGCAATCACATCAGGTTCAGCCTGTTGAGAAATGTTCCCTGAATCAGTAATTTCTCCCTCAGACAAAACCTCCCTGGCCCCATCAGACTGGGTTAGGGGCCCTTCAGAGATATTAGTATCAGCGTTGCCATGCTCTTCAGTATCTAAAACAGAGCAGCCGCGCTTACGCTGACAAGTGTTCATTTGGGCTAAAATGTTTTTGACAGAATTATCCATTACAGCCGTTAATTGTTGCATAGTAAGGAGTATTGGCGCGCTAGATGTACTAGGGGCCTCCTGAGTGGGCAAGACTCGTGTAGACGAAGGAGGGAATGATGCAGTACCATGCTTACTCCCCTCACTTGAGGAATCATCTTGGGCATCATTGTCATTATCACATAAATCACATTTATTTAAATGAATAGGAATTCTGGCTTCCCCACATTCAGAACACAGTCTATCTGGTAGTTCAGACATGTTAAACAGGCATAAACTTGATAACAAAGTACAAAAAACGTTTTAAAATAAAACCGTTACTGTCACTTTAAATTTTAAACTGAACACACTTTATTACTGCAATTGCGAAAAAACATGAAGGAATTGTACAAAATTCACCAAATTTTCACCACAGTGTCTTAAAGCCTTAAAAGTATTGCACACCAAATTTGGAAGCTTTAACCCTTAAAATAACGGAACCGGAGCCGTTTTAAACTTTAACCCCTTTACAGTCCCTGGTATCTGCTTTGCTGAGACCCAACCAAGCCCAAAGGGGAATACGATACCAAATGACGCCTTCAGAAAGTCTTTTCTAAGTATCAGAGCTCCACACACATGCGACTGCATGCCATGCCTCTCAAAAACAAGTGCGCCACACCGGCGCGAAAATGAGGCTCTGCTTATGCTTTGGGAAAGCCCCTAAGGAATAAGGTGTCTAATACAGTGCCTGCCGATATTCTTATATCAAAATACCCAGATAAAATGATTCCTCAAGGCTAAATATGTGTTAATAATGAATCGATTTAGCCCAGAAAAGTCTACAGTCTTAATAAGCCCTTGTGAAGCCCTTATTTATGATCGTAATAAACATGGCTTACCGGATCCCATAGGGAAAATGACAGCTTCCAGCATTACATCGTCTTGTTAGAATGTGTCATACCTCAAGCAGCAAGAGACTGCATACTGTTCCCCCAACTGAAGTTAGTAGCTCTCAACAGTCCTGTGTGGAACAGCCATGGATTTTAGTTACGGTTGCTAAAATCATTTTCCTCATACAAACAGAAATCTTCATCTCTTTTCTGTTTCTGAGTAAATAGTACATACCAGCACTATTTCAAAATAACAAACTCTTGATTGAATAATAAAAACTACAGTTAAACACTAAAAAACTCTAAGCCATCTCCGTGGAGATGTTGCCTGTACAACGGCAAAGAGAATGACTGGGGTAGGCGGAGCCTAGGAGGGATCATGTGACCAGCTTTGCTGGGCTCTTTGCCATTTCCTGTTGGGGAGGAGAATATCCCACAAGTAAGGATGACGCCGTGGACCGGACACACCTATGTTGGAGAAAGTAATTTATCAGGTAAACATAAATTCTGTTTTCTCCAACATAGGTGTGTCCGGTCCACGGCGTCATCCTTACTTGTGGGAACCAATACCAAAGCTTTAGGACACGGATGAAGGGAGGGAGCAAATCAGGTCACCTAAATGGAAGGCACCACGGCTTGCAAAACCTTTCTCCCAAAAATAGCCTCAGAAGAAGCAAAAGTATCAAACTTGTAAAATTTGGTAAAAGTGTGCAGTGAAGACCAAGTCGCTGCCCTACATATCTGTCAGGTTCTGCCTGGTTCAACCCATTTTTCTCCTAGCTACACCCACTACTTTCTGATTTGTTCCTCTTTCTTTAAGTGTGCCGCTCACCTGTTACACCTTGCTCAGTATTGATGATCTTCGCTACAGAGAGGTTTACCTGCCTGCTCAGCTTTTGCTTCTCTACCTTATTATCCGGAGTTCTGAGCCTTATCCTAAACAGCAACTTCTACCTTGGAATTTCATTCACAGTCTCTCTCTCTCTCTGTTGTGGGGTAAAGTACCTATTGCATTTTTTCATTGCCTCTCGCTGCTTTCTTTTTACCGCAGCTCATACCTTCAGTGTTCATTCAGCCTGTCACTGTGTTTCTCCGATTACGCTACACAGCGTGACATCACTTCGGGGTCTGCTCCGGTCTCACTCTAACTACTCTGAATCACCTACGAAGGTAACCGTGCTTGCTCTCCTGCCTGTCTGCATTACCAAGGTACAAATTACTGCTAAACATCATACCTCATATCGTATGTACTGTGTCTTGTATTAAGATAAGAAGTTTAATCTCAAAACTATAAACTTTAACCGCAACTTCACTTGTCTTGTCCTGTTACTCCAATGCTGCCTGACTGAATCTTTATCTTGTCCACAGTTCACCTGTTATTATCTAAGCCTGATCTTAACAGTATATTATTTTCTTATTCACTTTCTGCTGAATAAGTTATCATTGCTTGTTATATTAAACTTACTCACATGACTGAAGGAAACCTTTTCAGAAATAGAGGTTTCAGACAGTCCTGTGTAACATACATATTATTATTCATTCTGCAGTTGTGTTCCACCTAACATATAATCACCAGTTCCTGATATAATACTGAGCCTTAAAAAATGGAACCAGCAGACATACATCAAATTGTATATAACCTCAATCAAAAGGTAGATCAACTGGCACAAGGCCTGCATGATTTACAAATTGAGAATGCTGCTCTGAGAAAAATAATTACAGAGTCTATCTCTTTAGAGGGGAATCAGACTGAAACTGTTATTGAACCTCAAGTCTCTCTCCCAGATCTATTCTGTGGTAACAGAAAGGCATATAGACAATTTAAAAACGCCTGCCTTTTATTGTTTTCAATGAAACCTAGGACTTACCCCACTGAGAGAGTGAAAGTCCTCACTACAATCTCATTTCTCAGAGGGGATCCTAGAAATTGGGCTGATAAATTCATAGAGAACCAGGATCCTATACTCGGATCCCTTGTAGACTTTTTCACAAGTATGGATGAAATGTTTCAGGACACAGATATTCAGCTTACTGCTGAGATGAGTTTAAGGAGTTTAAAACAAGGAAAGAGACCTGTCGAGGACTATATCAATGATTTCAAACAGTTCGCCACGGATGCTCTCTGGACCCCTGTCGCCCTGCGTAATCAATTCCGGTTGGGACTTTCAGAGTCTTTAAAAGATGAATTCGCCAGAATTGATTTACCAACAACTTTGGAGGCTTTCATGAAAACAGCAATTCAGATAGACCGTCGTCTACGTGAAAGGAAGGCTGAAAAGTTTGCAACAGACGCAAAACCAAAACCCTCTGTGGAACCCATGGAGATTGGCTTTATCAGAGGTCCCCTCTCTCAAGAGGAGAAACAACGGAGACGTTTAAAGAATCTATGCCAGTACTGCGCTAGCCCAAGTCACGCTGTTCAGGACTGTCCTCTACTTTTGAAGAACAAGAAATGTAAGTCCACTTACCTTTATACATCTCTACCTTCCCCAGAACATTCTCCTTACTGTACTTTATCTGTCTCCCTACAGTTGGAGCAAAGTCAACTGAGGATCAGTGATGCCATTGTAGACTCTGGCGCTTCAGGGAACTACATGGATCGGGCCTATTGCATTAGGGAAAATATCCCTTTAATAAAGAAAACTACTCCCATACCTATCAGAGTCATAGATGGATCACTCATGTTCTCTGGACCTATAACTCATGAGACTGTACCACTCATGCTTAATATTTCCGGTCATTACGAATTACTCTCTTTCGATGTCCTTCCCTCTCCCCATTTTAGTTTGGTTCTGGGGATGAAGTGGCTACAACTTCATAATCCCACTATTGTTTGGCACCCTTTTCAAATTAAGTTTTGTTCCACTTATTGCAAAGAAACATGTTTTCCTAACCCTGTTTTTTTACACACTAATACTGATACTGAGGGCTTACCCTCTGAATATTTGGAATTTAATGATGTATTTAGTAAGACTGAGGCAGAGAACCTGCCACCTCACAGGGCATATGATTGCCCTATCGATCTCCTCCCTGGAGCCCGCATACCCATTGGACATCTCTACCCACTAAGTAATCCTGAACTGGAACATCTTAAAGTGTATCTTGACAACAACTTAAAGAAAGGCTTCATTAGGCCATCAACTTCTCCTGCAGGGGCGGGGTTTTTCTTTGTTCGTAACAAGGATTCCAGCCTCAGACCCATCATAGACTATCGTGAACTAAATAAATGCACGGTTAAGAATCGTTATCCTTTGCCCCTAATACCAGAGATGATTGAGAGGCTATCTGATGCTACTATTTTTACCAAACTTGACTTAAGAGGCGCATACAACCTTGTCAGGATCAAAGAGGGGCATGAATGGCTCACGGCATTCAGGACCAGATATGGCTTATTCGAGTACCTTGTAATGCCTTTTGGTCTCTGCAATGCCCCAGCCACCTTCCAATACTTCATTAATGATGTATTCAGAGACCTCCTAGATGTATGCATTGTCATATATCTGGATGATATACTCATTTATTCCAGAACTCAGCAGGAACACATCAGGCATGTCCGCCAAGTTCTAGCACGACTGAGAGCTTATAAATTGTATGCCAAATTGGAAAAATGCAAATTTCACACAACACAGGTATCCTTTCTAGGATATGATATCTCTCCCTCAGGAATCCAGATGCAGAAAGAAAAGGTTGAGGCGGTTTTGGATTGGCCAGAACCAAAGACTAAAAAAGACCTACAACGGTTCCTTGGTTTTTCAAATTATTATAGAAAATTTATCAAGGGATTTTCCAAAATAGTAAAACCACTCACCGTTTTAACAGGTTCTACTACACCTTTCTCATGGGGTTCAGATGCTGCTAATGCCTTCCGTTATTTGAAATCCAGATTTACCTCTGCACCAATCCTTCAATTTCCCAATCCTTCACATCAATATACTTTAGAAGTTGATTCTTCCGATTTCGCCATTGGAGCAGTCCTCTCACAACAAAAATCTCTATCTGATCCTCTCCATCCAATTTCCTATTTCTCTAAATTAATGTCCCCTGCTGAACAAAATTATGCTATAGGGGATAAGGAATTATTGGCCATTCGACGATCCCTTGAACACTGGAGACACCTCCTTGAAGGCACCACTCTACCAATTAATATCTACACAGACCATAAGAACCTCCAGTACTTGCAATCTAATAAAACCTTATCTGCCAGACAGGTTCGTTGGAGTCTGTACTTTGACCGTTTCAATTTTGTTATCATTTACAGACCTGCCAATAAAAACCTCAAAGCTGACGCTTTATCCCGGATACCAGAACGACCGACTCACATTCCTATCAGAAAAGACATTGTTTCTCCTCAATGCTTCATTGGGTTCACTTCGACAATCTTGACTGACCTCCGCAAATACTGCAAGGAACATTCTAACCCACCTGAACCAACTTTAACCAAAATGCATGGCATTTACTACTATGGAAAAAAAATCTTCATACCACCCTCCTTGAGAAAACAAATTATACAGACCTGTCATGATATTCCATTAGCTGGTCACCCAGGTCTTCAACGTACCTTGGATCTTGTTTCACGTACTTATTGGTGGCCACACATGAAATCCACAATTTCTGATCATATTGCCAGCTGTAGGACTTGTGTCACTTGCAAGCCAGAAAGAAGACCACCTTTTGGCTTGCTCATGCCTATACCAGTCCCTAAAAAGCCTTGGCACCATGTTTCCATGGATTTTATTGTAGATTTACCACCATCAAAAAATCAAACAACTATCCTTGTGGTCATTGAATTATTCACTAAAATGGCTCATTTTATCCCTTTCCATAAACTTCCCACTTCTTCTGAAACTGCCACCCTATTCATTGACCACATTATCAAGTTGCATGGGATACCTTCTATCCTGACGACAGATAGGGGTACACAATTCACCTCAAAATTTTGGAGTAAGTTATGTGCCTTGATTAATATGGAACATCGTTTTACAACAGCTTTTCATCCCCAAACTAATGGGCAGTCAGAGAGGTTAAACCAGTGGCTCGAACATTTTCTCAGATGTTATTGTTCCTATCAACAGAACGATTGGATGAATTACCTTTCCATGGCCGAATTCGCCTACAATAACTTGACCAATGCATCTACTAAAATGACACCCTTCTTCGCAAACTATGCCTACCATCCTACCCTGACCTTCTCCTCCTCTGCTTCTTCGGATTCACCACCGCTGGATCAGCTCCATAATTCTCTACAGGAGAATTTCAATGTCATCCAGGAGAACATTCGTTCGGCCCAACAGAACCAGAAACATTATTATGACCTCAGGAGAAGGAAGCCACCTGAATACTCCGCAGGAGATTTAGTCTGGCTTTCTACTAAGAACTTGAGATTACAAGTTCCTTCTAAGAAGATGGCCAGTCTCTTCATTGGACCCTTCCCTGTCCAAAGTGTTATCAATACCAATGCTGTCAAGCTACGTCTACCTAGTACTCTTAAGATTCATCCTACGTTTCACGTATCTTTATTAAAACCATATACACCTGCAAGAGATGCACAAATTCTTCTGCCACCTACAAGCCTTCCTCTTCCTGATGATGAGTATGAAGTTGAATCCATTTTGGACTCCAGGATCTCCAGGGGTGTTCTGCAGTACTTGGTCAGGTGGAAAAATTATTCAAGTGATGAGGATTCATGGGAGCCTCTCTCCAATCTCAACACGCCTAAACTTCTCTCCTTGTTTCATCGTCGCCACCCTGATCGGCCTCGTCCATCCGCTGTGGAACAGCGTCCTTGAGGAGGGGGTTCTGTCAGGTTCTGCCTGGTTCAACCCATTTTTCTCCTAGCTACACCCACTACTTTCTGATTTGTTCCTCTTTCTTTAAGTGTGCCGCTCACCTGTTACACCTTGCTCAGTATTGATGATCTTCGCTACAGAGAGGTTTACCTGCCTGCTCAGCTTTTGCTTCTCTACCTTATTATCCGGAGTTCTGAGCCTTATCCTAAACAGCAACTTCTACCTTGGAATTTCATTCACAGTCTCTCTCTCTCTCTGTTGTGGGGTAAAGTACCTATTGCATTTTTTCATTGCCTCTCGCTGCTTTCTTTTTACCGCAGCTCATACCTTCAGTGTTCATTCAGCCTGTCACTGTGTTTCTCCGATTACGCTACACAGCGTGACATCACTTCGGGGTCTGCTCCGGTCTCACTCTAACTACTCTGAATCACCTACGAAGGTAACCGTGCTTGCTCTCCTGCCTGTCTGCATTACCAAGGTACAAATTACTGCTAAACATCATACCTCATATCGTATGTACTGTGTCTTGTATTAAGATAAGAAGTTTAATCTCAAAACTATAAACTTTAACCGCAACTTCACTTGTCTTGTCCTGTTACTCCAATGCTGCCTGACTGAATCTTTATCTTGTCCACAGTTCACCTGTTATTATCTAAGCCTGATCTTAACAGTATATTATTTTCTTATTCACTTTCTGCTGAATAAGTTATCATTGCTTGTTATATTAAACTTACTCACATGACTGAAGGAAACCTTTTCAGAAATAGAGGTTTCAGACAGTCCTGTGTAACATACATATTATTATTCATTCTGCAGTTGTGTTCCACCTAACATATAATCACCAGTTCCTGATAATATCTGATCAACAGAAGCCTCGTTCTTGAAGGCCCATGTGGAAGCCACAGCCCTAGTGGAATGAGCTGTGATTCTTTCGGGAGGCTGCCGTCCGGCAGTCTCGTAAGCCAATCTGATGATGCTTTTAATCCAAAAAGAGAGAGAGGTAGAAGTTGCTTTTTGACCTCTCCTTTTACCGGAATAAACAACAAACAAGGAAGATGTTTGTCTAAAATCCTTTGTAGCATCTAAATAGAATTTTAGAGCGCGAACAACATCCAAATTGTGCAACAAACGTTCCTTCTTTGAAACTGGTTTCGGACACAGAGAAGGTACGATAATCTCCTGGTTAATGTTTTTGTTAGAAACAACTTTTGGAAGAAAACCAGGTTTAGTACGTAAAACCACCTTATCTGCATGGAACACCAGATAAGGAGGAGAACACTGCAGAGCAGATAATTCTGAAACTCTTCTAGCAGAAGAAATTGCAACTAAAAACAAAACTTTCCAAGATAATAACTTAATATCAACGGAATGCAAGGGTTCAAACGGAACCCCCTGAAGAACTGAAAGAACTAAATTGAGACTCCAAGGAGGAGTCAAAGGTTTGTAAACAGGCTTAATTCTAACCAGAGCCTGAACAAAGGCTTGAACATCTGGCACAGCGGCCAGCTTTTTGTGAAGTAACACAGACAAGGCAGAAATCTGTCCCTTCAGGGAACTTGCAGATAATCCTTTTTCCAATCCTTCTTGAAGGAAGGATAGAATCCTAGGAATCTTAACCTTGTCCCAAGGGAATCCTTTAGATTCACACCAACAGATATATTTTTTCCAAATTTTGTGGTAAATCTTTCTAGTTACAGGCTTTCTGGCCTGAACAAGAGTATCGATAACAGAATCTGAGAATCCTCGCTTCGATAAGATCAAGCGTTCAATCTCCAAGCAGTCAGCTGGAGTGAAACCAGATTCGGATGTTCGAACGGACCCTGAACAAGAAGGTCTCGTCTCAAAGGTAGCTTCCAAGGAGGAGCCGATGACATATTCACCAGATCTGCGTACCAAGTCCTGCGTGGCCACGCAGGAGCTATCAAGATCACCGACGCCCTCTCCTGATTGATCCTGGCTACCAGCCTGGAGATGAGAGGAAACGGCGGGAACACATAAGCTAGTTTGAAGGTCCAAGGTGCTACTAGTGCATCCACTAGAGCCGCCTTGGGATCCCTGGATCTGGACCCGTAGCAAGGAACTTTGAAGTTCTGACGAGAGGCCATCAGATCCATGTCTGGAATGCCCCACAGCTGAGTGACTTGGGCAAAGATTTCCGGATGGAGTTCCCACTCCCCCGGATGCAATGTCTGACGACTCAGAAAATCCGCTTCCCAATTTTCCACTCCTGGGATGTGGATAGCAGACAGGTGGCAGGAGTGAGACTCCGCCCATAGAATGATTTTGGTCACTTCTTCCATCGCCAGGGAACTCCTTGTTCCCCCCTGATGGTTGATGTACGCAACAGTTGTCATGTTGTCTGATTAAAACCGTATGAACTTGGCCCTCGCTAGCTGAGGCCAAGCCTTGAGAGCATTGAATATCGCTCTCAGTTCCAGAATATTTATCGGTAGAAGAGATTCTTCCCGAGACCAAAGACCCTGAGCTTTCAGGGATCCCCAGACCGCGCCCCAGCCCATCAGACTGGCGTCGGTCGTGACAATGACCCACTCTGGTCTGCGGAATGTCATCCCTCGTGACAGGTTGTCCAGGGACAGCCACCAACGGAGTGAGTCTCTGGTCCTCTGATTTACTTGTATCTTCGGAGACAAGTCTGTATAGTCCCCATTCCACTGACTGAGCATGCACAGTTGTAATGGTCTTAGATGAATGCGTGCAAAAGGAACTATGTCCATTGCCGCTACCATCAACCCGATCACTTCCATGCACTGAGCTATGGAAGGAAGAGGAACGGAATGAAGTATCCGACAAGAGTCTAGAAGTTTTGTTTTTCTGGCCACTGTCAGAAAAATCCTCATTTCTAAGGAGTCTATTATTGTTCCCAAGAAGGGAACCCTTGTTGACGGAGATAGAGAACTCTTTTCCACGTTCACTTTCCATCCGTGAGATCTGAGAAAGGCCAGGACAATGTCCGTGTGAGCCTTTGCTTGAGGAAGGGACGACGCTTGAATCAGAATGTCGTCCAAGTAAGGTACTACAGCAATGCCCCTTGGTCTTAGCACAGCTAGAAGGGACCCTAGTACCTTTGTGAAAATCCTTGGAGCAGTGGCTAATCCGAAAGGAAGCTCCACGAACTGGTAATGTTTGTCCAGGAATGCGAACCTCAGGAACCGATGATGTTCCTTGTGGATAGGAATATGTAGATACGCATCCTTTAAATCCACCGTGGTCATGAATTGACCTTCCTGGATGGAAGGAAGAATAGTTCGAATGGTTTCCATCTTGAACGATGGAACCTTGAGAAACTTGTTTAAGATCTTGAGATCTAAGATTGGTCTGAACGTTCCCTCTTTTTTGGGAACTATGAACAGATTGGAGTAGAACCCCATCCCTTGTTCTCTTAATGGAACGGGATGAATCACTCCCATTTTTAACAGGTCTTCTACACAATGTAAGAATGCCTGTCTTTTTATGTGGTCTGAAGACAACTGAGACCTGTGGAACCTCCCCCTTGGGGGAAGTCCCTTGAATTCCAGAAGATAACCTTGGGAGACTATTTCTAGCGCCCAAGGATCCAGAACATCTCTTGCCCAAGCCTGAGCGAAGAGAGAGAGTCTGCCCCCCACCAGATCCGGTCCCGGATCGGGGGCCCACATTTCATGCTGTCTTGGTAGCAGTGGCAGGTTTCTTGGCCTGCTTTCCCTTGTTCCAGCCTTGCATTGGTCTCCAAGCTGGCTTGGCTTGAGAAGTATTACCCTCTTGCTTAGAGGACGTAGCACTTTGGGCTGGTCCGTTTCTACGAAAGGGACGAAAATTAGGTTTATTTTTTGCCTTGAAAGGCCGATCCTGAGGAAGGGCGTGGCCCTTACCCCCAGTGATATCCGAGATAATCTCTTTCAAGTCAGGGCCAAACAGCGTTTTCCCCTTGAAAGGAATGTTAAGTAGCTTGTTCTTGGAAGACGCATCAGCCGACCAAGATTTCAACCAAAGTGCTCTGCGCGCCACAATAGCAAACCCAGAATTCTTAGCCGCTAATCTAGCCAATTGCAAAGTGGCGTCTAGGGTGAAAGAATTAGCCAATTTGAGAGCATTGATTCTGTCCATAATCTCCTCATAAGGAGGAGAATCACTGTCGACCGCCTTTATCAGCTCATCGAACCAGAAACATGCGGCTGTAGCGACAGGGACAATGCATGAAATTGGTTGTAGAAGGTAACCCTGCTGAACAAACATCTTTTTAAGCAAACCTTCTAATTTTTTTATCCATAGGATCTTTGAAAGCACAACTATCCTCTATGGATATAGTGGTGCGTTTGTTTAAAGTGGAAACCACTCCCTCGACCTTGGGGACTGTCTGCCATAAGTCCTTTCTGGGGTCGACCATAGGAAACAATTTTTTAAATATGGGGGGAGGGACGAAAGGAATACCGGGCCTTTCCCATTCTTTATTAACAATGTCCGCCACCCGCTTGGGTATAGGAAAAGCTTCTGGGAGCCCCGGCACCTCTAGGAACTTGTCCATTTTACATAGTTTCTCTGGGATGACCAACTTGTCACAATCATCCAGAGTGGATAATACCTCCTTAAGCAGAATGCGGAGATGTTCCAACTTAAATTTAAATGCAATCACATCAGGTTCAGCTTGTTGAGAAATGTTCCCTGAATCAGTAATTTCTCCCTCAGACAAAACCTCCCTGGCCCCATCAGACTGAGTTAGAGGCCCTTCAGAAATATTAATATCAGCGTCGTCATGCTCTTCAGTATCTAAAACAGAGCAGTCGCGCTTACGCTGATAAGTGTTCATTTTGGCTAAAATGTTTTTGACAGAATTATCCATTACAGCCGTTAATTGTTGCATAGTAAGGAGTATTGGCGCGCTAGATGTACTAGGGGCCTCCTGAGTGGGCAAGACTCGTGTAGACGAAGGAGGGAATGATGCAGTACCATGCTTACTCCCCTCACTTGAGGAATCATCTTGGGCATCATTGTCATTGTCACATAAATCACATTTATTTAAATGAATAGGAATTCTGGCTTCCCCACATTCAGAACACAGTCTATCTGGTAGTTCAGACATGTTAAACAGGCATAAACTTGATAACAAAGTACAAAAAACGTTTTAAAATAAAACCGTTACTGTCACTTTAAATTTTAAACTGAACACACTTTTTTACTGCAAATGCGAAAAAACATGAAGGAATTGTTCAAAATTCACCAAATTTTCACCACAGTGTCTTAAAGCCTTAAAAGTATTGCACACCAAGCTTTAACCCTTAAAATAACGGAACCGGAGCCGTTTTGAACTTTAACCCCTTTACAGTCCCTGGTATCTGCTTTGCTGAGACCCAACCAAGCCCCAAGGGGAATACGATACCAAATGACGCCTTCAGAAAGTCTTTTCTAAGTATCAGAGCTCCTCTCACATGCGACTGCATGCCATGCCTCTCAAAAACAAGTGCGCAACACCGGCGCGAAAATGAGGCTCTGCCTATGCTTTGGGAAAGCCCCTAAAGAATAAGGTGTCTAAAACAGTGCCTGCCGATATTATTATATCAAAATACCCAGATAAAATGATTCCTCAAGGCTAAATATGTGTTAATAATCAATCGATTTAGCCCAAAAAAAGTCTACAGTCTTAATAAGCCCTTTTTGAAGCCCTTATTTACAATCGTAATAAACATGGCTTACCGGATCCCAGAGGGAAAATGACAGCTTCCAGCATTACATCGTCTTGTTAGAATGTGTCATACCTCAAGCAGCAAGAGACTGCTCACTGTTCCCCCAACTGAAGTTAATTGCTCTCAACAGTCCTGTGTGGAACAGCCATGGATTTTAGTGACGGTTGCTAAAATCATTTTCCTCATACAAACAGAAATCTTCATCTCTTTTCTGTTTCTGAGTAAATAGTACATACCAGCACTATTTCAAAATAACAAACTCTTGATTGAATAATAAAAACTACAGTTAAACACTAAAAAACTCTAAGCCATCTCCGTGGAGATGTTGCCTGTACAACGGCAAAGAGAATGACTGGGGTAGGCGGAGCCTAGGAGGGATCATGTGACCAGCTTTGCTGGGCTCTTTGCCATTTCCTGTTGGGGAAGAGAATATCCCACAAGTAAGGATGACGCCGTGGACCGGACACACCTATGTTGGAGAAAATCTGACGACTCAGATAATCCGCCTCCCAGTTGTCTACTCCTGGGATGTGGATTGCAGATAGGTGGCAGGAGTGATCCTCCGCCCATTTGATAATCTTGGATACCTCTCTCATCGCCAAGGAACTCCTTGTTCCTCCCTGATGGTTGATGTAAGCTACAGTCGTCATGTTATCTGACTGGAATCTTATGTATCCGGCCTTCGCTAGATGAGGCCAAGCCCGGAGAGCATTGAATATCGCTCTCAGTTCCAGGATGTTGATCGGGAGAAGAGACTCTTCCCGAGACCATAAACCCTGAGTTTTCAGGGAATCCCAGACCGCGCCCCAGCCTGATAGACTGGCGTCGGTCGTGACAATGACCCACTTTGGTCTGCAGAAACTCATTCCCTGAGACAGGTGATCCTGTCTACTGGAGCATGCACAGTTGTAATGGTCTTAGATGAATTCGAGCAAAAGGAACTATGTCCATTGCTGCAACCATCAACCCTACTACTTCCATGCACTGAGCTATGGAAGGCTGCAGAATAGAGAGAAGAACTTGACAAGCGTTTAGAAGCTTTGACTTTCTGACTTCTGTCAGGAAGATCTTCTTTCAAAAGAATCTATTATTGTTCCCAAAAAGGGAACTCTTGTCGACGGAGACAGGGAACTCTTTTCTACGTTCACCTTCCACCCGTGAGATCTGAGAAAGGCTAGAACAATGTCTGTATGAGCCTTTGCCTTGGAAAGAGACGACGCTTGAATTAGAATGTCGTCCAGATAAGGTGCCACTGCAATGCCCCTTGGTCTTAGAACCGCTAGAAGGAACCCGAGCACCTTTGTGAAAATTCTGGGAGCAGTGGCTAGTCCGAATGGGAGAGCCACGAACTGATAACGTTTGTCCAGAAAGGCGAACCTTAGGAACTGATGATGATCTTTGTGGATAGGAATATGTAGATACGCATCCTTTAAATCCACGGTAGTCATATATTGACCCTCCTGGATTGTAGGTAAAATTGTTCGAATGGTTTCCATTTTGAACGATGGAACTCTGAGAAATTTGTTTAGAATTTTTAAATCCAGAATTGGTCTGAAAGTTCCCTCTTCTTTGGGAACTACAAACAGATTTGAGTAAAAACCCCTGACCTTGTTCCACAGTTGGAACTGGGTGTATCACTCCCATCTTTAACAGGTCTTCTACACAATGTAAGAATGCCTGTCTACTTATTTGGTTTGAAGATAAGTGAGAAATGTGGAACCTTCCCCTTGTGGGTAGTTCCTTGAATTCTAGAAGATAACCCTGAGAGACTATTTCTAGTGTCCAGGGATCCTGAACATCTCTTGCCCAAGCCTGAGCAAAGAGAGAGAGTCTGTCCCCTACTAGATCCGGTCCCGGATTGGGGGCTACCCCTTCATGCTGTCTTGGTAGCAGCAGCAGGCTTCTTGGCCTGTTTACCCTTATTCCAGCCTTGCATTGGTTTCCAAGCTGGTTTAGTCTGGGAAGCGTTACCCTCTTGTCTAGAGGCTGCCGAGTTAGAAGCCGGTCCGTTCCTGAAATTGCGAAAGGAACGAAAATTGGACTTATTCTTAGCCTTGAAAGGCCTATCCTGTCGGAGGGCATGGCCCTTTCCCCCAGTGATGTCTGAAATAATTTCTTTCAATTCTGGCCCCAAAAAGGGTCTTACCTTTGAAAGGGATATTAAGCAATTTTGTCTTGGAAGATACATCCGCCGACCAAGACTTTAGCCAGAGCACTCTGCGCGCCACAATTGCAAACCCTGAATTTTTCGCCGCTAATCTCGCTAACTGCAAAGCGGCGTCTAAAATAAAGGAATTAGCTAACTTAAGTGCGTGAATTCTGTCCATGACTTCCTCATACGGAGTCTCCCTACTGAGCGACTTTTCCAGTTCCTCGAACCAGAACTACGCCGCTGTAGTGACAGGAATAATGCACGAAATAGGTTGAAGGAGGTAACCTTGCTGTACAAAAATCTTTTTAAGCAAACCCTCCAATTTTTTATCCATAGGATCTTTGAAAACACAATTGTCCTCAATGGGAATGGTCGTGCGTTTGGCTAGTGTAGAAACCGCCCCCTCGACCTTAGGGACTGTTTGCCATATATCCTTCCTGGGGTCGACCATAGGGAACAATTTCTTAAATATAGGAGGAGGGACAAAAGGTATGCCTGGCTTCTCCCACTCCTTATTCACTATGTCCGCCACCCGTTTAGGTATCGGAAAGGCATCAGGGTGCACCGGGTCCTCTAGGAACTTGTCCATCTTGCACAAGTTTTCTGGGATGACCAGATTGTCACAATCATCCAGAGTAGATAGCACCTCCTTAAGTAATGCGCGGAGATGCTCTGATTTAAATTTAAATGTCACAACATCAGGTTCTGCCTGCTGAGAAATTCTTCCTGTATCAGAAATTTCTCCATCTGAGAAACCCTCCCTCACTGCCACTTCAGACTGGTGTGAGGGTATGACAGAAAAATTATCATCAGCGCCCTCCTGCTCTACAGTGTTTAAAACAGAGCAATCGCGCTTTCTCTGAAATGCTGGCATTTTGGATAAAATATTAGCTATGGAGTTATCCATTACTGCCGTCAATTGTTGCATAGTAACAAGCATTGGCGCGCTAGAAGTACTAGGGGTCGCCTGCGCGGGCATAACTGGTATAGACACAGAAGGAGAAGATGTAGAACTATCTCTACTTCCTTCATCTGAGGAATCATCCTGGGCAACCTTACTATTTGTGACAATACTGTCCTTACTGTGTTTGGACGCTATGGCACAATTATCACATATATTTGAAGGGGGAACCACATTGGCTTCCATACATACAGAACATGATCTATCAGAAGGTACAGACATGTTAAACAGGCTTAAACTGGTTAATAAAGTACAAAAACCGTTTTAAAACAAAACCGTTACTGTCTCTTTAAATGTTAAACAGGGCACACTTTATTACTGAATATGTGAAAAACTATGAAGGAATTATCCAATCTTTACCAAATTTTCACCACAGTGTCTTAATGCATTCAAAGTATTGCAACCCTTAAAATGTGGAAACCGGAGCCGTTTGCAATTTTAACCCCACTACAGTACCAGCCACAGCCTTTGTTGTGACTTCAACTATTCCAGGGGGGTATTTCAAGCCTTCTAGGAACTTTTTCAGTGGACACCAGACCCTCTCACATGCATCTGCATGCACTGTACTTAAAAGAAACTGTGCAAAAATGGCGCGAAAATGAGGCTCTGCCTAATACAGTGAAAGGCCCTTCCTGACTGGGAAGGTGTCTTAACTAGTGCCTGGCGATAAAAAACGTTCCCCAAATAATAAGTGTGAAATCCACTTCAAACTTTTAATAAAAACTTAAATAAACAATCAATTTAGCCCTTAAGGGTGTCCACCAGTTACTAGCCCATAATAAGCCCTTTATTCTTTCTAAGTCTAAGAAAATGGCTTACCGATCCCCATGAGGGAAAAATGACAGCCTTCCAGCATTACACAGTCTTGTTAGAAAATGGCTAGTCATACCTTGAGCAGAAAAGTCTGCAAACTGTTCCCCCCAACTGAAGTTCTCTCATCTCAACAGTCCTGTGTGGGATCAGCAATCGATTTTAGTTACTGCTGCTAAAATCATACTCCTCTTTTAAACAGAACTCTTCATCTCTTTCTGTTTCAGAGTAAATAGTACATACCAGCACTATTTTAAAATAACAAACTCTTGATAGAAGAAATAAAAAACTACAACTAACACCACAAACTCCTCACCATCCCCGTGGAGATGCTACTTGTTCAGAGCGGCAAGGAGAATGACTGGGGGGCGGAGCCAGAGGGGGAGCTATATGGACAGCTCTTGCTGTGTGCTCTCCTTGCCTTTCCCTGTAGAGGAGGAGAATATCCCACAAGTAATGGATGACGCCGTGGACCGGACACACCAATGTTGGAGAAATTTTAATAGTAAAGAATTGGAAAAGCAAAATGGCGCCAACTCTTGACATGTGGACTCGTAGAGTCTCAGAGTTCCTGGAATATTACTATATTAAAAACAATAAGATGGATGTGTGCGCAGAGATGCTGGCCACTTGGGGACTTTATATTAAGAACTATGAAAAATATGCCCAGGTGCCAACAATGAGGAGGCTAAGGTTATATATATGAGTAAACTCTGTCGTGTGCTACAAATATGTGGTAAAAGTGTTAAAACAATTTATTGTAGATAAAACATATAGGAGACGATAAAATGCAATGTTTCATAAAAACACGATATTACATGTGCATGGATCCACGCTAATAAAATATATATGAATAAAATCTTGAGAGCATAAACACATAGGAGAAGTAATCTCGTTAGAGATAATATAACATGTAAATGTGGGTGATACAGATACAATTCAATGACAATAAAAAATACAATTCAATGACAATAAAAAATACAATTCAATGACAATAAGAATAATTCAATGACAATAAAAATATTTCAATTGACAATGTTGAATAAAAGTGTAAAAATATAAAAATATAAAAGTATAAAAATGTGACGGTGATCCAATGTCCAAAAAAAGGAATGTGACAGTGTTCCAGTGTGAAATGTTCCAAAAATGAAAAGAATCAGTGTAAATCCTGTGTTGAAAATGCAAAGGAAGAAAAAATATGACAAAATAAGTGAAAAATATGTCAATCCTTAGTTCACTGAGGAACTGAGAGAAAATGAAATACGTGAAAAAAAGTCAGAAATGGATGTAAAGTGGAATCCCTGTGTACAGTGTTGTCCTTGTCTCTTATTATGTGATGTCCTTATGGAGCCAGGGGGTCCCTGCCCCAGTGGATAATATAAAAAAGATGCTGAGTGCGAAGGTTTCAGCAGATTTATCAAAATAAAAATAAGATGGTGAAGAAAAAGTGTTGTAAAAAATGTGTTTTAAAATTCAAAAATAGAAACCTGTGGGATAGAAATAATACACAATGTGTAAAACAATTTTAAATGTGTACTCCTATTGAAAAAATGCTTACCAGGTCTACGCGTTTCGGCCTTTTCCTAGGCCTTTATCAAGACTCAGAGTCTTGATAAAGGCCTAGGAAAAGGCCGAAACGCGTAGACCTGGTAAGCATTTTTTCAATAGGAGTACATATTTGAAATTGTTTTACACATTGTGTATTATTTCTATCCCACAGGTTTCTATTTTTGAATTTTAAAACACATTTTTTACAACACTTTTTCTTCACCATCTTATTTTTACTTTTATTTTGATAAATCTGCTGAAACCTTCGCACTCAGCATCTTTTTTTATATTATCCACTGGGGCAGGGACCCCCTGGCTCCATAAGGACATCACATAATAAGAGACAAGGACAACACTGTACACAGGGATTCCACTTTACATCCATTTCTGACTTTTTTTCACGTATTTTATTTTCTCTCAGTTCCTCAGTGAACTAAGGATTGACATATTTTTCACTTATTTTGTCATATTTTTTCTTCCTTTGCATTTTCAACACAGGATTTACACTGATTCTTTTCATTTTTGGAACATTTCACACTGGAACACTGTCACATTCCTTTTTTTGGACATTGGATCACCGTCACATTTTTATACTTTTATATTTTTATATTTTTACACTTTTATTCAACATTGTCAATTGAAATATTTTTATTGTCATTGAATTGTATTTTTTATTGTCATTGAATTGTATCTGTATCACCCACATTTACATGTTATATTATCTCTAACGAGATTACTTCTCCTATGTGTTTATGCTCTCAAGATTTTATTCATATATATTTTATTAGCGTGGATCCATGCACATGTAATATTGTGTTTTTATGAAACATTGCATTTTATCGTCTCCTATATGTTTTATCTACAATAAATTGTTTTAACACTTTTACCACATATTTGTAGCACACAACAGAGTTTACTCATATATATATATAACCTTAACCTCCTCATTGTTGGCGCCTGGGCATATTTTTCATAGTTCTATTTTTATAGGTGGGAGCTAGGTACCACCGCCTCAGGCTCAAAAGGTTTCAGTTGGCGCTGGGATATACCACCACATCCCGACTTTATATTAAGCATATCACACATAACCTAGCAAATCCATCACTATAATACCCTGTTGCGGTTTTGGTCCCAGTGGATGGATGTGTCACAAGATGAACTACACAATTGAGCAAACTCCTTTATTCTCTCTCTTCCTTTACTTCTTTCTCAACTGCTCTTTTTCTTCTACTTCTCTTCTTACCCCCATAAATATTTCATATTATTTGTGAATAAACAGAAGGGGGTACCTTTATTTATTTTATGTTATACTATCAAAACTTTAAAAATTTTAACTGACTTTGTTATTTCATGTAGGAGCTGCGTCTCCCAATCATACTGTAAACCATTTTTTGCTTTTTCAAATAAAGTTGGTTTATAAAAAAAAAATATATATATATTCCCACTTCTCAAATATAATACTTATATGATACCAGTATTTTACTTCTTTTCACATTGTTTTATTTTATTAAGTAAAGGCTAGATTACGAGTTTTGCGTTATGAGCGGCTCGGTACTCGGTACGGTAGGTTTAGGGGTTTATAACTTTAGTATAGTGGCGGCGATTTTGGGGGCAGCAGTTAAGGGGTTAATAACAGTAATGTAGGTTGCAGCGATGTTAGGGACAGCAGATTAGGGATTAATAATATTTAACTAGTGTTTGCGATGCGGGAGTACGGTGGTTTAGGGGTTAATATGTTTATTCTAGTGGCGGCGATGTCGGGAAAAGGCAGATTAGGGGTTAATAATTTTATTTCAGTGTTTGCGATGCGGGAGGGCCTCGGTTTAGGGGTTAATAGGTAGTTTATGGGTGTTAGTGTACTTTTTAGCACTTTAGTTATGAGTTTTATGTTACGGATTTGTAACATAAAAGCCATAACTACTGACTTTCAGTTTACGGTATGGATCTTGTAGTTATGGGCTGTACCGCTCTGTTTTTGGCCAGACAGGCAAACTCCTAATACCGGCGCTGTGGAAGTTCCATTAAAAAAGGACTTTTTGAAAGCTGTGGTAGTTACATTTGCATTAAGGCCAAAAAAGTGTGCGGTACAGATATTTACCTGCAAAACTCGTAATACCAGCGGTAGTGAAAAAGCAGCGTTATGAAGCTTTTTCACTCATAACGCAAAACTCGTAATCTAGCCGTAAGTTATTTTTTAAAAAAAACATGGGTTTTATTTACATGAAGAATAATCACCATACCTTGTCTAGCAGCTTAACAGTAACGTCTTGTAGAAATTCCTTGTGATCAGAGTTTGATCCGTCCAACAAACAAAGGAATTTAACAGCACAGACTCTCACATAGTGTTCATCTTTGTTTATGCTGCACAAATATTTAGAGAAGTACATAAGTAAAATAATCTTAAAGAGAGGTCATAAACAATTCTAAAAATAGTCACATAATTATTTAAACTAGTACTGTTAGCTGTTCTCTTAAGACAACCTGTAATACACACAGTTAAAAATAGAAAGAGAAAAGACTACAGACATTATATTCTGATAAGGTTTGTGCATGTATAATATCATATGTTAATACACTATAATCTTCACTTGTAAATGCATAGCATCATGCCACTTGGATTAAAGGGACAGTCTTCTCCAGAATTGTTATTGTTTAAAAAGATAGATAATCCCTTTATTACCCATTCCCCAGTTTTGCATAACCAACACTAATATTAATACACTTTTTAACTCTGTGATTACCTTGTATTTAAGCCCCTACAGACTGACCCCCTTATTTCAGTTCTTTTGCCAGACTTGCATTTTAGCCAATCGGTGCGGATTCATATATAACTCCACAGAAGTGAAATGCACTGAGATAATAGGTGGCCTTCAAGGGCTTTTAAATTAGCATATGAGCATATCTAGGTTTAGCTTTCAACAAAGAATACCAAGAGAACAAAGCAAATTTGATGATAAAAGTAAACTGGAAAGTTGTTTAAAATTGCTTGTACTATCTGAAACATGAAAGTTTAATTTTGACTAGAAACTTCCAGAAGTATTTATGATTCATCTTATTCTCAATATACACTCCCTGTACACTAGCAGCTTTATTTCACATACAGCAGATTTAGAACAGATATGGAACAAATTTTTAGAAACAGAGCTGTCGTTAAATGGGAGGAGTCTGAAAACTTCTACATACTCCAACTAGGCATATAGCTTTATAACCCATCAGTTCTGAATATGAGAACACAAGAGTATGAGAGCAAAGGCAAAAAGTGTACGTCCTACCACTCCTGCAACAAGATTAGCCTATCAGCATCAAGTAGTATTTTAAAGGGACAGTAATGTCAAAATTAAACTTACAGAAATTGGATAGATCATGAAACAACTTCACAATTTATCTCTATTATCAGTTTGCCTAGTTCTTTTGGTATCAAGGGTGAGTTCAGGAGCGTGCATGTGTCTTTAGCCACGTCGCAGCAGTGTTTGCAATACTGTTTATAATAATGTTATACTGATAAAGCTCTTAACAAAGGATACCACAAGAACAAATCACATTTTATAATAGAAGTATATTTGAAAGTTCGGCAAAAATACAAGCTACACTGCAGTAAAGCTTTTTTTATTAATAAATAAATTGCCAGTATGCAGTTTTAGGGCATTTTTATTTATTTATTTTGTAATGCAGAGATCCCTCCTCAACCCTCCCACTTCCTTGTTCCCCCCTCTCACTAGTAGCAGCCAAATTATATACTGGTGCAGTCAGGGTCGGCTCAACCATGGGACCAAGTGGGTCCAATGGCCCAGGCGGCACATGACAGGGGGCGGCACTTCTGTGAGATCCAGACGGACCGCTCCTATACTCTGTATCCTCTTGAGGAGGAAGCACTCGCAACTTGACACAGCAGGCGGCAGCAGCATGACAGCGGCTCCAGATTGGTGACTGACCGCATCATCACGCTATACCATTCCTCCAAGCATCCTAATTCAATTGCCAGCCCACTTTGCAGCCACTGTCTGTCTATAACATCTACACTCGCACTCCTACAGCATTGTGAAGTTAAAAAGCAGCGGTTCTGGCAGGGATTACTAGGCTAACTGTATCGTTGTAAATCACCCCGATATTATAGGGGTTAAAATAGAGCCGGTGGTGTTTGACCCCCACCCTCCATTGTCAGAAGTATTACTTGTCTGCAATGCAGAAAGAGCGCAGTGAAACAAAAACAGTTTATTTCCTTGTCTGGGGAGCCTGATAGCTATGTGCACGTAGAACTCTGACTGAGGGGGTAAGGTGTCCCTGAGAGGCTGCTGCAGTGCACTACACTTGGTCTGAAGCAGGTCACTAATTAGTTAAAACAGTGTAGCTGAGATTCGTCTCTCACTGCTACACTGCACAACTTGATTTATGTGCGATTATGTGACATCTGTTGCAGAGGGAAAAGTAGGGGTGTGCGCGGGAGAGAAGGGTAAGCCTGCTTCTGTGTATGTTTTCAAAGCCTGTCAGAAAGTAAAATATGCTCTCTCTAGCGACTCTGGACCTTGCACTGAATGTGTCAGGAGGTCAGATTTACACAGGTTGGGCTGTATATGACACTTTACTAGAGAGGGGGCACATTAAGGGGTAGATTTATCAAAGCTGAGGCGTACAGGAGCACGTATACCCGCCCCTGTACGCCTCAGCTCAACTGTGGCGGGGCGAAATTACCCGCAGGTAATCAACATTGCACACGAGCGCAATTTTGTGCTTGCGTGCAATCCCGCCCCCTGCCCGCGCACAGCCAACCACGCGCGGGCAGGAGCTGTCAATCTCCTCGGTAGGACACGACCGCAGAGATTGAATTTCGCCATCTTAGAGGTGGCGAAAAGGTTTACGAAGCGGCGGTCTGGTGACCGCTGCTTGATAAATTACGGCGAGCAAGTTCTTGTGAGAACTTGCAGCCGTAGGGCTTTGGTAAATCGAGCCCTAAGTTCCAGAGGTCAAACAGTCCATCTGCTTTAGCTTCTATTATAACTCTCTTGCCCTGTCACAGATGTGGATCTAACACTCTACGGTAATTATTGTGCCATAAACTGCATAGCAGTCAAATGAAGGCTCTGCAGTTGTTTTTTTATTTTTGCTTTTAGTAACATAATTTACTATGTATATATATTTTCTTTGAACTGCTATCTGTTTTTTTGTAATTCTGTATGTGTGAAAATGTGTTTCTTAAATGTGTATATGTAACTGTGTGTTTCTTAAAGTGTGTGTATGTGACTGTGTGTTTCTTAAAGTGCGTGTAGGTGACTGTGTGTTTCTTAAAGTGCGTGTATGTGACTGTGTGTTTCTTAAAGTGCGTGTATGTGACTGTGTGTTTCTTAAAGTGCGTGTATGTGACTGTGTGTTTCTTAAAGTGCGTGTATGTGACTGTGTGTTTCTTAAAGTGCGTGTATGTGACTGTGTGTTTCTTAAAGTGCGTGTAGGTGACTGTGTGTTTCTTAAAGTGCGTGTAGGTGACTGTGTGTTTCTTAAAGTGCGTGTATGTGACTGTGTGTTTCTTAAAGTGTGTGTAGGTGACTGTGTGTTTCTTAAAGTGCGTGTAGGTGACTGTGTGTTTCTTAAAGTGCGTGTAGGTGACTGTGTGTTTCTTAAAGTGCGTGTATGTGACTGTGTGTTTCTTAAAGTGTGTGTATGGGACTGTGTGTTTCTTAAAGTGTGTGTATGTGACTGTGTGTTTCTTAAAGTGTGTGTATGTGACTGTGTGTTTCTTAAAGTGCGTGTATGTAACTGTGTGTTTCTTAAAGTGTGTGTATGTGACTGTGTGTTTCTTAAAGTGTGTGTATGTGGCTGTGTGTTCTTTTCTTTCTTTCTCCCTCCGACCCTTTCTTTCTCTCTCTCCCCCTCTCTTCTTCTTATGAGCGTGTGTGCGTGTATGGTGTGCATGCATATGAGTGTATGTATATGAGTGTGTGTATGTGTGGTGTCGGTGCATATGAGTGTTTGTATGTGTGGTGTACATGCTTATGAGCGTATGTATGTGTGGTGTGCATGGATATGCATGTTTATATGTGTGGTGTCACAGGGGGCGGGGTCGTGGCGGGGGGGCGTCATTTTGATCTCGGACCCAGGCAGCACAATGTCTTGAGCCAGCTCTGGGTACAGTTTATAAAAATGTTATTATTTTTTTCAAGGTATTTATTAATAAAAACATAAATTATGCTTACCTGATAATTTCCTTTTCTTAAGATGGAAAAAGTCCACAGCTGCATTCATTACTTAGGAGGAGGCAAAGACACCCCAGCCAAAGGCTTAAATACTCCTCCCCACTCCTCTCATCCCCCAGTCATTCTGCCGAGGAATAAGGAACAGTAGTTGAAATATCAGGGTGAAAAGGTGCCAGAAGAATATAAGGATGCCCCACATAAAATTACGGGTTAGGAGCTGTGGACTCTTTCCATCATAAGAAAAGGAAATTATCAGCTAAGCATAATTTATGTTTTTCTTCTTAAATGGAAAGAGTCCACAGCTGCATTCATTACTTTTGGGAAAACAATACCCAAGCTATAGAGGACACTGAATGCCAAGATGGGAGGGTACAATTGGCGGCCCATACTGAGGGCACCAGGCCTGAACCTCTACCCAATAACAATCCCGCTTCGTCCGAAGCAGAGACATTTTTTTAAAGGAAAAAGCCCCAGCACACTGACTCGCAGCTAGTCCAGAGCCAAACTAGAGACCGCAAAACGGACTCGACTGAGCCAACAGTCCACCAAGAGACACCGTCGCCCAATAGACGGTCCCCCACCACTCACCCCTCACAAATGAAGAGGAAACCAGCCGAAATCCCCAAGGGAACAAGGCAAAGGAGAACTAAGAAAACCGAAAGGTCCCTTAATACAAAAAAGAACACCTCCAAGAGTGGGCCCAGCTCACAGAGACCCAAAAGAACCCAAACAGGGAATGAGGCCACGCCTATACCAAGGTGAACCCGGGATAATACCGGGCACGGAGACAGAAAAGACGTCTCCCCAACAACCTGCAAGCATGGAACGTAACTAAAGAGGCAAAGTCCCCCCAGCGCCTGTCCATAGAATACCAAAGTATTCGACCGTGAAAACGTGTAATAGACCCAGGCGAAAACTCCAAGTTTGAGAACACGGAGTCCATAACAGGACGACACAGAGGGAGCTTGCAGGAAGAAGAAGCAGTTATCAAAAATAGACCGCACAAAACAGCCCCTCGACAGAGGGCACACTCCAGGCAACCAAAGCGGCCGGACCTACTCACAGGTCCCTAAGAAGGGGAATACAAAGCCTCCATCGAGGCCCCCCGAGAAGGAAAGTATACCCTCAGAACCCGAAGGAAGAGTAAACCCTCTCCTGTCAAAAGGAGCAAGGGAAAAAGGAGAAACCATCTCCTAGCAGACTGAGCTATCAGGATAGACTCAACAAGCTCACACATCCAGGAGGAGACTGCGACCCTTAGACCGCTCGGACATCCTGACCTGCAGACCCACCCAGCTGGACCAACCCAGCCACGGGGATCCAATACAGGGGAACAAAAGAAACTGGTACAGGTTAACGAGCGTAAAGATGATACAGCCATCCTCCCAAGTGCAACCCGACTCTGAAAACAGACAAGGCCATAGACCTAAGGATCTATCAAAACAAGGCCCCACTGTCTGACTTGGGGCCAGCAAGACCCCAGGTGGAACCAATTCCACCTTCCACTTCCCGACCAGGAGCAGCCCCAAGAAAGGACACCATCTCCATAGGAAGAAGACTATCCCCTAAAGAAAAAGGGAAGAGGCCGGAAGGGCAGCAAATGACCTCAAGGCTCGAAGCCACCGGCTATTTGGGAAGAAAATCCCCAAAGCAAATGTCCTAGAAAAGGACTCCCCCCTACAAGTAGCTCGCCATAAAGGAATCTAACCTCAATCTTAACGGTTCATAAGAAGGCTAGATCTATGCCATAGCATCCTGAGCTAACAGGATTATTAACAGAGGCACAGCCAACCCATTCGCCTGCAGAGCAGAGAATCAACAGGTACACTGGCAAACTGACCAGGGGAATGCAACCCTAAGGCGCACAAGAAATTGGAAATCCAACGCCAGCAGCTCGGTATAAACCCACAACCCTTGAGGCGCAAGCCACACAGCTAACCCCTATATGACAAAAGGGGTACTCTGTTTTTAAAGAGTAATAAATACTCCGAAAACCAGACCAACCCTGACCCGGTCAGGTAGATGGAGCAAGGACATAGCCCAAGTTCCCACTACCGTGGAACACCCTGACCAGCCCTGAGATCCAAAACAACCCAAAACTGGGACAGGAAAAAGGAGCGAAGCCCCAGAAAGCGGAAGTCTCAGGGAGAAAAACAGGTCAGGGCACCTTATAGTTCAGGCAACCATACGCTGGAATTAAACACCCCAACTGGCCAAAAAAAACAGACAAAGAGAATGGATGCATATCCAGAAAATCCGGATAGCGAGGAAAACTCAAAAGTCCCGACCAAAGGAAGGAACCACCCCTAGCAAAAGTGCAATGCTCCAAGGAGCAAGGCTAGAAGTCGAATGAAGGGACTTCTGAAAGCTTCAGGACAACAGAAAGAATACCTCGAGGTCCACAAACCCTACTAGCAGGGCTAGTCTCCCCATCACCTCTACACAGGCAGAGGACACAGGGAAGAGAAAGGTGCTAAGCCTTCCCAGCTCCGGGGAACCCTGAGCTAAACAAGACCCCACAGGGATCAATCATCATCTGGAACGCAGATCCCTAAAAGGAGATCTAACTCACCCGGAGACAATGGGAAAAGACCCAAAGGTCTCATAACGCAGTCAGACCAATCACATCCAAGAGGAAAAGCTGCATCTAAATATACTAGAAACAGCTTACACACCCTTAGGGTGCCAAGAGCTGCAACAGGTTTCAAATTGCAAAACCTTCCGCATGCTGGACATCTATTCATACAAGCTGTTGGATCAAGCCCCAACAGGACCATCCAGAGGCCTAAAACTGAAGGCCAAACCACTCAAACTGCAGTAAAGGGGCTCTAAGTCCGGCAACCCTCCCCCACATGGAGGAGGAAATTCTAAGTTCTGATTAAATCAGATGTCAGATTGAGTGACGCAGCGGAACACTCCCCTGCCCGGTCATCTATGACTGAAGGCTATAAGGACTGAAACAATCCTCACAAACCCGCAGGTCCTCTAGAATGCTTAGTTGAACATAAAAAACAATGATAACCTGAGCACTCAGCGCTACTACCGAACCAGTCCAGCAGAAAACAGTGCCACGTGTCTGAACAGCCGCAAAACCGAACAAACTCGACAGGACCAGCCTGTACCCAGGGTCCTAACCGGCAAGCTGCATAAATTCTAACTTATAGGGGAAAAAGGAAAACAGACATAAAACATAGGACTAACATGTCCAAACGACTTCTGAGGAAGCAACAAAGAGTATCAATCCCAGATGTTTCCCAAAGGAAACTAAATAAAATATAAGGCAACCTGAAGGTTAACGCCCAAAAGACACAGGTCTACCCGCAGGACCAGCCCAACAGAGCCCTATCTTTCAAACACTGGGAAAGATCTCAAACAAATGACAAACAATAGATAACCCCATCCCCACATGTCTAATGAGGTGCACCATTTGAATTATCAGACTGATAATCCCCGTATCTGTTAATGATAGGGTCATTCAATAACTGAAAAATATGTCTGAGCAATACGAGAAGGCACGCAATCCTGTAACGAAAGGCACAACACCTGCGGGAACAGTTACACCCGTGGGGAACTGCAGAGGCCCACCCAAAGGTCGGAAGGCCCGCGACAATAGGGCACGAGCACATTCTCAAACGTCTGGACTCTGCAGATGAACAATCACCAACATTAAATGGAAGCGAAAACATGCTGCAACCTCCGGGGGGAACACGCCACCCCGCATGGAGGAACCATAAACTGGGTTCCCTGCATGTGTAGAAGTATGAATTGGTAGGGAACTCGCCTCTTGGAGGACGGGACCCCCAGAGGCGGATGGCTCAGAAGTCCCCTGATTCCCCGATCCTGAGGAACCAGGCGCTCTCATATGGCATACGGAACAAAACTGGTTGACATGAGTCAATGAGGCCAATCCGGATTCATCACCGGACACAGAATCTGAAATCAAAAAAGTCTCGGTATCAGAATCCTCCATAACTGAATCTGAAAATAGCACAGTCTCAGCATCAGAATCCTCCATAACTGGATAGAGGATATATAAATATGGACTAAAGTAGTAAAAACAAAAACAGCACCTGACACCTCCAATGGCTGGGGCACTCACCACTTCTTATGACCAGACCCCTGCAGACTAGAATATCTCCTTCGCCACACGGTCGGGAATGCGGAAATGGGAAACTGAATGTAACCACACCCGAACACAAGGTGAACCGTACAGTCCAAAAAAAGCGTGCCCAACCAAAAGGCCGCGTCACTTCCAAATGCCTCAAAGTTCCAAACCACGAGCCCATAAACATCACACATAAGCAGGTTGAATCACATAACAAACATGATTATAAACCCCCCTGTTCAATAACCCCCCTCAGGAGATATTAACCCTCAAATCCAAGATACTAACAGAGATTCATTGAGACCCTTATGTCATATAGTTAGACCCGCAAGGTGTTGTAGCCTGTCGGGAAAAGATTCACATTACAGTACATTGATGATAAAGTAAAATTAAACTATCTTACGGGAATCTACACCGTGGAACAGGCACACGGCCTTTCAAGTGTGATGGATAGTAGCATCGCCTCCTCCATGGACTTGAGAGAAGAAAGCAGGCAGCGGAGCGAAGTTCGACAACGCTGATTGCTTGAGGAGCTGTTAATATGAGTCGGAATGTTTTTGCAGAAAGAATCTCCCTGCATCTCCGGACTATAACTTTCATCCAAGCCCTCACTGAGAGACTGACAGGACTACTTAAAACCCCTGTCCCATGCCGAAGAGTACTACCCTCCATAAGAGACAAAAAACAAAAATTCTGACACTTCTTTGCCAACCTCCTGGGACGAAAGGCAAAGAATGACTGGGGGATGAGGGGAGTGGGAGGAGTATTTAAGCCTTTGGCTGGAGAATCTTTGCCTCCTCCTGGTGGCCAGGTTCTTATTTCCCAAAAGTAATGAATGCAGCTGTGGACTCTTTCCATTTAAGAAGAAAAAAAGTTTTACTGTAGTGTAGCTTGTATTTTTGCACAACTTTCCAATATACTTCTATTATACAATTTGATTTGTTCTCTTGGTATCCTTTGTTAAGAGTAAAGCTAGGTTTGCATGCACGTGTCTTTATCAGTATAACATTATTATAAACAATATTGCAAACACTGCTGCCACATGGCTAAAGACACATGCATGCTCCTGAACTCACCGTCGCCTGCCAGTACCTAAGATAGTGATGATGAATGGTGGGGGGAGTTTGGAAGAGAGGTGTTTGGGAAGGATCAGTTTAGTGGGAGGTGTCAGACGGGAGGGTCATACCTATACTTACAATAATATTATCCTTACTAGCTAACTAATTAACCCCTACTCTGCTGGCAATAATAGAAGTGTGGTGTGCAGCTGCAATTAGCAGCCTAATAATTACCAAAAAGCAATGACAAAGCCATGCATGTCTGCTATTTCTAAACAAAGGGGATCCCAGAGAAGCTTTTACAACCATTTGTGTTTGACTGCACAAGCGGTATGTAAATAATTTCAGTAAGAAACCCAAAGTTTGCGAAAAAGTTAATGATTTTTTTTAGTGTGTATATAGTTTTAATAGTTAAATAAAAAACAAAAAAAACAAACAAATGAAGGCTCTATTTCTGATTAAATGGAGTGATAGCAAAAAAGCTAATGATGCTTGCGTATTTTGGGCATGTTTTTCTCTAAAAATTACCGGTAACAAAGGGGTTAAACATGACGACTTGCCATAGAGTAAAACTTTTAGGAAGAGAGGGATTTGGAATGAATGTTAAACAGAAAAAAAAGAGCAGAGATTAGGATGGAAAAGATACAGGTTAAGCAAATATGAATGCTGGAAGGAAAGAAGATTGAGTTTAGTGTGGCTGTATTAGTAAGAAACAGTATATAAATGAATTTCAGATGCAATTAAGCAACATTGCTACCATTTGTAGAGTTGTTCAGCTGCAGAAACCATAACCAATTACATGGGACTCCAGTTAATAAAAGTGACAGCACACCACTTACGATTATTGATTGACCCACAACTACAGAAAGACTATAGACCAGGGATATCAAACTCAAAGTAGTGCATGGTGGGAGTTGTAGCCCACAATAGACATGCACGGTTGTCTAAATTTATCAGTGACAATTGAAGTGATCACTTTGGAACTGTATTGCAAGATAAAAGGTGATATTTACCTAACTCAGTGTGTGGTGGGAATCTACACTGGACGCTTGTCTTTATATTAACTTGCGAGTGCCTATATAGAACATCAACTAGTTACACCTCTTAGATCTCTAAAAAAAATAAAAAATTTGACAGCCCAATTTAATAGTTTACCTATTAAACAAGGGAGGGCCAGATGAAACTATGACGGCCGCATTTGGCCCTGGGGCCGGTACTTTGAGACCACCGCTCTAGACAGACACCTAGCTATGCATAGTATTTTGTATTAAAATGTAGGCAGTTTTAGAGATTTCACTTTGTGGTTAAATCACGTTATTATACGTTATTGGAAGCATTTAGACATACCTTTTGACAGCCACATTTGCTGCACAATCTTGACCCAGACTCTCGATAAATGCATGTGTATCTTGAATAATCCTTTTTAAAAAGGACACAAAAAAAGATTTCAGCAAAGAAAGAAAAAAGGAAAACTTTTTTTTTTTTTTTTAACTAATGAATAAATCTCTTTTAGAACTGAGAGTTCATGAAAGTTGTGACTAGTGCATAAAGCTTTAAATCCACTTGCAGAGCTATAACATTCACACCAAATTTTTCAAAGTCGTGTAACTATAAATAAACTTTGTTTCGGCTCTATACATAGCAAAGCTCAAGGAAAAGTATGGAAGAGCAAGAGACAGGAGAGGTGCGATTCATGTCATAATCACTCAGCCACACACGAATATTGAAAAGAAAAAAAAAACAATATAGCAAGACTTTAAATTGTAAACTTTGGAAATTTAATCCCAAGTATATACAATTATTCATAAAAACAGGGGCACGTTCATTCATTAACATATTTAAATACGCTTCCTTCGTAAAAAAAATTACCATTCATTGATTGTGAACATTGCGCAGTTCCTCCGCCCGCATCTCATACTTGATTTTTGTCTTCGATGATGAATCCGACTTTATCCAATCGTTGTGTGCCCCACGAGCTGGACGCTAAAGGGGGCATGCAATTGGATGAAGCCGGATTAGTAATCGAAGAAAAAATTATGAGATGTGGGCGAAGGAATGGCGAAATGTTTACGATCAATAAATGGTAATTATTTTATGAAGGAAGCCTATTTAAATATTTTAATGAATGAAAGGGAATTAAATTGCCAAAGTTTACAATCACTTTAACATTAAAACATTAATTCAAAAGTACATTAAAAACATATTCAAATAAAAATACACTGGGTATAGCTCCCCATCAGATATGTTTTACATGAGCAATGTTCTTTCTTGGTGACTAGTATCAAGAAGAAAAACGTATTGGGCTTTTAAAGGGACACTGTACTGTAAAGTTGGTTTCTCATTTATGATTTCCAGTGACTTGTTAAGCCAACTTCAGAATATAACAATGTATGGGAAATTACTCATTTAGGTTTATTTTGCATATAAAATATCTGGTTTTGCTCATTCAAAACACAAATCATTTTAATGGCATGAGCTTGCAAAAAGAGACAACCTCCTTATGGTATCTATTTCTCTATAGACAAATGCCTCCTTATATTTGTCTATAGGCAAATGCTGATACATAGAAACACCAATTGAAAATGAACAATAGTACCTGTCTTTTTAACCTCCTACTAGGCTGCTGCTGATTATAATTCTTTTTTACATAGCTTTTCTTTAGAGAATACAAAAAGTATTCAGATTTCCAGTACAGGTGGTGATACAACATGCAAAATCAGTCATTTCAAATGACAAAATAAAAGTAAAGGAGCTATTTGTAATTCAATATACTTTGGAAGGAAAAATTGATCCAAGGGAGAACATTTTACAGTACAATTTCCCCTTAAAGCAGTGTTTCACAAACCCAGTCCTCAGGACCCTTACTCAGGCCAGATATTTATTATGGGGCCGAATTATCAAGCTCCAAATGGAGCTTGATGCCACTGTTTCCGCGTAAACCTTCAGGCTCGCCAGAAACAGCAGTTATCAAGCAGCGGTCTTAAGATTGCTGCTCCATAACTTGTCCGCTGCCTCTGAGGCTGCGGTCTGCAATCTGCCCGATCCTATAGAATCGGAGCTGATTGACACCCCCTAAATCTGCAGGGGGGAGGCATTGTGCAAGCAGTTCTGGTGAACTGCTTGTGCAATGATAAATGCAGACAGCGTATGCTGTTGGCATTCAGTGATGTCTGTCAGACATGATACGCTAACTGTAATTTCATGTTGTGGGTAATGTTATTTAACTTTTCCATGACCCATAGAGGTATGTGCCAGAATAAGAGTCGTATTAAACATATTTGTCAGACTACAGGCAGACAAGTAGTGGGGTCGAATAGAACGTCCCTAAACAATGTTGTTGACCCTCAAAATATGGATTGATGAACTTCTTAAAGGGATATGAAGCCCAAACACTTTTCTTTCATGATTCAGATAGAGCATGCAATTTTAAGCAACTTTCTAAATAACTCCTGTTATCAATTTTTCAAAAATGTGACGGCTTAGGAGCCGTCACATTTTTGGGTTAGCACCCTGGGTAGCGCTTACTGATATTTAGCCAAATATCAGCAAGCGCAACACAGGTGCTGAACTAAAAATGTACCGGCCTCCTAAGCTTACATTCCTTCTTTTCAAATAAAGATACCAAGAGAACGAAGAAAATGTGATAATAGGAGTAAATTAGAAAGTTGCTTAAAATTGCCTGCTCTATCTGAATCATGAAAGAAAAAGTTTGGGTTTCATATCCCTTTAAGAGTGTTTGAAATAATTTGTTACAAAGACAATACAAACACAACTAACAGAGGAAAGACAGACTGGAAAAACAGAATTTATGCTTACCTGATAAATTACTTTCTCCAACGGTGTGTCCGGTCCACGGCGTCATCCTTACTTGTGGGGATATTCTCTTCCCCAATAGGAAATGGCAAAGAGTCCCAGCAAAGCTGGTCACATGATCCCTCCTAGGCTCCGCCCACCCCAGTCATTCGACCGACGGACAGGAGGAAATATATATAGGAGAAATCATATGATACCGTGGTGACTGTAGTTAGAGAAAATAATTCATCAGACCTGATTAAAAAAAAACCAGGGCGGGCCGTGGACCGGACACACCGTTGGAGAAAGTAATTTATCAGGTAAGCATAAATTCTGTTTTCTCCAACATTGGTGTGTCCGGTCCACGGCGTCATCCTTACTTGTGGGAACCAATACCAAAGCTTTAGGACACGGATGAAGGGAGGGAGCAAATCAGGTCACCTAAACGGAAGGCACCACAGCTTGCAAAACCTTTCTCCCAAAAATAGCCTCCGAAGAAGCAAAAGTATCAAATTTGTAAAATTTGGCAAAAGTGTGCAGTGAAGACCAAGTCGCTGCCTTACATATCTGATCAACAGAAGCCTCGTTCTTGAAGGCCCATGTGGAAGCCACAGCCCTAGTGGAGTGAGCTGTGATTCGTTCAGGAGGCTGCCGTCCGGCAGTCTCATAAGCCAAACGGATAATGTTTTTAAGCCAAAAGGAAAGAGAGGTGGAAGTCGCTTTTTGACCTCTCCTTTTACCAGAATAAACAACAAACAAGGATGATGTTTGTCTGAAATCTTTAGTAGCCTCTAAATAGAATTTTAGAGCACGGACAACGTCCAAATTGTGTAACAAACGCTCCTTCTTTGAAACTGGATTCGGACACAAAGAAGGTACAACTATCTCCTGGTTAATATTTTTGTTAGAAACAACTTTAGGAAGAAAACCAGGCTTAGTACGCAAAACCACCTTATTTGCATGGAACACCAGATAAGGAGGAGAACACTGCAGAGCAGATAACTCTGAAACTCTTCTAGCAGAAGAGATTTCAACCAAAAACAAAACTTTCCAAGATAGTAACTTAATATCTACGGAATGTAAGGGTTCAAACGGAACCCCTTGAAGAACTAAAACAACTAGATTTAAACTCCAGGGAGGAGTCAAAGGTCTGTAAACAGGCTTGATCCTAACCAGAGCCTGAACAAATGCTTGAACATCTGGCATAGCTGCCAGTCGTTTGTGTAGTAAGACAGATAAAGCAGAAATCTGTCCCTTTAGAGAACTTGCAGATAATCCTTTCTCCAAACCTTCTTGTAGAAAGGATAGAATCTTAGGAATCTTTATCTTGTTCCATGGCAATCCTTTGGATTCACACCAACAGATATATTTTTTCCATATTTTATGGTAAATTTTTCTAGTTACAGGCTTTCTAGCCTGAATCAGAGTATCTATTACAGAATCTGAAAACCCACGCTTTGATAAAATCAAGCGTTCAATCTCCAAGCCGTCAGCTGGAGGGAAACCAGATTCGGATGTTCGAATGGACCTTGAACAAGAAGGTCCTGTCTCAAAGGTAGCTTCCATGGTGGAGCCGATGACATATTCACCAGGTCTGCATACCAAGTCCTGCGTGGCCACGCAGGAGCTATCAAGATCACCGAAGCCCTCTCCTGATTGATCCTGGCTACCAGCCTGGGAATGAGAGGAAACGGTGGGAATACATAAGCTAGGTTGAAGGTCCAAGGTGCTACTAGTGCATCTACTAGAGTCGCCTTGGGATCCCTGGATCTGGACCCGTAGCAAGGAACCTTGAAGTTCTGACGAGACGCCATCAGATCCATGTCTGGAATGCCCCATAATTTAGTTATTTGGGCAAAGATTTCCGGATGGAGTTCCCACTCCCCCGGATGGAATGTCTGACGACTCAGAAAATCCGCTTCCCAATTTTCCACTCCCGGGATGTGGATCGCAGACAAGTGGCAGGAGTGATCCTCCGCCCATTGAATTATTTTGGTCACTTCTTCCATCGCCAGGGAACTCCTTGTTCCCCCCTGATGATTGATATATGCAACAGTCGTCATGTTGTCTGATTGAAACCTTATGAATTTGGCCTTTGCTAGTTGAGGCCAAGCTTTGAGAGCATTGAATATCGCTCTCAGTTCCAGAATGTTTATCGGGAGAAGAGATTCTTCCCGAGACCATAGACCCTGAGCTTTCAGGGGTTCCCAGACCGCGCCCCAGCCCACCAGGCTGGCGTCGGTCGTGACAATGACCCACTCTGGTCTGCGGAAGCTCATTCCCTGTGACAGATTGTCCAGGGTCAGCCACCAACGGAGTGAATCTCTGGTCTTTTGATCTACTTGAATCGTCGGAGACAAGTCTGTATAATCCCCATTCCACTGTCTGAGCATGCACAGTTGTAATGGTCTTAGATGAATTCGTGCAAAAGGAACTATGTCCATTGTTGCAACCATCAATCCTATTATTTCCATGCACTGCGCTATGGAAGGACGAAGAACAGAATGAAGTACTTGACAAGAGCTTAGAATTTTTGATTTTCTGACCTCTGTCAGAAAAATCCTCATTTCTAAGGAATCTATTATTGTTCCCGTCTTGTTGACGGGGACAGAGAACTTTTTTCTTTGTTCACCTTCCATCCGTGAGATCTGAGAAAGGCTAGGACGATGTCCGTATGAGCCTTTGCTTTTGACAGAGACGACGCTTGAATCAGGATGTCGTCCAAGTAAGGTACTACTGCAATGCCCCTTGGTCTTAGAACCGCTAGAAGGGACCCTAGTACCTTTGTGAAAATCCTTGGAGCAGTGGCTAATCCGAATGGAAGTGCAACAAACTGGTAATGCTTGTCCAGAAAAGCAAACCTTAGGAACTGATGATGTTCCTTGTGGATAGGAATATGTAGGTACGCATCCTTTAAATCCACGGTAGTCATAAATTGATTTTCCTGGATAGTAGGTAGGATCGTTCGAATAGTTTCCATTTTGAGCGATGGTACCCTGAGAAATTTGTTTAGGATCTTGAGATCCAAAATTGGTCTGAATGTTCCCTCTTTTTTGGGAACTATGAACAGGTTGGAATAAAAACCCATCCCTTGTTCTCTTATTGGAACTGGATGAATCACTCCCATCTTTAACAGGTCTTCTACACAATGTAAGAATGCCTGTCTTTTTATTTGGTTTGAAGATAATTGAGACCTGTGGAACCTTCCCCTTGGGGGTAGTTCCTTGAATTCCAGGAGATAACCTTGAGAAACTATTTCTAGCGCCCAAGGATCCTGAACATCTCTTGCCCAAGCCTGAGCAAAGAGAGAAAGTCTGCCCCCCACCAGATCCGGTCCCGGATCGGGGGCTATCCCTTCATGCTGTTTTGGTAGCAGTGGCAGGCTTCTTGGCCTGCTTACCCTTGTTCCAGCCTTGCATTGGTTTCCAGGCTGGTTTGGGTTGTGAAGTATTACCCTCTTGCTTAGAGGATGTAGAATTAGAGGCTGGTCCGTTTCTGCGAAAGGGACGAAAATTAGGCTTATTTTTAGCCTTAAAAGACCTATCCTGTGGGAGGGCGTGGCCCTTTCCCCCAGTGATGTCTGAAATAATCTCTTTCAAATCAGGTCCAAATAATGTTTTACCCTTGAAAGGAATGTTAAGCAATTTTGTCTTGGAAGACACATCCGCTGACCAAGACTTTAGCCAAAGCGCTCTGCGCGCCACGATAGCAAACCCTGAATTTTTCGCCGCTAATCTAGCTAATTGCAAAGCGGCATCTAAAATAAAAGAGTTAGCCAATTTAAGTGCTTGAACTCTGTCCATAACCTCCTCATACGAAGATTCTTTATTGAGCGACTTTTCTAGTTCCTCGAACCAGAAACACGCTGCCGTAGTGACAGGAACAATGCATGAAATTGGTTGTAGAAGGTAACCTTGCTGAACAAAAATCTTTTTAAGCAAACCCTCTAATTTTTTATCCATAGGATCTTTGAAAGCACAACTATCTTCGATAGGAATAGTAGTGCGTTTGTTTAGAGTAGAAACCGCCCCCTCGACCTTGGGGACTGTCTGCCATAAGTCCTTTCTGGGGTCGACTATAGGAAATAATTTCTTAAATATAGGGGGGGGACAAAAGGTATGCCGGGCCTTTCCCACTCTTTATTTACTATGTCCGCCACCCGCTTGGGTATAGGAAAAGCGTCGGGGGGCACCGGAACCTCTAGGAACTTGGCCATCTTACATAACTTCTCTGGAATGACCAAATTGTCACAATCATCCAGAGTAGATAATACCTCCTTAAGCAGTGCGCGGAGATGTTCTAATTTAAATTTAAATGTCACAACATCAGGTTCAGCTTGATGAGAAATCTTTCCTGAATCTGAAATTTCTCCCTCAGACAAAACCTCCCTCATGGCCCCTTCAGATTGGTGTGAGGGTATGACAGAACAATTATCATCAGCGTCCTCTTGCTCTTCAGTGTTTAAAACAGAGCAATCGCGCTTTCTCTGATAAGTAGGCATTTTGGATAAAAGATTTGCTATAGAGTTATCCATTACAGCCGTTAATTGTTGCATGGTAATAAGTATTGGCGCACTAGATGTACTAGGGGCCTCCTGTGTGGGCATAACTGGTGTAGACACAGTAGGGGATGATGTAGTATCATGTTTACTCCCCTCATTTGAGGAATCATCTTGGGTAATATCATTATCTGTGGCATTACTGTCCTTACTTTGTTTGGACACTATGGCACAATTATCACATAAATTTAAAGAGACACATTGGCGTTCATACATATAGAACATAGCTTATTTGATGGTACAGACATGTTAAACAGGCTTAAAACTTGTCAACAAAGCACAAAAAACGTTTTAAAATAAAACCGTTACTGTCACTTTAAATTTCAAACTGAAAACACTTTATTACTGAATATGTGAAAAAGTATGAAGGAATTGTTCAAAATTCACCAAAATTTCACCACAGTGTTTTAAAGCATTAAAAGTATTGCACACCAAATTTCAGAGCTTTAACCCTTAAAATAACGGAACCGGAGCCGTTTTTACATTTAACCCCTATACAGTCCCAGCTATATGCTTTGCTGAGACCCAACCAAGCCCAGAGGGGAATACGATACCAAATGATGCCTTCTACAAGCTTTTTCAGTGATTCTTAGCTCCTCACACATGCATCTGCATGCCTTGCTCTCCAAAAACAACTGCGCATTAGTGGCGCGAAAATGAGGCTCTGTCTATAACTAGAAAAGGCCCCCATCTGAAAAAGGTGTCCAACACAGTGCCTGCCGTTTTTCTAAACAATCCCCAAGATTATAATAACCATTATTAGTTAGAATCTGCATAATATGCCTAGTAAAGCAATCGTTTTAGCCCAGAAAAATGTCTACCAGTTTTTTAAGCCCTTTTTGAATCCCTTTATTCTTTTATGTTTAACTAAGAAAATGGCTTACCGGTCCCCATGAGGGGAAATGACAGCCTTCCAGCATTACATGGTCTTGTTAGAAATATGGCTAGTCATACCTTAAGCAGAAAGGTCTGCTAACTGTTTCCCCCAACTGAAGTTACTTCATCTCAACAGTCCTGTGTGGAAACAGCAATCGATTTTAGTAACTGTCTGCTAAAATCATCTTCCTCTTACAAACAGAAATCTTCATCCTTTTTCTGTTTCAGAGTAAATAGTACATACCAGCACTATTTTAAAATAACAAACACTTGATAGAAGAATAAAAACTACATTTAAACACCAAAAAAACTCTTAACCATCTCCGTGGAGATGTTGCCTGTGCAACGGCAAAGAGAATGACTGGGGTGGGCGGAGCCTAGGAGGGATCATGTGACCAGCTTTGCTGGGACTCTTTGCCATTTCCTGTTGGGGAAGAGAATATCCCCACAAGTAAGGATGACGACGTGGACCGGACACACCAATGTTGGAGAAATATAAACTTTGCACTCATTATTTACCTTTGATCCCGTCTAAACACAGTTCCAAATATGCATGCCTCTATGATGATGTCAATATAATTATTTGCATTAAGCAATGAGTCCTTTGTGACAGAGGTTTTTGAGCGATTTGTCCATGATTCACAACAATACGATATCAAAATGTTAAAAACGCCTGTCTTCGAGTTGGCCATATCAACAATCTGGTGTATGATCTGTAATTAAAATTAAATAAACATATAAAACATATAGATTTGGTTTACCCACAAGGATCTTACAATTTCATACTAGAGAGGTTATAATTCTTGTTTTTTTAAAAAAAGTCATAGGCAAAATGACGTGCGCTAATCCATCATTTTAAGACTATCAACCCTAGACTACTGTGTTAAACCCCTGCAAAGAGTCATGCAACTAGCACTGCTTATTGGATCAGTGGTGCAATCTGCTTAAGACCAGCAGTGCTCTGCAAGTCCCGAGAAATATTTCTACTGTGTGTTTATCCCCGTTGCTGGGGTTAAACATGCAGTAGTGCAGGGTCGATAGTCTTAAAATGACATGCTCAAACGGATTAGAATGTGTAATTTTTTGCCTATAATGGCCCTTTAAAGGGACATTAAACCCAATTTTTTTTCTTTCATGATTCAGATAGAGAATACCATTTTAAACAACTTTCTAATTTACGTCTATTATCTAATTTGCATCATTCTCTTGATATTTTTTCCTGAAAAGCATATCCAGATAGACTCAGTAGCTTCTGATTGGTGGCTGCACATAGATGCCTCATGTGATTGGCTCACCCGTGTGCATTGCTATTTCTTTAACTAAGGATATCTAAAGAATGAAGCAAATTAGATAATAAAAGTAAATTGGAATGTTGTTTAAAATTTTATTCTCTGTCTAAATTATGAAAGAAAAATGTTGGGTTTAATGTCCCTTTAAATTTACAAAAGAAAATAAAACATAATTTATGCTTACCTGATAAATTTATTTCTCTTGTAGTGTGTTCAGTCCACGGGTCATCCATTACTTATGGGATATATTCTCCTTCCCAACAGGAAGTTGCAAGAGGATCACCCAAGCAGAGCTGCTATATAGCTCCACCCCTCACATGTCATATCCAGTCATTCGACCGAAACAAGACGAGAAATGAGAAACTATAGGGTGCAGTGGTGACTGGAGTTTTAATTAAAATTTAGAACTGCCTCAAAAAAAGACAGGGCGGGCCGTGGACTGAACACACTGCAAGAGAAATAAATTTATCAGGTAAGCATAAATTATGTTTTCTCTTGTTAAGTGTGTTCAGTCCACGGGTCATCCATTACTTATGGGATACCAATACCAAAGCTAAAGTACACGGATGATGGGAGGGACAAGGCAGGAACTTTAAACAGAAGGAACCACTGCCTGTAGAACCTTTCTCCCAAAAACAGCCTCCGAAGAAGCAAAAGTGTCAAATTTGTAAAATTTTGAAAAGGTATGAAGTGAAGACCAAGTTGCAGCCTTGCAAATCTGTTCAACAGAGGCCTCATTCTTAAAGGCCCAGGTGGAAGCCACAGCTCTAGTGGAATGAGCTGTAATTCTTTCAGGGGGCTGCTGTCCAGCAGTCTCATAGGCTAAACGTATTATGCTACGAAGCCAAAAAGAGAGAGAGGTGGCCGAAGCCTTTTGACCTCTCCTCTGTCCAGAATAAACGACAAACAGAGAAGAAGTTTGCCGAAAATCCTTAGTTGCCTGTAAGTAGAACTTCAGGGTACGGACTACGTCCAGATTATGCAAAAGACGTTCCTTCTTTGAAGAAGGGTTAGGACATAATGATGGAACAACAATCTCCTGATTGATATTCCTATTAGAAACAACCTTAGGTAAAAACCCAGGTTTAGTACGCAAAACTACCTTGTCTGAATGAAAAATCAGATAAGGAGAGTCACAATGTAAGGCAGATAACTCAGAGACTCTCCGAGCCGAGGAAATAGCCATCAAAAACAGAACTTTCGGGGGCGTGTCCGGGCTATGGCCCAAGATGGCGATTATTCTGGGAGCTCAGCAATAAAGATATACATTCCGCCGTGTATCTCACATTAGCCATCCAGCAAGATATTTTATTGTAGATGAAAGCTGAGAGTGTGCTGGACATGAAAATATAATTATCTATAATATCCTGAACTTCCTGGACCGGAACGTTGCAGGCTTTGGCGGCCCAGTGTGGGATAGCCTCCAACACCCTCCCCCCCCCGGGGAGCCGGGGTCTCGAGTGAATAACAAGACGCTTCACTCTCTTTATTCTATTATTATGGAGGAGCTCCTTACTTTCATACAGGCTTTGCTAGCGGATCAAGAAAGGAAGATTGGCGAGAGGATAGATCGCATCATACTAGCTCCTGCTACGCAACATGGCGACAACTGGAGGAATACAGTTTTTGAGGCAGAAGTATGGTGCTCAGACTTGGTGAACCCTGAAACGGAAGTGAAGAGTATGGAGACACGCCAAGCATGGGTACAAGATGCCTCCCCTAACCTAGATTTGGATGAGTGTGCGGCGACCTGCCCTATGCCCACGATTATGGAGAAATCTCTAACCTCCGAGGCTGAGCAACCGGCTCTTGTGTGCCATACTGGGAAAGCTCAGGGTGAATTTGCTGAGTACAGCGAGGCGGTTTTGCAAACGCCTACGCATCCCTCAGATGCTCGCTATCTTGAGACAGCAGGAGGTGACTCGATCCCAGTGTCGGTTCAGGTTGGTCGAGCACCTGAAAATTCCTTGGGTCCCGAGGCCCTCTATCAGCTAGCGGGTCTGAGAACTGGGGTCGGGTAAGAAACCTGGACATTTTGACTGTGGCCCAGCGGCAGTTACTGGGCTCTCCAGACTCTGTAGATGGGTTTGTTAGAGCAACATTGCAGTAATAGCCCTATATGACTTGCTGATCTGTAGCGGGGCTGTAATATACCATATTACATGTTATAACTGCACAATTTAATGATAAGCTTGCTTGGTGACTTATGGAAGGGGTTTGTGGGTGTACCTGGTCCTACTTCAGTCACCCTTAGATCCTTGCTGCGGATAGAAGCCTCTCACGTTGATCGCAACTCTGGTGCCATACAATTGTTTTATTAATGCAAAATCATCTACTGTCTGGGTACTTTGTTTTTTCACTGTAAGGTCTGGGAGGACGTGTAGGGTATGGCTGACTTTTTCTTATGAAATATTATGCTGTCCTAGAAATTATTGCTTGTACATTCTATTGGATATGCCCCTTAAGAGATGACGTTATTTGATAAACAGATAGAGTATATGTTTAAATACTGAATACTATAGATGAGGGTTAGGGGGCGAACTAACCAATAATGTGTTATTTCCAGACGTATAGCACTCCCTGGCATGCCTCACAGCCGCCTCTCTGCCGTCAGCGGCCGGGATGGCAGACATGGGTGGGCTTATGTATTATAGCATGTCAAAGAGAGCGGAGTTAGCGATGTATGTTGTGCTCTTCGAACCTTCTAACATACCTTAACGTGGGGGCTCCAGACTATAGAGAAATTTGACAGGAGATCTAGTCTATAATGTTCAACCCCTATAGATATTGCATCTGTGGGAATAATTAGCACTCCTATTCGGCCATTCAAATATCCTACATATGCTGCATAAACATAGCCACACCTATAGTCTTTTCTAGTTTTTGGGTTGCCGTATATCCTAAACAAGGCGTGAATGTCACTCCCTGAGAATGGGACAGAACTAGTTTTCCCTGTTGACGTTATGGCAGGTAATTATAAGTTGATGATGCTGCGATCATACTATAGTGCCTCCTAGGCTTTGTAAATAGCTGCCTACGGGTGGGTAGTAGCTAGGCCGCATATTTGTTACTGCTGGTCGCCCAGGGTGAGTAGATATTAAGTGTAGGGCTACCGAAGAGTTAATGAGCCTATTAGTTTTAGTAACATTATTAGTTCCTATCTGAGAAAGTTAGAAATGTATTTAATTCTTTCCTGTTTTGCAAAATTGAGGCCTTACACAGGCCTAGAGTAACCTAAAGGGTATATTGATATTTTCGTGTTATTATATAGCAGATGTTGTGCCCGGTGGGCTATAGTCCAGTGTATTCCTTATTGCATGCACATATATCTTCGGGGTTATGGGGATCCTGTTCCTATCAGACACATAGTACCCAAAATACTGGCCTCAGCTATATATATGGATTTGAATGGAACCTATATCTGCTCCAGGTTCAATTCTTATTTATTTACTCTGCGCATGGGTTTAGTTTTGCAAATGATGTTAGTTTTATAAATGCCTCTACTTGTTGCTTTGTATGCTAGGTTATATGTTTGTAAGAATATATGTGTGGGTGTGCGCAAGTGTATGGATGCATGACTGTTTAACATTTCTATCGTACTAAACATGCGGTTTGATGCGATGCAGAGTATTATGTTAACATAAGGTTATAATAGGAGTTAAATACATAATATGGGTTAGTTAATGGTTGTAGGGGATGCCCAGGATATTTGTCACAAAATATTATCTCATACCCCATAAGACTTCTTACGACAAAACATGTATTTAAGATTATAGCTCTTAAATGTCCTATATATAATACATAAGAGAACATTTCTATATTTAAAGGGACCTTCAAGGGCCCGTGTAGCTATAACCCCTACATGTACCTCCACTTACTTCCCACCACATGTGGTCTAAGACAGGCCATACCCTGTCAATTGAGGTATGCTTCATCCATGTTCCTGAATATCTTGAGGGGGTTTTGTGACAAAAAATATATAAGCTTCCTTTTATCTGATCATTTTCAAGTGTCATGTTATTAAGTTTTAAGTTTTGTTGAATATATCAAGGACAATTATAAGCCTGCAGATGTTACGAATTGGTTAATAAAAATAGGCTTACACTAAGCTAGTTGTTTTAATTTGTATTATTTGTCCTATTAAAAATGCACTTATGTAAAATGAGGAAATATCCATGGCTAGAAAATATACCTAGTTCAGCTGTGAAGACATGCTTGTTTAATCCACCATGTAATTCCTGATGTTCGTCAAATGGGCATGTTGCCATGATGATTCTGTTTGAATTTGTATTTTTGCTTGCCATATTGCCTCAATAAAAAAATTATTTGGAAAAAAAAACAAAACAGAACTTTCCAAGATAAAAGCTTAATATCAATGGAATGAAGGGGTTCAAACGGAACACCCTGAAGAACTTTAAGAACCAAGTTTAAGCTCCACGGGGGAGCAACAGTTTTAAACACAGACTTAATCCTAGCCAAAGCCTGACAAAAAGCCTGGACGTCTGGGTTCTCTGAAAAAGAATAGACAGAGCAGAAATCTGTCCCTTTAACGAACTAGCGGATAAACCCTTTTCTAAACCCTCTTGTAGAAAAGACAATATCCTAGGAATCCTAACCTTACTCCATGAGTAACTCTTGGATTCACACCAATGTAAATATTTACGCCATATCTTATGGTAAATTTTTCTGGTAACCGGTTTCCGAGCCTGTATCAATGTATCAATAACCGACTCCGAGAAACCACGCTTTGATAGAATCAAGCGTTCAATCTCCATGCAGTCAGCCTCAGAGAAATTAGGCTTGGATGGTTGAAAGGACCCTGAAGTAGAAGGTCCTGCCTCAGAGGCAGAGACCATGGTGGACAAGACGACATGTCCACTAGGTCTGCATACCAGGTCCTGCGTGGCCACGCAGGCGCTATCAGAATCACAGATGCTCTCTCCTGTTTGATCCTGGCAATCAGACGAGGCAGCAACGGAAACGGTGGGAACACATAAGCCATGTTGAAAACCCAAGGGGCTGCTAGTGCATCTACCAGCACCGCTCCCGGGTCCCTGGACCTGGATCCGTAACAAGGAAGCTTGGCGTTCTGGCGAGAAGCCATGAGATCCAGTTCCGGTTCGCCCCAACAAAGAATCAGTTGAGCAAATACCTCCGGGTGAAGTTGCCACTCCCCCGGGTGAAAGATCTGGCGGCTTAGAAAGTCCGCCTCCCAGTTCTCAACGCCTGGGATGTAGATCGCTGACAGATGGCAAGAGTGTGACTCTGCCCAGCGAATTATCTTTGAGACTTCTAACATCGCTAGGGAACTCCTGGTTCCCCCTTGATGATTGATGTAAGCCACAGTCGTGATGTTGTCTGACTGAAATCTGATGAACCTCAGTGTTGCTAACTGAGGCCAAGCTAGAAGAGCATTGAATATCGCTCTTAATTCCAGAATGTTTATTGGAAGGAGTTTCTCCTCCTGAGTCCATGATCCCTGAGCCTTCAGGGAATTCCAGACTGCGCCCCAGCCTAGAAGGCTGGCATCTGTTGTTACAATCGTCCAATCTGGTCTGCGAAAAGTCATTCCCTTGGACAGATGAATCCGAGACAACCACCAGAGAAGAGAATCTCTGGCCTCCTGGTCCACATTTAGTAAAGGGGACAGATCTGAGTAATCCCCATTCCACTGACTCAGCATGCATAATTGCAGCGGTCTGAGATGCAGGCGCGCAAATGGCACTATGTCCATTGCCGCGACCATTAAGCCGATTACTTCCATGCACTGAGCTACTGATGGGCTTGGAATGGAATGAAGGACACGGCAAGCATTTAGGATTTTTGATAACCTGGACTCCGTCAGGTAAATCTTCATCTCTACAGAATCTATAAGAGTCCCTAGAAAGGGAACCCTTGTGAGTGGTAACAGAGAACTCTTTTCCATGTTCACTTTCCACCCATGCGACCTCAGAAATGCTAGAACTATCTCTGTATGAGACTTTGCATTTTGAAAACTTGACGCTTGTATCAGAATGTCGTCTAAGTACGGAGCCACCGCTATGCCTCGCGGTCTTAGTACCGCCAGAAGCGAGCCCAGAACCTTTGTAAAAATTCTCGGGGCCGTAGCTAACCCGAAGGGAAGAGCTACAAACTGGTAATGCCTGTCTAGAAAGGCAAACCTTAGGTACCGATAATGATCTTTGTGAATCGGTATGTGAAGGTAGGCATCCTTTAAGTCCACTGTGGTCATATACTGACCCTCTTGGATCATGGGTAGGATGGTTCGAATAGTCTCCATTTTGAATGATGGAACTCTTAGGAATTTGTTTAAGATTTTTAGGTCCAAGATTGGTCTGAAGGATCCCTCTTTCTTGGGAACCACAAACAGATTTGAGTAAAATCCTTGCCCTTGTTCCGTCCGCGGAACTGGGTGGATCACCCCCATTACTAGGAGGTCTTGTACACAGTGAAGAAAAGCCTCTTTCTTTATTTGGTTTGCTGATAACCTTGAAAGATGAAATCTCCCTTGTGGAGGAGAAGCTTTGAAGTCCAGAAGGTATCCCTGAGATATAATCTCCAACGCCCAGGGATCCTGGACATCTCTTGCCCAAGCCTGGGCGAAGAGAGAAAGTCTGCCCCCCACTAGATCCGTTTCCGGATAGGGGGCCCTCTCTTCATGCTGTCTTAGGGGCAGAAGTAGGCTTTCTGGCCTGCTTGCCCTTGTTCCAGGACTGGTTGCTTTTCCAACCCTGTCTGTAACGAGCAGCAGTTCCTTCCTGTTTTGGAGCAGAGGAAGTTGATGCTGCTCCTGCCTTGAAATTACGAAAGGCACGAAAACTAGACTGTTTGGCCTTTGATTTGGCCCTGTCCTGAGGAAGGGTGTGACCCTTACCTCCAGTAATGTCAGCAATAATCTCCTTTAAGCCGGGCCCGAATAAGGTTTGCCCTTTGAAAGGAATATTAAGCAATTTAGATTTAGAAGTTACATCTGCTGACCAGGATTTAAGCCATAGCGATCTGCGCGCCTGAATGGCGAATCCGGAGTTCTTAGCCGTTAGTTTGGTTAAATGCACAACGGCATCCGAAACAAATGCATTAGCTAGCTTAAGGGCTTTAAGCTTGTTCAAAGTCTCATCCAATGGTGCTGTGCGAATAGCCTCTTCCAGAGACTCAAACCAGAAAGCCGCTGCAGCAGTGACGGGCGCAATGCATGCAAGGGGATGTAATATAAAACCTTGTTGAACAAACATTTTCTTAAGGTAACCTTCTAATTTTTTATCCATTGGATCTGAGAAAGCACAACTATCCTCCACCGGATTAGTGGTACGCTTGGCTAAAGTAGAAACTGCTCCCTCCACCTTAGGGACCGTCTGCCATAAGTCTCGTGTGGTGGCATCTATTGGGAACATTTTTCTAAATATCGGAGGAGGGGAAAAAGGCACACCGGGTTTATCCCACTCCTTGTTAATAATCTCTGTAAGCTTTTTAGGTATAGGAAAAACTTCAGTACACACCGGTACCGCATAGTATTTATCCAGCCTACATAATTTCTCTGGGATTGCCCTTGTTCCAGGAAGAAAAGCCTCTTTCTTTATTTGGTTTGCTGATAACCTTGAAAGATGAAATCTCCCTTGTGGAGGAGAAGCTTTGAAGTCCAGAAGGTATCCCTGAGATATAATCTCCAACGCCCAGGGATCCTGGACATCTCTTGCCCAAGCCTGGGCGAAGAGAGAAAGTCTGCCCCCCACTAGATCCGTTTCCGGATAGGGGGCCCTCTCTTCATGCTGTCTTAGGGGCAGAAGTAGGCTTTCTGACCTGCTTGCCCTTGTTCCAGGACTGGTTGCTTTTCCAACCCTGTCTGTAACGAGCAGCAGTTCCTTCCTGTTTTGGAGTGGAGGAAGTTGATGCTGCTCCTGCCTTGAAATTACGAAAGGCACGAAAACTAGACTGTTTGGCCTTTGATTTGGCCCTGTCCTGAGGAAGGGTGTGACCCTTACCTCCAGTAATGTCAGCAATAATCTCCTTTAAGCCGGGCCCGAATAAGGTTTGCCCTTTGAAAGGAATATTAAGCAATTTAGATTTAGAAGTTACATCTGCTGACCAGGATTTAAGCCATAGCGCTCTGCGCGCCTGAATGGCGAATCCGGAGTTCTTAGCCGTTAGTTTGGTTAAATGCACAACGGCATCCGAAACAAATGCATTAGCTAGCTTAAGGGCTTTAAGCTTGTTCAAAGTCTCATCCAATGGTGCTGTGCGAATAGCCTCTTCCAGAGACTCAAACCAGAAAGCCGCTGCAGCAGTGACGGGCGCAATGCATGCAAGGGGATGTAATATAAAACCTTGTTGAACAAACATTTTCTTAAGGTAACCTTCTAATTTTTTATCCATTGGATCTGAGAAAGCACAACTATCCTCCACCGGATTAGTGGTACGCTTGGCTAAAGTAGAAACTGCTCCCTCCACCTTAGGGACCGTCTGCCATAAGTCTCGTGTGGTGGCGTCTATTGGGAACATTTTTCTAAATATCGGAGGAGGGGAAAAAGGCACACCGGGTTTATCCCACTCCTTGTTAATAATCTCTGTAAGCTTTTTAGGTATAGGAAAAACTTCAGTACACACCGGTACCGCATAGTATTTATCCAGCCTACATAATTTCTCTGGGATTGCAACCGTGTCGCAATCATTCAGAGCCGCTAATACCTCCCCTAGTAATACACGGAGGTTCTCAAGCTTAAATTTAAAATTTGATATTTCTGAATCCGGTCTCCCTGGATCAGATCCGTCACCCACAGAATGAAGCTCTCCGTCCTCATGTTCTGCAAATTGTGACGCAGTGTCAAGACATGGCCCTCATATCATCAGCGCGCTCTGTCCTTAACCCAGAGTTATCGCGCTTGCCTCTTAACTCAGGCAAATTAGATAATACTTCTTTCATAACATTAGCCATATCTTGTAAAGTGATTTGTAAGTGCCTTGATGTGCTTGGCGCCACAATCTCACGCACCTCCTGAGCGGGAGGCGAAGGTACTGACACGTGAGGAGAGTTAGGCGGCATAACTTCCCCCTCGTTGTCTGGTGATAATTTCTTTACCGGTAAAGACAGACTTTTATTTAAAGTAACATCAATACAATTGGTACACATATTTCTATTGGGCTCCACATTGGCCTTTAAACATAATGAGCAAGCAGATTCATCTGTGTCAGACATGTTTAAACAGACTAGCAATGAAGCTATCAAGCTTGGAAATTTCTTTCAATATAAAAAACGCTGCAGCGCTTTTAAAAACACAAAAAAACTGTCACAGTTGAAATAACAATGAACTAATACGGTTATAGCAACCAATTTTAAACAGTAAATGTATGAAATTAGCAGAGGATTGCACCCATTAGCAAAAGGATGATTAACCCCTCAATACCCAAAACGGATAATCAATTTAAGATTTAACGCTTTTCTCACAGTCAAACACACTGTCACAGGTCTGCTGTGACTGATTACCTCCCTCAAAAATGAATTTTGAAGACCCCTGAGCTCTCTGGAGACGTCCTGGATCAAAAAGGAAGAAGCAGGAAGACTGTGCTAGAATTTTAACTGCACAACAAGGCGCTAAAAAAAGGTCCCTCCCACTCATATCACAACAGTGGGAGACCTGATATAACGGTGTCTATGCAGAAATATAAGTTAGCCATGTGGAAAAAAATCATGCCCAAAAAGATTTATCACCAAAGTACCTCACAAAACGAATAACATGCCAGTAAACGTTTTAAAAAACAACTTTCCAGTGTTATGCAAAGTTATCACTAAGCCTGCTACCAGTCGCTTCTACTGCAGTTAAGGCTCATACATTTATTTCAGTACTAACAGTATTTAAAGTTAAATTCTAGTCCCTAGAAAATAACTCAACTGCGCATACATTTATCAGCCTGATACCAGTCGCTACTACTGCATTAAAGGCTGTACTTACGTCATATTTTACTGCACATACCTCATTTGCGGGGGACCCCACATGCTATTCCCTTCTCTGAAGTTACCCCACTCCTCAGAATGTGCGAGAACAGCCAGTGGATCTTAGTTACGTCTGCTAAGATCATAGAAAAAATGCAGGCAGATTCTTCTTCTAAATACTGCCTGAGAGAACAAACAGCACACTCCGGTGCTATTTTAAAATAATAAACTTTTGATTGAAGAATGTTACTCCTATCTCCTCTCACAACCTCCTTTGTTGAGACTTGCAAGAGAATGACTGGATATGACATGTGAGGGGTGGAGCTATATAGCAGCTCTGCTTGGGTGATCCTCTTGCAACTTCCTGTTGGGAAGGAGAATATATCCCATAAGTAATGGATGACCCGTGGACTGAACACACTTAACAAGAGAAATACAGGAAAATGTATGATCTAACACATTCATTTTATTCAGACACTTATGTTATGTAATAATGAAACTGTGTTTTATTTGATTTATATTTTATGTTTGTAATGCTCCAAAAAATTAATTAACGTAATCCAAAGATGCCAATATTAACATTCTGTGAAGTAGAATATATAAGCAATATAAGACTATATATCATCACTACCAAAATTTCAAGATTCAAACTTTATGCTTAATATGAGTGATTTGAATTTTTAGCCATCTGTAAATCTCTTCAGCCCTGTCAACTGAACGCTGTCTGTGTCACACCTGGGTGTCATGAAATCCTCGTTGATAATCATTGAGCTAAAGTTTACAAATGTTTGATTCATTTTGCACCAAAAGCAGTGAAAACGGTACACTCCATTCTCCATCGGGTTTTTATTTGTTCAGTCTGTCAATCAAAAAGCAGGACAGATCTAGATGTTTGGGAACCATGCATTATGTACATTGAAGCCAAACAAAGGGCCGCTAATAGGAGCTGAATGCCAAAAAAAATGTTGGTGCGAGTTTGGGATGTATTTATATTTCATATGTCAAAGGTTTATAACTTTATAGTTACTTGCAAAAGAATGATAACATTGTTAGCCTGTAACAAAATATGAGTGAACAAAAGCACTTTATTACTTTTGTACTGTATCATATTCGCATAACTGTCATGATTAGGGTGACCATATTGTTGCTTTAAAAAGGGACACATGAAAAATGCACATGTCAGGGTTGTTTTCAGGCCTGTTTAAAGGGACATAATACTCATATGCTAAATCCCTTGAAACTGATGCAGTATAACTGTAAAAAGCTGACAGGAAAATATCACCTGAGCATCTCTATGTAAAAAAAGGAAGATGTTTTACCTCGCAATTTCCTCAGCTCAGCAGAGTAAGTTCTGTGTAAAAAGTTATGCTCAGCTGCTGCCCTGCTGCAGGTAAAAAAAAAAAAAAAAAATGAAGAAATGAACAGCAGCCAATCAGCATCAGCATTGCTGAGGTCATGAACTCTTTTACTGTTATCTGATATCATGAGATTTGACTTAACTCTCATGAGATTTCATTGTAAACTTCCCTAATCTGAATAGGGAAATAATATGAGAGTGCACGAGGCTCATTCTTTCAGCTGTCCCAGGACAGACATATTGATATGCTGCTTAGAAGTCCTTTACAATGGGATGTGGCTACTGAGGAACTTTTGAGGTAAAATATCTTTCTTTTTTACATAGAGATGTTCAGGAGATATTTTCTAGTCAGCTTTTTACAGCTATGCTGCATCACTTTCAAGTGTTTCAACATTTAGGTATTATGGCCCTTTAAAGAAATGTTTTGTATAAGAACCCTGACATATGTATTTTTCATATGTGTCCCTGTTTAAAGCAGCAATATGGTCACCCTAGTCATGATACTTGTTATGATGTATATTTCTTTTTGATGTTTCTGTTATGTTTTATTATAAAAATTTAATAAAGTACTATCATAAAAAAAAGCAGGACAGCTGGCCACTGTGAGGAGGAGGAGGAGATATAATAAAGATGAGAGGAGCTAGTAGTGCTGTAACATATATAGTACAAGAAAAAAAATGTATTAAAAGGATATAAACCCCATACATTTTCTTTTGTGATTCAGACAGAGGATACCATTTTAAAAAAAAGTTTCCAGTTTATTTCTGTTATCAAATTTGCTCCGTTTCTATGATATTCTGTGTTGAAGAGATACCTAGGTAGGCATCTAGAGCACTACATGGTAGAAAATAGTGCTTCCCTCTAGTGCTCTTGCAAATGGATAACATTCTTGCAAAACTGCTGCCATATAGCACTCCAGAAATGGGCCGTCCCTGCTTTTTAACAAAAGATACCAAAAGAATGAAGAAGAAAAAATCATAACATAAATTAGAAAGTTGTTTAAATCGTATGCTCTATCTGAATCATGAAAGGCAAAAAGTAAATGTATGCTTACCTGATAAATTGATTTCTTCTACGATACGACGAGTCCACGGATTTCATCCTTACTTGTGGGATATTATCCTCCTGCTAACAGGAAGTGGCAAAGAGCACCACAGCAGAGCTGTATATATAGCTCCTCCCTTCCCCCTCCACCCCCAGTCATTCGACCAAAGGTTTAGGAAGAGAAAGGAAAAGCTAAAAGGTGCAGAGGTGACTGAAGTTTTAAAAATAAAACAAAATATAATCTGTCGTAAAAATGACAGGGAGGGCCGTGGACACGTCGTATCGTAGAAGAAATCAATTTATCAGGTAAGCATAAATTTCCTTTTCTTCTACAAGATACGACGAGTCCACGGATTTCATCCTTACTTGTGGGATAAATATACATCACATAAATATGTTAAATTGGAAGCGCCTATGTTATGCTAAACGTGGTATATTGATAATTATATCAAGTGTTTAGTGTTTGAAACACAAATGTATCACCTAAAAAGTGTCATATCAGTGCAAACAAATAAGTAAAAATGTATATAAATAAAATACAAAGTACAAAAATATTATTAAGGAAACACTTCAGTTAGTGAATGCAATTAGCACTTATCAGTTTTGAAGAAATGTCCTTGTTCCAAGAAAAAGAGATATTCCCACATTCAGAGAAGTGTACTTTTGGGTCCCAGTAGAGGGTAGCGAAAAAACTGTGGCAGGCTGCTTCTTCAGAAAGTAGTTGGAGTACAATCCTGTAGATTCAAAGATATAACAAAGAAAGAAGGCGCCACAATAGTGCAGGGTCAATGATGTCAGTGAATTCCCCACTCCAAAATCCCGTACTTGCAGAATCCAAAGCACTAATACAGTGCTATTTGTACCTTCTGGGCTCTTACAGTCGCCCAGCAAACTGCTCCACGGTGTACTGCCAGCTCCTCTGGCGCAATAAAGCTCTGTAACTGCGGACCTCTAAAACAGCAGGTCTGCGCTATTTGTCTATTGACGTCACACAGTCCTCTGTTTCCCTCAGTCCAGCTAGCGGAGGTGAAGCAATAGCCATTCCTGCTACTTAGAAGAGTGGTGCGTTCTGTGCATGCCACAAGTTATACACACTGGTCGATACAGTGTCAAGTCACCCCAGAGGAGCTGGCAGTACACCGTGGAGCAGTTTGCTGGGCGACTGTAAGAGCCCAGAAGGCACAAATAGCACTGTATTATTACTTGTGGGATACAATACCAAAGCTACAGGACACGGATGAAAGGGAGGGACAAGACAGAGACCTAAACGGAAGGCACCACTGCTTGAAGAACTTTCCTCCCAAAAACAGCCTCAGAAGAAGCAAAAGTATCAAATTTGTAAAATTTGGAAAAAGTATGAAGGGACGACCAAGTCGCAGCCTTACAAATCTGTTCAACAGAAGCATCGCTTTTAAAGGCCCATGTGGAAGCCACAGCCCTAGTAGAATGAGCCGTAATTCTTTCAGGAGGCTGCTGTCCAGCAGTCTCATATGCCAGGCGGATGATACTCCTCAGCCAAAAAGAAAGAGAGGTAGCCGTAGCTTTCTGACCCCTACGCTTTCCAGAATAAACAATAAATAATGAAGATGATTGACGGAAATCCTTAGTCGCCTGCAAGTAAAACTTCAAAGCACGGACCACGTCCAGGTTATGTAACAGACGCTCCTTCTTAGAAGAAGAATTAGGCCACAAGGAAGGAACAACAATTTCCTGATTAAAGGGACAGTCTACCATATAATTGTTATTGTTTTAAAAGATAGATAATCCCTTTATTACTCATTCCCCAGTTTTGCATAACCAACACAGTTATATTAATATACTTTTCACCTCTGTGATTACCTTGTATCTAGGAACCTTCTTCCAGCCCCCTGATCACATGACTGTGACTGTTTATTATCTATTGTCTTGCATTTAGCATTGTGTTGTGCTAAATCTTAAATAACCCCCTGTGCCTGAACACAATGTTCTCTATATGGCCCATGTGTACTTTCTGTCTCTTTGAGTTGAAAAGAGATTTAAAAAGCATGTGATAAGAGGCAGCCCTCAAAGGCTTAGAAATTTGCATATGAGCCTACCTATGTTTAGTTTAAACTAAGAAAACCAAGAGAAAAAAGCAAATTTGATTATAAAAGTAAATTGGAAAGTTGATTAAAATTAACAGTCCTATCTGAATAATGAAAGTTTAATTTATACTAGACTGTCCCTTTAATATTCTTATTTGAAACAACCTTAGGAAGAAATCCAAGTTTGGTACGTAAAACCACCTTATCAGAATGAAAGATAAGATAAGGTGAATCACATTGTAACGCTGAAAGCTCAGAAACTCTTCGAGCAGAAGAAATAGCAACTAAAAACAGAACTTTCCAAGATAACAATTTAATATCTATGGAATGCATGGATTCAAACGGAACCCCTTGAAGAACTCGAAGAACTAAATTCAAACTCCAGGGAGGAGTAATTTGTCTAAATACAGGCTTAATTCTAGTTAGAGCCTGAAAAAAAAGACTGAACATCTCACACATCTGCCAAACGTTTGTGAAGCAAAATTGACAAAGCAGAAATTTGTCCCTTTAAGGAACTTGCTGATAACCCTTTCTCCAATCCTTCTTGGAGAAAAGACAGAATCCTGGGAATCCTAATTTTACTCCATGAGTAACCCTTGTATTCACACCAATAAAGATATTTACGCCATATCTTATGATAGATTTTTCTAGTGACAGGCTTTCGAGCCTGTATCAAAGTATCGATGACCGAATCAGAGAATCCTCGCTTAGATAGAATCAAGCGTTCAATCTCCAAGCAGTCAGCTGCAGAGAAATTAGATTTGGATGTTGGAAAGGTCCTTGAATGAGAAGGTTCTGTCTCAAAGGAAGTTTCCACGGTGGCAGAGAGGACATGTCCACTAGATCCGCATACCAAGTCCTGCATGGCCACGCAGGTGCTATCAGGATCACTGAAGCTCTCTCCTGTTTGATTCGAGCAATCACGCGTGGAAGGAGAGGAAACAGTGGAAACACATAAGCTAGGCTGAACGACCAAGGCACTGCCAGGGCATCTATCAGTTCGGCCTGTGGATCCCTCGACCTGGATCCGTAACGTGGAAGCTTGGCATTCTGGCGAGATGCCATCAAATCCATTTCCAGTCTGCCCCATTGATGAATCAATGAAGCAAACACCTCCGGATGGAGTTCCCACTCCCCCGGATGAAAAGTTTGCCGACTTAGAAAATCCGCTTCCCAGTTTTCTACTCCTGGGATGTAGATTGCCGATAGATAACAAGAGTGGGCCTCTGCCCATCGGATTATCTTGGATACTTCTATCATCGCCAAGGAACATTCCCCCCTGATGATTGATATATTCCACAGTTGTGATGTTGTCCGACTGGAATCTGATGAATTTTGCCGAAGCCAACTGAGGCCATGCCTGACGCGCATTGAATATTGCTCTCAGTTCCAGGATATTGATTAGAAGTAGAGATTCCACCTGAGTTCAAACACCCTGAGCCTTCAGGGAATTCCAGACTGCACCCCAGCCCAGAAGACTGGCGTCCGTTGTCACTATCACCCACGAGGGTCTGCGGAAACATGTCCCCTGGGACAGATGATCCGGCGACAACCACCAAAGAAGAGTGTCTCTGGTCTCTTGATCCAGATTTATCTGAGGAGATAAATTTGAATAGTCCCCATTTCACTGTCCGAGCATGCACAGCTGCAGTGGTCGGAGATGAAAGCGGGCAAACGGAATTATATCCATTGCCGCTACCATTAATCCAATGACCTCCATGCACTGAGCCACTGATAGCCGATGAATGGACTGAAAAGCTCGGCAAGAATTTAGAATCTTTATTTTTCTGACCTCCGTCAGAAATATTTTCATGTCTACCGAGTCTATAAGAGTCCCCAAGAAGGGAACCCTTGTCCGTGGAACTAATTAACTCGTTTCTATGTTCACTTTCCAACCGTGAGTTCTCAGGAAAGACAATAATATGTCCGTGTGAGATTTTGTCAATTGATAAGTTGACGCCTGAATCAGAATAAGGATAAGAATCAGAATAAGTGCCACTGCTATGCCCCGCGGTCTGAGAACCGCTAGAAGAGACCCTAGAACCTTTGTGAAGATTCTGGGTGCTGTGGCCAACCCGAAGGGAAGAGCCACGAACTGATAATGTTTGTCCAGGAAGGCAAACCTTAGGAACTGATGATGATCCTTGTGGATAGGGATATGAAGGTATGCATCCTTCAAGTCCACGGTAGTCATATATTGACCCTCCTGGATCATTGTTAAGATTGTTCGTATAGTCTCCATCTTGAACGATGGGACTCTGAGAAACTTGTTTAGACACTTGAGATCTAAAATGGGTCTGAAAGTTCCCTCTTTTTTGGGAACCACAAAAAGATTTGAGTAAAACCCCTGTCCCTGTTCCGGCTTTGGAACGGGACAAATTACTCCCATGGTAGAGAGGTCTTTTACAAAGCGTAAGAACGCCTCTCTTTTTATCTGGTCTACAGATAATTCTGAAAGATGAAATCTCCCTCTTAGGAGAAAATCCTTGAATTCCAGTTGATACCCGCGGGTCACGATTTCCAGCGCCCAGGGGTCCTGAACATCTCTTGCCCAAGCCTGAGCAAAGAAAGAAAGTCTGCCCCCTACTAGATCCGGTCCCGGATCGGGGGCCGCCCCTTCATGCTGTCTTGGTAGCAGCAGCGGGCTTCTTGGATTGTTTACCTTTATTCCAAGTCTGGTTGGGTCTCCAGACTGACTTAGATTGAGCAAAATTCCCTTCCTGCTTTGTGGAGGAAGAAGAAGCAGAGGGTCCTCCTTTATAATTTCGAAAGGAACGAAAATTATTTTGTTTACACCTCATTTTAACAGCCTTAACCTCCAGTAATGTCAGAAATGGTTTCCTTCAATTCAGGCCCGAATAGGGTCTTACCTTTAAAAGGAATAGCTAAAATCATAGATTTTGACGACACATTAGCAGACCAAGATTTGAGCCCTAGCTAGCTTGAGAGCCTTAATTCTATCCAAGATGTCATCTAATGGAGTCTCAACCTTCAGAGACTCTTCTAGAGCATCAAACCAAAAAGCTGCTGCAGTAGTTACAGGAACAATGCAAGCCGTAGGTTATAAAAGGAAACCCTGATGAATAAATAATTTCTTTAGAAGACCATCTAATTTTTTATCCATAGGGTCTTTGAAAGCACAACTGTCCTCAATAGGTATAGTTGTATGCTTAGCCAGGGTAGATATAGCTCCCTCCACCTTAGGGACCATTTGCCACGAGTCCCAAATGGTGTCTGATATGGGAAATATTTTCTTAAAATTAGGAGGGGAGAGAACGGTATACCTGATCTATCCCATTCCTTTTTTACAATTTCCGAAATTATTTTAAGAACCGGAAAAACATCAGTGTAAGTAGGCACCTCTAGATATTTGTCCATCTTACACAATTTCTCTGGTGGTATCACAATAGGGTCACAATCATCCAGAGTCGCTAAAACCTCCTTAAGTAACATGCGGAGGTGTTCAAGCTTAAATTTAAAGGACATAACGTCCGAATCTGTCTGAGGTAACGTATTTCCTGGGTCTGAAAGTTCTCCCTCAGACAGCAATTCCCTAACCCCCAACTCAGAGCACTGTGAGGGTACATCGGAAATAGCTAATAAAGCATCAGAGGACTCAGTATTCACATTAATACCTCCTAACCTACTGCGTTTACCCTGTAACACAGGTAATTTAGATAATACCTCTGTAAGGGTAGTTGACATAACTGCAGCCATCTCCTGCAGAGAAAAAGAATTAGACGCACTAGAGGTACTTGGCGTCGCTTGTGTTGGCGTTAAAGGTTGTGACACTTGGGGAGAATTGGATGGCATATCCTGATTCTCTTCAGACTGAGAATCATCCTTAGGCACACTTTCTTTACCTAAAATATGCTTTTTACATTGTAAGGCCTTTTCAGTACAAGAGGCACACAAAGTAAGTGGGGGTTCCACAATGGCTTCTAAACACATAGAGCAAATAGTATCCTCAATGTCAGACATGTTGAACAGACTAGCAATAACCACAATAGTCGTTAAACACTCTATTTATTGATTTTTCAAAAAATTTACTGCGCCTTTAAAAAATAAAAAAGCGTACAATTTTTCTAAAACTGCTTTAAAATGCTAAATAACGCAATCTGAATAAATACACATGTTTAATGTGGCCAAAAATTATTGCACCTTAAGAGCAAAGGGCTAAATTAACCTTTACAGGACATTTATAGCAAAAAAACATAATTTATGTAAGAACTTACCTGATAAATTCATTTCTTTCATATTAGCAAGAGTCCATGAGCTAGTGACGTATGGGATATACATTCCTACCAGGAGGGGCAAAGTTTCCCAAACCTCAAAATGCCTATAAATACACCCCTCACCACACCCACAATTCAGTTTAACGAATAGCCAAGAAGTGGGGTGATAAAAAAGTGCGAAAGCATATAAAATAAGGAATTGGAATAATTGTGCTTTATACAAAATCATAACCACCACAAAAAAGGGCGGGCCTCATGGACTCTTGCTAATATGAAAGAAATGAATTTATCAGGTAAGTTCTTACATAAATTATGTTTTCTTTCATGTAATTAGCAAGAGTCCATGAGCTAGTGACGTATGGGATAATGACTACCCAAGATGTGGATCTTTCCACACAAGAGTCACTAGAGAGGGAGGGATAAAATAAAGACAGCCAATTCCTGCTGAAAATAATCCACACCCAAAATAAAGTTTAACGAAAAACATAAGCAGAAGATTCAAACTGAAACCGCTGCCTGAAGTACTTTTCTACCAAAAACTGCTTCAGAAGAAGAAAATACATCAAAATGGTAGAATTTAGTAAAAGTATGCAAAGAGGACCAAGTTGCTGCTTTGCAGATCTGGTCAACCGAAGCTTCATTCCTAAACGCCCAGGAAGTAGAAACTGACCTAGTAGAATGAGCTGTAATTCTCTGAGGCGGAGTTTTACCCGACTCAACATAGGCAAGATGAATTAAAGATTTCAACCAAGATGCCAAAGAAATGGCAGAAGCTTTCTGGCCTTTTCTAGAACCGGAAAAGATAACAAATAGACTAGAAGTCTTACGAAAAGATTTCGTAGCTTCAACATAATATTTCAAAGCTCTAACAACATCCAAAGAATGCAACGATTTCTCCTTAGAATTCTTAGGATTAGGACATAATGAAGGAACCACAATTTCTCTACTAATGTTGTTGGAATTCACAACTTTAGGTAAAAATTCAAAAGAAGTTCGCAACACCGCCTTATCCTGATGAAAAATCAGAAAAGGAGACTCACAAGAAAGAGCAGATAATTCAGAAAACTCTTCTGGCAGAAGAGATGGCCAAAAGGAACAAAACTTTCCAAGAAAGTAATTTAATGTCCAATGAATGCATAGGTTCAAACGGAGGAGCTTGAAGAGCTCCCAGAACCAAATTCAAACTCCAAGGAGGAGAAATTGACTTAATGACAGGTTTTATACGAACCAAAGCTTGTACAAAACAATGAATATCAGGAAGAATAGCAATCTTTCTGTGAAAAAGAACAGAAAGAGCAGAGATTTGTCCTTTCAAAGAACTTGCGGACAAACCCTTATCTAAACCATCCTGAAGGAACTGTAAAATTCTTGGTATTCTAAAAGAATGCCAGGAAAAATGATGAGAAAGACACCAAGAAATATAAGTCTTCCAGACTCTATAATATATCTCTCGAGATACAGATTTACGAGCCTGTAACATAGTATTAATCACAGAGTCAGAGAAACCTCTTTGACCAAGAATCAAGCGTTCAATCTCCATACCTTTAAATTTAAGGATTTCAGATCCTGATGGAAAAAAGGACCTTGTGACAGAAGGTCTGGTCTTAACGGAAGAGTCCACGGTTGGCAAGAGGCCATCCGGACAAGATCCGCATACCAAAACCTGTGAGGCCATGCCGGAGCTACCAGCAGAACAAACGAGCATTCCTTCAGAATCTTGGAGATTACTCTTGGAAGAAGAACTAGAGGCGGAAAGATATAGGCAGGATGATACTTCCAAGGAAGTGATAATGCATCCACTGCCTCCGCCTGAGGATCCCGGGATCTGGACAGATACCTGGGAAGTTTCTTGTTTAGATGGGACGCCATCAGATCTATTTCTGGAAGTTCCCACATTGAACAATCTGAAGAAATACCTCTGGGTGAAGAGACCATTCGCCCGGATGCAACGTTTGGCGACTGAGATAATCCGCTTCCCAATTGTCTACACCTGGGATATGAACCGCAGAGATTAGACAGGAGCTGGATTCCGCCCAAACCAAAATTCGAGATACTTCTTTCATAGCCAGAGGACTGTGAGTCCCTCCTTGATGATTGATGTATGCCACAGTTGTGACATTGTCTGTCTGAAAACAAATGAACGATTCTCTCTTCAGAAGAGGCCAAAACTGAAGAGCTCTGAAAATTGCACGGAGTTCCAAAATATTGATCGGTAATCTCACCTCCTGAGATTCCCAAACTCCTTGTGCCGTCAGAGATCCCCACACAGCTCCCCAACCTGTGAGACTTGCATCCGTTGAAATTACAGTCCAGGTCGGAAGCACAAAAGAAGCCCCCTGAATTAAACGATGGTGATCTGTCCACCATGTTAGAGAGTGTCGAACAATCGGTTTTAAAGATATTAATTGAGATATCTTCGTGTAATCCTTGCACCATTGCTTCAGCATACAGAGCTGAAGAGGTCGCATGTGAAAACGAGCAAAGGGGATCGCGTCCGATGCAGCAGTCATAAGACCTAGAATTTCCATGCATAAGGCTACCGAAGGGAATGATTGTGACTGAAGGTTTCGACAAGCTGTAATCAACTTTAGACGTCTCTTGTCTGTTAAAGACAGAGTCATGGACACTGAATCCATCTGGAAACCCAGAAAGGTTACCCTTGTCTGAGGAATCAAAGAACTTTTTGGTAAATTGATCCTCCAACCATGATCTTGAAGAAACAACACAAGTCGATTCGTATGAGATTCTGCTAAATGTAAAGACTGAGCAAGTACCAAGATATCGTCCAAATAAGGAAATACCACAATACCCTGTTCTCTGATTACAGACAGAAGGGCACCGAGAACCTTTGTAAAAATTCTTGGAGCTGTAGCTAGGCCAAACGCCAGAGCCACAAACTGGTAATGCTTGTCCAGAAACGAGAATCTCAGGAACTGATAATGATCTGGATGAATCGGAATATGCAGATATGCATCCTGTAAATCTATTGTGGACATATAATTCCCTTGCTGAACAAAAGGTAAGATAGTCCTTACAGTTACCATCTTGAACGTTGGTATCCTTACATAACGATTCAATATTTTTAGATCCAGAACTGGTCTGAAAGAATTCTCCTTCTTTGGTACAATGAAGAGATTTGAATAAAACCCCATCCCCTGTTCCGGAACTGGAACTGGCATAATTACTCCAGTCAACTCTAGATCTGAAACACATTTCAGAAATGCTTGAGCTTTTACTGGATTTACTGGGACACGGGAAAGAAAAAATCTCTTTGCAGGAGGTCTCAACTTGAAACCAATTCTGTACCCTTCTGAAACAATGCTCTGAATCCAAAGATTGTGAACAGAATTGATCCAAATTTCCTTGAAAAAACGTAACCTGCCCCCTACCAGCTGAACTGGAATGAGGGCCGCACCTTCATGTGGACTTAGAAGCAGGCTTTGCCTTTCTAGCTGGCTTGGATTTATTCCAGACTGGAGATGGTCTCCAAACTGAAACTGCTCCTGAGGATGAAGGATCAGGCTTTTGTTCTTTGTTGAAACGAAAGGAACGAAAATGATTATTAGCCCTGTTTTTACCTTTAGATTTTTTATCCTGTGGTAAAAAAGTTCCTTTCCCACCAGTAACAGTTGAAATAATGGAATCCAACTGAGAACCAAATAATTTGTTACCCTGGAAAGAAATGGAAAGTAAAGTTGATTTAGAAGCCATATCAGCATTCCAAGTTTTAAGCCATAAAGCTCTTCTAGCTAAAATAGCTAGAGACATAAACCTGACATCAACTCTGATAATATCAAAAATGGCATCACAGATAAAATTATTAGCATGCTGAAGAAGAAGAATAATATCATGAGAATCACGATGTGTTACTTGTTGCGCTAAAGTTTCCAACCAAAAAGTTGAAGCTGCAGCAACATCAGCCAAAGATATAGCAGGTCTAAGAAGATTACCTGAACACAGATAAGCTTTTCTTAGAAAGGACTCAATTTTCCTATCTAGAGGATCCTTAAACGAAGTACCATCTGACGTAGGAATAGTAGTACGTTTAGCAAGGGTAGAAATAGCCCCATCAACTTTAGGGATCTTGTCCCAAAATTCTAATCTGTCAGACGGCACAGGATATAATTGCTTAAAACGTTTAGAAGGAGTAAATGAATTACCCAAATTATCCCATTCTTTGGAAATTACTGCAGAAATAGCATTAGGAACAGGAAAAACTTCTGGAATAACCACAGGAGCTTTAAATACCTTATCTAAACGTTTAGAATTAGTATCAAGAGGACCAGAATCCTCTATTTCTAAAGCAATTAGTACTTCTTTAAGTAAAGAACGAATAAATTCCATTTTAAATAAATATGAAGATTTATCAGCATCAACCTCTGAGACAGAATCCTCTGAACCAGAGGAATCATCAGAATCAGAATGATGATGTTCAGTTAAAAATTCATCTGTAGGGAGAGAAGTTTTAAAAGATTTTTTACGTTTACTAGAAGGAGAAATAACAGACATAGCCTTCTTTATGGATTCAGAAACAAAATCTCTTAATATTATCAGGAACATTCTGCACCTTAGATGTTGAAGGAACTGCAACAGGCAATGGTACTTTACTAAAGGAAATATTATCTGCTTTAACAAGTTTGTCATGACAATCAATACAAACAACAGCTGGAGGAATAGCTACCAAAAGTTTACAGCAGAGACACTTAGCTTTGGTAGATTCAGCACTTGACAGCGATTTTCCTGTAGTATCTTCTGACTCAGATGCAACGTGAGACATCTTGCAATATGTAAGAGAAAAAACAACATATATATAAAGCAAAATTGATCAAATTCCTTAAATGACAGTTTCAGGAATGGGAAAAAATGCCAAAGAACAAGCTTCTAGCAACCAGAAGCAATAAAAAATGAGACTTAAATAATGTGGAGACAAAAGTGACGCCCATATTTTTTCGCGCCAAATAAGACGCCCACATTATTTGGCGCCTAAATGCTTTTTGGCGCCAAAAATGACGCCACATCCGGAACGCCGACATTTTTGGCGCAAAATAACGTCAAAAAATGACGCAACTTCCGGCGACACGTATGACGCCGGAAACTGAAATAGAATTTTTGCGCCAAAAAAGTCAGCGCCAAGAATGACGCAATAAAATGAAGCATTTTTAGCCCCCGCGAGCCTAACAGCCCACAGGGAAAAAGTCAAATTTTAAGGTAAGAAAAATGTTAAATTAAAATGCATTATCCCAAATATGAAACTGACTGTCTGAAAATAAGGAAAGTTGAACATTCTGAGTCAAGGCAAATAAATGTTTGAATACATATATTTAGAACTTTATAAACAAAGTGCCCAACCATAGCTAGGAGTGTCACAGAAAATAAGACTTACTTACCCAAGGACACTCATCTACATATAGCAGATAGCCAAACCAGTACTGAAACGAGAATCAGCAGAGGTAATGGTATATATAAGAGTATATCGTCGATCTGAAAAGGGAGGTAAGAGATGAATCTCTACGACCGATAACAGAGAACCTATGAAATAGACCCCTTAGAAGGAGATCACTGCATTCAAATAGGCAATACTCTCCTCACATCCCTCTGACATTCACTGCACGCTGAGAGGAAAACCGGGCTCCAACTTGCTGCGGAGCGCATATCAACGTAGAATCTAGCACAAACTTACTTCACCACCTCCATCGGAGGCAAAGTTTGTAAAAACTGAATTGTGGGTGTGGTGAGGGGTGTATTTATAGGCATTTTGAGGTTTGGGAAACTTTGCCCCTCCTGGTAGGAATGTATATCCCATACGTCACTAGCTCATGGACTCTTGCTAATTACATGAAAGAAATATATTTTGTTCGAAAAAATGACCCCAGCACCTCTGGCGCCTACCTGCCCTCAGGGTACTGCAAAACGACTCTACAACGATCCGGTCATCAGAACATAAGTTTAGGCCCAACCGGAGCTCATGCCTGTGCCTGCTGCCTTCTCAGTCAGAGTATGCTGCGCGTCGGAGCGCGCGAAAATAGGCCTCGCCCATCATGGACGTCAAACAAGCTAATCTGCATCACCACATGGGAAGCGGTTAGGAAGGAAAGCCATGTGGTCCCCTAAAAACAGCATAGTAATGCTGCAGCTCATATTTGTGTCACATAAACAAATAAAAACGATAAACTGCCTCTCCCAGTGTCCCTTTTCATAACACTTCAGCCCAGAACTATGTCAATGAAAAACGTTAACCACAGGATTTTGTGTACAGGTCTACTTCTTACCCCTTCCCTTGCAGGGAATAAAATGTCAGCCAATTCTGATATAACAGGTCTCCTCAGAAATAAAAAGACTGAACATACCTCAATGCTTGTAGCATGCAACCGTTCTCCACACTGAAGATTTCTCTTGCACTACCTTCAGCACTCTGTGGGAACCAACATGGATCTTAGTTACGTCTGCTAAGATCATCAACCTCAGGGCAGAAATCTACCATATCTCCCTGAGGAAAATAGTACACACCGATACCATTTAAAATAAAAAACTTCTTGATTGAAGAAACTAAAACTAACACCTCACTTTACCTCTTCCTAGTATAACACAGGCAAAGAGAATGACTGGGGGTGGAGGGGAAGGGATGATCTATATATACAGCTCTGCTGTGGTGCTCTTTGCCACTTCCTGTTAGCAGGAGGATAATATCCCACAAGTAAGGATGAAATCCGTGGACTCGTCGTATCTTGTAGAAGAAATTTGGGTTTCATATCCCCTTAAGTACACTTAAAGGACCACTAAATACAGCTTAAAGGGACATGAAACCCAAAATGTTTCTTTTATGATTCAGATAGAATATACAATTTTAAACAACATTCCAATTTACTTCTATTATTTAATTTAGTTATCCTTTGTTGAAGAAATAGCAATGCAAATGGGTGAGCCAATCACACAAGACATCTATGTGCAGCCACCAATCAATAACCACGGAGCCTATTTAGATATGATTTTCAACAAAAACAGAATTTATGTTTACCTGATAAATTACTTTCTCCAACGGTGTGTCCGGTCCACGGCGTCATCCTTACTTGTGGGATATTCTCTTCCCCAACAGGAAATGGCAAAGAGCCCAGCAAAGCTGGTCACATGATCCCTCCTAGGCTCCGCCTACCCCAGTCATTCGACCGACGTTAAGGAGGAATATTTGCATAGGAGAAACCATATGGTACCGTGGTGACTGTAGTTAAAGAAAATAAATTATCAGACCTGATTAAAAAAACCAGGGCGGGCCGTGGACCGGACACACCGTTGGAGAAAGTAATTTATCAGGTAAACATAAATTCTGTTTTCTCCAACATAGGTGTGTCCGGTCCACGGCGTCATCCTTACTTGTGGGAACCAATACCAAAGCTTTAGGACACGGATGAAGGGAGGGAGCAAATCAGGTCACCTAAATGGAAGGCACCACGGCTTGCAAAACCTTTCTCCCAAAAATAGCCTCAGAAGAAGCAAAAGTATCAAACTTGTAAAATTTGGTAAAAGTGTGCAGTGAAGACCAAGTCGCTGCCCTACATATCTGATCAACAGAAGCCTCGTTCTTGAAGGCCCAAGTGGAAGCCACAGCCCTAGTGGAATGAGCTGTGATTCTTTCGGGAGGCTGCCGTCCGGCAGTCTCGTAAGCCAATCTGATGATGCTTTTAATCCAAAAAGAGAGAGAGGTAGAAGTTGCTTTTTGACCTCTCCTTTTACCGGAATAAACAACAAACAAGGAAGATGTTTGTCTAAAATCCTTTGTAGCATCCAAATAGAATTTTAGAGCGCGAACAACATCCAAATTGTGCAACAAACGTTCCTTCTTTGAAACTGGTTTCGGACACAGAGAAGGTACGATAATCTCCTGGTTAATGTTTTTGTTAGAAACAACTTTTGGAAGAAAACCAGGTTTAGTACGTAAAACCACCTTATCTGCATGGAACACCAGATAAGGAGGAGAACACTGCAGAGCAGATAATTCTGAAACTCTTCTGGCAGAAGAAATTGCAACTAAAAACAAAACTTTCCAAGATAATAACTTAATATCAACGGAATGCAAGGGTTCAAACGGAACCCCCTGAAGAACTGAAAGAACTAAATTGAGACTCCAAGGAGGAGTCAAAGGTTTGTAAACAGGCTTGATTCTAACCAGAGCCTGAACAAAGGCTTGAACATCTGGCACAGCAGCCAGTTTTTTGTGAAGTAACACCGACAAGGCAGAAATCTGTCCCTTCAGGGAACTTGCAGATAATCCCTTTTCCAATCCTTCTTGAAGGAAGGATAGAATCCTAGGAATCTTAACCTTGTCCCAAGGGAATCCTTTAGATTCACACCAACAGATATATTTTTTCCAAATTTTGTGGTAAATCTTTCTAGTTACAGGCTTTCTGGCCTGAACAAGAGTATCGATAACAGAATCTGAGAACCCTCGTTTCGATAAAATCAAGCGTTCAATCTCCAAGCAGTCAGCTGGAGTGAAACCAGATTCGGATGTTCGAACGGACCCTGAACAAGCAGGTCTCGTCTCAAAGGTAGCTTCCAAGGTGGAGCCGATGACATATTCACCAGATCTGCATACCAAGTCCTGCGTGGCCACGCAGGAGCTATCAAGATCACCGACGCCCTCTCCTGATTGATCCTGGCTACCAGCCTGGGGATGAGAGGAAACGGCGGGAACACATAAGCTAGTTTGAAGGTCCAAGGTGCTACTAGTGCATCCACTAGAGCCGCCTTGGGATCCCTGGATCTGGACCCGTAGCAAGGAACTTTGAAGTTCTGACGAGAGGCCATCAGATCCATGTCTGGAATGCCCCACAGCTGAGTGACTTGGGCAAAGATTTCCGGATGGAGTTCCCACTCCCCCGGATGCAATGTCTGACGACTCAGAAAATCCGCTTCCCAATTTTCCACTCCTGGGATGTGGATAGCAGACAGGTGGCAGGAGTGAGACTCCGCCCATAGAATGATTTTGGTCACTTCTTCCATCGCTAGGGAACTCCTTGTTCCCCCCTGATGGTTGATGTACGCAACAGTTGTCATGTTGTCTGATTGAAACCGTATGAACTTGGCCCTCGCTAGCTGAGGCCAAGCCTTGAGAGCATTGAATATCGCTCTCAGTTCCAGAATATTTATCGGTAGAAGAGATTCTTCCCGAGACCAAAGACCCTGAGCTTTCAGGGCTCCCCAGACCGCGCCCCAGCCCATCAGACTGGCGTCGGTCGTGACAATGACCCACTCTGGTCTGCGGAATGTCATCCCTTGTGACAGGTTGTCCAGGGACAGCCACCAACGGAGTGAGTCTCTGGTCCTCTGATTTACTTGTATCTTCGGAGACAAGTCTGTATAGTCCCCATTCCACTGACTTAGCATGCACAGTTGTAATGGTCTTAGATGAATGCGCGCAAAAGGAACTATGTCCATTGCCGCTACCATCAACCCGATCACTTCCATGCACTGAGCTATGGAAGGAAGAGGAACGGAATGAAGTATCCGACAAGAGTCTAGAAGTTTTGTTTTTCTGGCCTCTGTCAGAAAAATCCTCATTTCTAAGGAGTCTATTATTGTTCCCAAGAAGGGAACCCTTGTTGACGGGGATAGAGAACTCTTTTCCACGTTCACTTTCCATCCGTGAGATCTGAGAAAGGCCAGGACAATGTCCGTGTGAGCCTTTGCTTGAGGAAGGGACGACGCTTGAATCAGAATGTCGTCCAAGTAAGGTACTACAGCAATGCCCCTTGGTCTTAGCACAGCTAGAAGGGACCCTAGTACTTTTGTGAAAATCCTTGGAGCAGTGGCTAATCCGAAAGGAAGCGCCACGAACTGGTAATGTTTGTCCAGGAATGCGAACCTTAGGAACCGATGATGTTCCTTGTGGATAGGAATATGTAGATACGCATCCTTTAAATCCACCGTGGTCATGAATTGACCTTCCTGGATGGAAGGAAGAATAGTTCGAATGGTTTCCATCTTGAACGATGGAACCTTGAGAAACTTGTTTAAGATCTTGAGATCTAAGATTGGTCTGAACGTTCCCTCTTTTTTGGGAACTATGAACAGATTGGAGTAGAACCCCATCCCTTGTTCTCTTAATGGAACAGGATGAATCACTCCCATTTTTAACAGGTCTTCTACACAATGTAAGAATGCCTGTCTTTTTATGTGGTCTGAAGACAACTGAGACCTGTGGAACCTCCCCCTTGGGGGAAGTCCCTTGAATTCCAGAAGATAACCTTGGGAGACTATTTCTAGCGCCCAAGGATCCAGAACATCTCTTGCCCAAGCCTGAGCGAAGAGAGAGAGTCTGCCCCCCACCAGATCCGGTCCCGGATCGGGGGCCAACATTTCATGCTGTCTTGGTAGCAGTGGCAGGTTTCTTGGCCTGCTTTCCCTTGTTCCAGCCTTGCATTGGTCTCCAAGCTGGCTTGGCTTGAGAAGTATTACCCTCTTGCTTAGAGGACGTAGCACCTTGGGCTGGTCCGTTTCTACGAAAGGGACGAAAATTAGGTTTATTTTTTGCCTTGAAAGGCCGATCCTGAGGAAGGGCGTGGCCCTTACCCCCAGTGATATCAGAGATAATCTCTTTCAAGTCAGGGCCAAACAGCGTTTTCCCCTTGAAAGGAATGTTAAGTAGCTTGTTCTTGGAAGACGCATCAGCCGACCAAGATTTCAACCAAAGCGCTCTGCGCGCCACAATAGCAAACCCAGAATTCTTAGCCGCTAACCTAGCCAATTGCAAAGTGGCGTCTAGGGTGAAAGAATTAGCCAATTTGAGAGCATTGATTCTGTCCATAATCTCCTCAAAAGGAGGAGACTCACTATCGACCGCCTTTATCAGATCATCGAACCAGAAACATGCGGCTGTAGCGACAGGGACAATGCATGAAATTGGTTGTAGAAGGTAACCTTGCTGAACAAACATCTTTTTAAGCAAACCTTCTAATTTTTTATCCATAGGATCTTTGAAAGCACAACTATCCTCTATGGGTATAGTGGTGCGTTTGTTTAAAGTGGAAACCGCTCCCTCGACCTTGGGGACTGTCTGCCATAAGTCCTTTCTGGGGTCGACCATAGGAAACAATTTTTTAAATATGGGGGGAGGGACGAAAGGAATACCGGGCCTTTCCCATTCCTTGTTAACAATGTCCGCCACCCGCTTGGGTATAGGAAAAGCTTCTGGGAGCCCCGGCACCTCTAGGAACTTGTCCATTTTACATAGTTTCTCTGGGATGACCAACTTGTCACAATCATCCAAAGTGGATAATACCTCCTTAAGCAGAATGCGGAGATGTTCCAACTTAAATTTAAATGCAATCACATCAGGTTCAGCCTGTTGAGAAATGTTCCCTGAATCAGTAATTTCTCCCTCAGACAAAACCTCCCTGGCCCCATCAGACTGGGTTAGGGGCCCTTCGGAAATATTATTATCAGCGTCGTCATGCTCTTCAGTATCTAAAACAGAGCAGCTGCGCTTACGCTGATAAGTGTTCATTTTGGCTAAAATGTTTTTGACAGAATTATCCATTACAGCCGTTAATTGTTGCATAGTAAGGAGTATTGGCGCGCTAGATGTACTAGGGGCCTCCTGAGTGGGCAAGACTCGTGTAGACGAAGGAGGGAATGATGCAGTACCATGCTTACTCCCCTCACTTGAGGAATCATCTTGGGCATCATTGTCATTATCACATAAATCACATTTATTTAAATGAATAGGAATTCTGGCTTCCCCACATTCAGAACACAGTCTATCTGGAAGTTCAGACATGTTAAACAGGCATAAACTTGATAACAAAGTACAAAAAACGTTTTAAAATAAAACCGTTACTGTCACTTTAAATTTTAAACTGAACACACTTTATTACTGCAATTGCGAAAAAACATGAAGGAATTGTTCAAAATTCACCAAATTTTCACCACAGTGTCTTAAAGCCTTAAAAGTATTGCACACCAAATTTGGAAGCTTTAACCCTTAAAATAACGGAACCGGAGCCGTTTTGAACTTTAACCCCTTTACAGTCCCTGGTATCTGCTTTGCTGAGACCCAACCAAGCCCAAAGGGGAATACGATACCAAATGACGCCTTCAGAAAGTCTTTTCTAAGTATCAGAGCTCCTCTCACATGCGACTGCATGCCATGCCTCTCAAAAACAAGTGCGCAACACCGGCGCGAAAATGAGGCTCTGCTTATGCTTTGGGAAAGCCCCTAAAGAATAAGGTGTCTAATACAGTGCCTGCCGATATTATTATATCAAAATACCCAGATAAAATGATTCCTCAAGGCTAAATATGTGTTAATAATGAATCGATTTAGCCCAGAAAAAGTCTACAGTCTTAATAAGCCCTTGTGAAGCCCTTATTTACTTGCTGAATAAACATGGCTTACCGGATCCCATAGGGAAAATGACAGCTTCCAGCATTACATCGTCTTGTTAGAATGTGTCATACCTCAAGCAGCAAGAGACTGCACACTGTTCCCCCAACTGAAGTTAATTGCTCTCAACAGTCCTGTGTGGAACAGCCATGGATTTTAGTGACGGTTGCTAAAATCATTTTCCTCATACAAACAGAAATCTTCATCTCTTTTCTGTTTCTGAGTAAATAGTACATACCAGCACTATTTCAAAATAACAAACTCTTGATTGAATAATAAAAACTACAGTTAAACACTAAAAAACTCTAAGCCATCTCCGTGGAGATGTTGCCTGTACAACGGCAAAGAGAATGACTGGGGTAGGCGGAGCCTAGGAGGGATCATGTGACCAGCTTTGCTGGGCTCTTTAGGTCAAAAAATAGGTGGCGCAAGTGAATGCTGTTCTGACTAATAATGGTGTAAAATGTATTTCAGATTCCTTGTGTGTCTGATAATGTTCTCACCTTACATAGACTGTATTGAAATTTCAAGTGTAAATGGTGTCTCTCCAGGACAATAAAGCTTCTAGATTCAAATTCTATAGTTTAAATATATATATATTTATTAAATAAAAGATTCTTGTTTATTAAATGAACGATTCTTATATATGAGATCAAAATAATGATCTATTCACAAGTGATAATCAGTTGACAATTTAAAACATTTGGTAAAATATAAAATATGATAGTACAATATTAAAAACACCGGTGTTCATCATAAACAAAAAACTATAAAAACTCAAATTGAGATAATATAAGCAAGCAGGTGTACTCAGAAGATAAAACCAAAAAATAAACAGAGGAGACTCATGTACCTCTAAGCGTATGACTATCAAAAAACATATATAAATGCATATATGAGTATATGAACCATATGTCTGGTATCCGTTAAACTGGCGTATATATATACTTCACAGATGTATAAGGGTTAAGCACATATTATACAGTTCCTTATTGCTTAATGTTCTGGCAAAACATGGGGTGGTTATCCTTCCGTCAAAAATATATTTGAGCCAATGTATATTGAAACAAGTGTGGCAAAATGTAGCCAGTAATATGTAGCTGCAGTGTTATTTCTTAGATTTCAGCGTCTCTGTTTTTTAATCAGAGGTAGGTTTACATACAGTTTTTAGCTTGGTGTAGCGATTCCTTCCTTAAAAACAGTGCACTGTTGACGTCTTCCCTCTGCTGTGCAGAAAAAGCCGGTGGAGTACTAAGTCCCTTAGCCTCCGTTTACCAGCTGTGTTGGTAGTTGTTTCCTTAGATTCGTTGTTTACCCAGTAATGGGCCTTGATGGTATTCTTATGAGCTCCGGTCACAACTTGCTTCTTTCTTTGTGAGTGTATAACCCAGACTCGGTCTTTATTTTCACCGGTCTCCTTGCTGTTATCACAGCTGACAAAGTTCTCCTCTGGAGCTGAGTTGTTTTGGCTCACTTCTTAATTTCAAGTGATCAGGTTTCTACGCGTTTCGGCGTTCTGCCTTTCTCAAGATACCTGATTGAACCACCTGTAGCCTTTTTATCTGGATCTCCCATGTTCCATCTCTTCAGCTTAACCCTTAATGTTTCTGTTTCTTGTGGATTCGTTTAGAGTTTTGCTGTAATCTTAGTTCTTCCACTGTCCTTTGTGAAAGGTTTTCTTAAAATAATTATATTTTTTATTTAAATCCTCAGGTTCATTTTCTCCATATTAGACATCACATAAACAGTAATATTTGGTTCATATATTTCAAGTTCATATTTACAGATATTCTACATTCTTTTTATATGCCTAATTCAACTTGATATAAGGAAACTTACTATAAAAATATGTAATTATAATATTATAGTAATAATAGTATATATATATATTCCAGAAAATTAATATAATTAATTTATAAAGTTTGTGTGAATATGTAAATGTTCAATTAGCTAATTTTTGTGATTCTAAATCAGATATTAATTCTATATAGAGTATACTTATACAGTCCTGTATTCTTGTTATACTTGTGTAGTGGGGTATTTCATCATCTCATATATAGGTGTTATTTATACATAAGTGTTGTTTATCCAGGTTGTAGAAAAGATACTGGAAGTGCTTATGATACACAAATCTTTAATAGTTATCTAGAAACATATATTGTTTTATTAACATCCGTGGTCACCTATAATCAATGACTCTTGTTTTTATATTCCTGCCATATGTTGTCACCTCATTTCCTACTATATTCTTTACCTCGATATAAGTTATGTGTGTGTTTGTATCTTACTAATGGAGAGTTGTATTCATATAGCGTATTACTTTATATACAAGGAAGTATTGATTGTATTATAAGTCTATATTATAGAATTAAGGTCTAGTTCACTATTTAATCCCTTAGGGAATAAGGTCCCCATTCTAAAGATAATTTCAGCTTCTTTATGGAGTAACTTTCTCTCCATGTTCCCTCCTCTATTGTCTTCTCTTACTAGTTTAATGCCCCAATATTTTAGTTCTTTTGGATTGCTATTATGATGTTCCTTAAAGTGTACATACAGTCTTGTATTTTCTTTGCCCTGCTCTATGCACCAAATGTGTTCTCTAATTCGCTCTCTGAGACTTCTGCTCGTTTGTCCCAGGTATTGTAATTTGCACGAACACTGTAATATGTATATGACATTATTGTCTGTGCATCTTATTATGTCATTTATTTTAAAAATCATGTTGTTACTTGTTGAAATTATTTGATTCGTTTTATGGCTAAATTGGCAAGACTTACAATCATAACAGGGAAAGAAACCTGTTAGTCGCTCCCCTTTTAGATTCACTATGTTGTTGGTAGTTTTACATTTATATTCACTTGGTGAAAGTATGTTCTTAAGGTTTGTTGCTTTTCTATATATTATATCTGGTGTTGGTTTAAGTTGTTTTCCAATGACTGGGTCACTTCTGGCCAAATGCCAGTGTTTCTTAATGATATTTTGTACTTGTTTATATTGTGCTGAATATGTTGTTATAAAGGGTATTTTTAACATGTTGAAGTCAGTTTCTTCGGTTTGATTTAGTTTTTTATCTTCTAGTAGTGTTTCTCTCTTTATTTCTCTAACTATGTTTTTTGTATTAATGATTTGTATTTCATTATATCCTTTTTCTACAAACCTGTCCTGTATAGTCAGTGCTTGTCTGTCAAAGTCTGCTATGTCGCTACAGTTACGTCTAATACGTGAAAACTGTCCTTTCGGTATGTTTTTTTTCCACTTTATGTGGTGACTACTGTTGCGTTCAATATAGTTGTTAGCATCGATTTTTTTTAAAAATGTAGTGGTGTTGATTTTATTGTCAGTGATAGATACCTCAATGTCTAGAAAGCTGATGTGTTCCTTACTGCATTCATGGCTAAATAAAAGTCCCAAGTTATTACTGTTAAGATCTTCCATGAATAGTAAAAATAGTTCCTGGTCCCCCTCCCAGATGATAAAGACGTCATCTATAAAACGTTTAAAGAGCACGAGATTCGCACCCCAAGGAGTAGAGTTTATAAAATTCTCCTCAAATTTTCCCACGAATAAATTCGCGTAGCTGGGTGCGAATCTCGTGCCCATTGCAGTGCCTCTTTGTTGGAGGTAATACTTTCCATCAAATTTAAAATAGTTATTCTGTAAAATAAAAGCCATACAATCTAAAATAAATTTTTGTTGAATGGGATTCATATCTTTATCTTGTTTTAGATACATTTCTGTAGCTTCTAGCCCATGTGTGTGTTCAATACAGGTGTAAAGTGAGCTTACATCGCACGTAGCCATTAAGTAATTGTCCTTCCATTTTATGTCTTTAATGATATTGAGAAAATGTTTGGTGTCTTTTAAATAAGAGGATATGTTCTTTACATGTTTCTGCAGAAAAAAGTCAACATACTGTGAGAGGTTGGAAGTTAACGAATCAATGCCCGATATGATGGGGCGTCCTGGTGGATTTGATATATCTTTATGTACTTTTGGCAAAAAATAGAACACAGGTGTTCTGGGGTATTCTGTGTTAAGGAATTTGAATTCTTGGGTGTTAATTATTCCTTTAGTTTTTGCCTCTATCAGCATGTTGTCGAGATTATTTTTCATTCTATTTATAGGGTTATTGACAAGTTTCTTATATGTCACTGTATCTCCTAATAGTCTATATGCTTCTGTCAGATATTTACTTGTATCCATAATTACGACCCCTCCCCCTTTGTCTGCTTGTTTTATAATGATGTTTTTATTCTCTTTAAGTCCTTTGAGGGTTTGTTTTTCTTTTTTGGTCATATTCCACTTCATGTCTTTATTAGTGTCTATTTTATCTATATCTTCTTTCACTTTCCTTTCAAACATCTCTATTGCGCTCCCTTTTTCATGAGTTGGAAAGAAGTTGGATTTTTGTTTTAAATTAGTATGTATATATGTGGGGTCTTCATTAGCATAATTCATTATTGGATTTTTCATGAAATATTTTTTCAGGGTTAATTTCCTAGTTAGTTGGTTCACATTAATTAGAGTTTCAAACTTATTAAGTTTGTTTGCCGGAGCAAATGATAATCCTTTGCTTAATATGGATGTTTCTTCTTGACTTAATGTTATTTTACTTAGGTTGAAAATACCTCTTGTTTTTACTTTGATTTCTTGGTTGCCTTTTTTGCACTTTCTAGTCCCTCTTCCTCTACCTCCTCTAGTCTTCGTTTTCCCTTTGGAGGGTCGTGTGACTGTATTGGTCCCTCCTCTAAAAAAGATTTTGATGTACCTACTTTTGTTTGTGTTGATGTTTCACCAGTGTTATTTTCTTCTGTTAGTGAACTAAATCTATTCTGTGTCTTAACTTCCCATTTGTTAGGTGTTTGTCTCTTTTCTGTGTGTGATTTATAATTACTATCTTTTTGTAACTGTTTGTGTCTTCGTGGATCTCTATTATGTTGTGGAGTGTGCTGATCCTCATTGCTATAGTAGGGATCTTTCCATTCATTATGTGCTGATCTATTAGTTACGTGATAATGTGACTCCCTTCTTTGTGTATTCCAATGTCTACTCCCATAATATGTGTTGTAGTGTCTATTTTTCTCAAAGTGATTATCTTGTCTTCTCTCTCTTTCTTCATGGTTTCTCCCATAGTGGTAATTTTCATTATCGTGAAATTCTCTCCTATTCCTAGTGTCATTATATCTATCATCATAATCTCTATTCCTATCCCAATCGTTCCTAAATCTCCTTCTTCCTCTATTATGATATGTTTCATCTGTATACCAATTCCGTCTGTCATTATCGTTTGTGTAACCCTTTCTGTTTCCATGTCTCATTTCTCTCTGATAATTTTCATTTTTGTTTTTATATTGCTCGTCATGTTTCCTATCTTTAAATCTGTCAATTGTATTTATGTTGATTGTAGAATTATCATTGTATTTATTGTGATCTTTCAAATTTAGATTCTTATTGGGATTTGTGGATATGGTGTTTTCCTCTAATGTGTTTTTTTTACTAAATATGTGTGCGCTGTTAGAATTTACATCTGTAATATCATCTTCATCTGAATTCCCATTTTTATTATAGTCTTCTAGATCGCGTCTAAATTTTTTCCATTTAATTTCTAATACCCCTAACTTTAAATCTTCCAGGTTTTTTATAATCTCCTGTTGTCTCAGGTTAGACGTCTCTTTAAGTTTAATTCCCTCTAATTTATTTTTACTTTCTTGGATCTTTTCTCCTATTTCTACTATAGAAATATTCCTTGCTTTAATAATAATGTTAATCAGTCCTATGGAGGCTGTTTCGAGTGTATCATACCACTCTTTATTTAGTTCTTCATTAAGTTTGAATGTACAATCTTTTTTTAAACGTAGGCCTCTAGGGACCATTTTTTCATTATTGTATTTATTTAGAAATGCTATTTCTAATTTTTGTTTGATTTCTTTAATCAAAATGTTTTCTAGGTCATCTAGAATTTCTGTTTCGTCGATTTTATTCATTCTAGTCGGTGTGTGTGTAGGATTTAATACATTAAGCCTAGTGTCAATGTCTTCCAGAATGTTATTCCTCATATTAAAAATATCCATTTTCTGATTCTGTATATATACCACTATCCAACTGTATGACAATCAAGGGATGGCAAAAGATAAAACAGTATATGATAGTGATTGCCTTTTCAGTCGGGCAGAACTAAGCTCACCTTAAAAAACTATCCCAACGGTTTTGTGTACAATAGGTCAAAAAATAGGTGGCGCAAGTGAATGCTGTTCTGACTAATAATGGTGTAAAATGTATTTCAGATTCCTTGTGTGTCTGATAATGTTCTCACCTTACATAGACTGTATTGAAATTTCAAGTGTAAATGGTGTCTCTCCAGGACAATAAAGCTTCTAGATTCAAATTCTATAGTTTAAATATATATATATTTATTAAATAAAAGATTCTTGTTTATTAAATGAACGATTCTTATATATGAGATCAAAATAATGATCTATTCACAAGTGATAATCAGTTGACAATTTAAAACATTTGGTAAAATATAAAATATGATAGTACAATATTAAAAACACCGGTGTTCATCATAAACAAAAAACTATAAAAACTCAAATTGAGATAATATAAGCAAGCAGGTGTACTCAGAAGATAAAACCAAAAAATAAACAGAGGAGACTCATGTACCTCTAAGCGTATGACTATCAAAAAACATATATAAATGCATATATGAGTATATGAACCATATGTCTGGTATCCGTTAAACTAGCGTATATATATACTTCACAGATGTATAAGGGTTAAGCACATATTATACAGTTCCTTATTGCTTAATGTTCTGACGTTTTATAGATGACGTCTTTATCATCTGGGAGGGGGACCAGGAACTATTTTTACTATTCATGGAAGATCTTAACAGTAATAACTTGGGACTTTTATTTAGCCATGAATGCAGTAAGGAACACATCAGCTTTCTAGACATTGAGGTATCTATCACTGACAATAAAATCAACACCACTACATTTTTTAAAAAAATCGATGCTAACAACTATATTGAACGCAACAGTAGTCACCACATAAAGTGGAAAAAAAACATACCGAAAGGACAGTTTTCACGTATTAGACGTAACTGTAGCGACATAGCAGACTTTGACAGACAAGCACTGACTATACAGGACAGGTTTGTAGAAAAAGGATATAATGAAATACAAATCATTAATACAAAAAACATAGTTAGAGAAATAAAGAGAGAAACACTACTAGAAGATAAAAAACTAAATCAAACCGAAGAAACTGACTTCAACATGTTAAAAATACCCTTTATAACAACATATTCAGCACAATATAAACAAGTACAAAATATCATTAAGAAACACTGGCATTTGGCCAGAAGTGACCCAGTCATTGGAAAACAACTTAAACCAACACCAGATATAATATATAGAAAAGCAACAAACCTTAAGAACATACTTTCACCAAGTGAATATAAATGTAAAACTACCAACAACATAGTGAATCTAAAAGGGGAGCGACTAACAGGTTTCTTTCCCTGTTATGATTGTAAGTCTTGCCAATTTAGCCATAAAACGAATCAAATAATTTCAACAAGTAACAACATGATTTTTAAAATAAATGACATAATAAGATGCACAGACAATAATGTCATATACATATTACAGTGTTCGTGCAAATTACAATACCTGGGACAAACGAGCAGAAGTCTCAGAGAGCGAATTAGAGAACACATTTGGTGCATAGAGCAGGGCAAAGAAAATACAAGACTGTATGTACACTTTAAGGAACATCATAATAGCAATCCAAAAGAACTAAAATATTGGGGCATTAAACTAGTAAGAGAAGACAATAGAGGAGGGAACATGGAGAGAAAGTTACTCCATAAAGAAGCTGAAATTATCTTTAGAATGGGGACCTTATTCCCTAAGGGATTAAATAGTGAACTAGACCTTAATTCTATAATATAGACTTATAATACAATCAATACTTCCTTGTATATAAAGTAATACGCTATATGAATACAACTCTCCATTAGTAAGATACAAACACACACATAACTTATATCGAGGTAAAGAATATAGTAGGAAATGAGGTGACAACATATGGCAGGAATATAAAAACAAGAGTCATTGATTATAGGTGACCACGGATGTTAATAAAACAATATATGTTTCTAGATAACTATTAAAGATTTGTGTATCATAAGCACTTCCAGTATCTTTTCTACAACCTGGATAAACAACACTTATGTATAAATAACACCTATATATGAGATGATGAAATACCCCACTACACAAGTATAACAAGAATACAGGACTGTATAAGTATACTCTATATAGAATTAATATCTGATTTAGAATCACAAAAATTAGCTAATTGAACATTTACATATTCACACAAACTTTATAAATTAATTATATTAATTTTCTGGAATATATATATATATATACTATTATTACTATAATATTATAATTACATATTTTTATAGTAAGTTTCCTTATATCAAGTTGAATTAGGCATATAAAAAGAATGTAGAATATCTGTAAATATGAACTTGAAATATATGAACCAAATATTACTGTTTATGTGATGTCTAATATGGAGAAAATGAACCTGAGGATTTAAATAAAAAATATAATTATTTTAAGAAAACCTTTCACAAAGGACAGTGGAAGAACTAAGATTACAGCAAAACTCTAAACGAATCCACAAGAAACAGAAACATTAAGGGTTAAGCTGAAGAGATGGAACATGGGAGATCCAGATAAAAAGGCTACAGGTGTTTCAATCAGGTATCTTGAGAAAGGCAGAACGCCGAAACGCGTAGAAACCTGATCACTTGAAATTAAGAAGTGAGCCAAAACAACTCAGCTCCAGAGGAGAACTTTGTCAGCTGTGATAACAGCAAGGAGACCGGTGAAAATAAAGACCGAGTCTGGGTTATACACTCACAAAGAAAGAAGCAAGTTGTGACCGGAGCTCATAAGAATACCATCAAGGCCCATTACTGGGTAAACAACGAATCTAAGGAAACAACTACCAACACAGCTGGTAAACGGAGGCTAAGGGACTTAGTACTCCACCGGCTTTTTCTGCACAGCAGAGGGAAGACGTCAACAGTGCACTGTTTTTAAGGAAGGAATCGCTACACCAAGCTAAAAACTGTATGTAAACCTACCTCTGATTAAAAAACAGAGACGCTGAAATCTAAGAAATAACACTGCAGCTACATATTACTGGCTACATTTTGCCACACTTGTTTCAATATACATTGGCTCAAATATATTTTTGACGGAAGGATAACCACCCCATGTTTTGCCAGAACATTAAGCAATAAGGAACTGTATAATATGTGCTTAACCCTTATACATCTGTGAAGTATATATATACGCTAGTTTAACGGATACCAGACATATGGTTCATATACTCATATATGCATTTATATATGTTTTTTGATAGTCATACGCTTAGAGGTACATGAGTCTCCTCTGTTTATTTTTTGGTTTTATCTTCTGAGTACACCTGCTTGCTTATATTATCTCAATTTGAGTTTTTATAGTTTTTTGTTTATGATGAACACCGGTGTTTTTAATATTGTACTATCATATTTTATATTTTACCAAATGTTTTAAATTGTCAACTGATTATCACTTGTGAATAGATCATTATTTTGATCTCATATATAAGAATCGTTCATTTAATAAACAAGAATCTTTTATTTAATAAATATATATATATTTAAACTATAGAATTTGAATCTAGAAGCTTTATTGTCCTGGAGAGACACCATTTACACTTGAAATTTCAATACAGTCTATGTAAGGTGAGAACATTATCAGACACACAAGGAATCTGAAATACATTTTACACCATTATTAGTCAGAACAGCATTCACTTGCGCCACCTATTTTTTGACCTATTGTACACAAAACCGTTGGGATAGTTTTTTAAGGTGAGCTTAGTTCTGCCCGACTGAAAAGGCAATCACTATCATATACTGTTTTATCTTTTGCTGGGCTCTTTGCCATTTCCTGTTGGGGAAGAGAATATCCCACAAGTAAGGATGACGCCGTGGACCGGACACACCTATGTTGGAGAAAGGATATCAAGAGAATGAAGCAAATTAGATAATAGTAGTAAATTGGAAAGGTGTTTAAAAGTGCATGCTCTTTCTAAATCATGAAAGAAAAATTGTGGGTTTCGTGTCCCTTTAAATAATCAGATGACAAAACATGGTAGCACTTACTTGTTGAAGAAAACTATCTGTATTCTGTTTTTAGCAAATTATGTAAGTTTTTTTTTTCTTTTCTTTTACCTGTCCGCCTGGTGGCAGTTAGCCAATCACAAGTTCATTTGGAACTGTTGAAATCCCCTATGAAATCACAGGCACAGCATGAATGTGCTCAAGTACATTGAGAATGCACTTAGTGTGAATGAATGTTGGGTTACAACTGTCATAAAGAGTTTTATTATTCACAAACATGCAACAGTAATATATTCATATTATATTCTTTCATTTGATTTTATTATTCTTTATTATTAAATTATTTATTATTCAAATTATTATTTTGTGCATATGGGCATAACATTATTTGTTATCATTTTCTATAGGGAAGATTATTTTGATTTTTTACAATTTTTTTGTACTTACTTATTCATAAAGGAACTTATATTCTCAAGCATCAATGTGATTCTTTACAGAGGTGCTGTCCTTTTATAAATCTCAAGGCACCGGCCTGGAACAAACTATAACCATGCTGTAAACAAGCGAGTGCACGTTCGCTTTGCATATAGGCGCACTGTGACTGTAATCATAGTACAGTGTCATAGTATTAATTTAAAAGTGACATCAATATTCTCATTCAATGAGTTTTGTCATGTCTTTTCAAATTAAAAAAACATTCCGATCCTTTAGAAAACTTAGTGATAAACCAATTTATCACAAGATTTTCAAATGCATTTGTGGTTCCTTAACACCTCCTATACTTTACATGTGGCAATTCGACAAGGGCATTCCAATCCTTCAGAAAAAATTTCCATCAGCTTTTCAAATGGTTGTTGGGCTTTTCAATAGACTTAACCTCTTGAACACCCATTTTGGCCGGTCCCAAGTGGCATATCTTGGTTGTTTACAAAGCTTTTTGTTAGTGTAAAAGTAAACAAACATGATTGTTTTTTTCTATAATAAATAGTTAAAATGACTGCTGTTATCTGTAATGAGTCTGATGATTTATGCAATGCAATCTAATTACATTTTTACACAGATGATGCTCAAGAATCAGCATTGCAAGTTGCAGGCTCACTGTTGCAGTGGTTTAATTGACAAATATCAAGTAAATACTTGTGCAATAATAAATGTAAAAGACAGATGCTGCCTTGCATGCAGGTAGGCTTGTCCCATGGCTGGAAACTGTGCCCAACTACATAATGACAAATGGGGCCAATTGCATGAATTCATATTATTGGTCAAATGTAGAAGGAAAAATTATCAATACTGAAATTAATAAGCAGTATCATTTTATTTTCGCTTCTGTGAAGGTCAGTGAAAGTAGCTACGGAAAAAAAAAACGTGAGAAGTCTGAAACGCGTGTTTCTTATAGATTTAGTTGTGTTATATCAGTTGTAAATTTGAATTTTTTACCATTTTAAAATTGAATTGATTGGAATGGCTTTGAAAAAAACAAATCACCCAGTGATGTGTTTGCTGATGAATTCTGATAGATTTAAAAGGCAGAGTATTTTGGTTAGATTGAATTAATGAAGAATGGTAAAAGACATCCAACATTTTGAATCTTATAATAGATTATTATTAGTAAAATGTAAAAAACCAACCTCTTTTATTCTTTGATACACCTCACCCTTAGTGGAAGCAGCAACTGACAAGACTTCATTACTGAATACAAACTCCACAAAAGCTTTTAAATTTGGCCAGAAAACAAACTGTGTAGAGCACAAAGATGAAATAATATTCCAAGCCATGTTTATGGATTCTGTACACAAATCTTGGGAGGAATTCATTACCTGTGAAACAAGAGAAGAGAAGGAGGGAGAACAAGTTTGTATAAATTCCTTTTCTATTTTATTTGGAACCCATGTATGGGGAATCTGTTCTAATTACCTTAGGTACAAGAAGCTTCATACAATGGAAAATAGGTACTGCCTGATCAGAGGGTAGAATAGAAAGAGCATCAAGTGCCAATTGCAGTGCTGCTGCAGGTGTCTGAAAGAGTAATGGCTCAGGGGTGTCAGTGTCTGATGTTTGTAAACAGTGACATTGGTAAAGGACATAATGCAAGCACACCCACTGGTCATGTAGGTAACGTGCAACTATTTTACCCCATCCCCGAGAAGAAGTGGTTTCCTCCAGTGAGCTGTAAACATAAGAAATACCGTTTTTAATGTGTGGATTAGTGGATATACCTCAAAAAGTTCATTAGACATTCTTCGATTATTTGAAGTATATGCAACATAAAGGACACTGAACCCAAATTTTTTCTTTCATGGTTCAGATAGAGCATGACATTTTAAGCAACGTTCTTATTTACTCCTATTATCAAATTTTCTTCATTCTCTTGGTACCTTTATTTGAAATGCAAGAATGTAAGTTAAGATGCAGGCCCATTTTTCGTGAACAACCTTGGTTGTCCTTGCTGATTGGTGGAAAAATTCATCCACCAATAAAAAACTGCTGTCCAGAGTTCTGAACCCCAAAAAAAAGCTTAGATGCCTTCTTTTTCAAATAAAGATAGCAAGAGAACGAAGAAAAATTGATAATAGGAGTAAATTAGAAAGTTGATTAAAATTGCATGCTCAATCTGAATCACGAAAAAAAAAGTGTGGGTTCAGTGTCCCTTTAAATCTGTCACAGAACGTCAGAATTAATAAACAAAAAAAAGTATTAATTAAAATGTTATCGTTTGAACTATGTATATATTACACTTCAGTGTTTTTGCACCCAAGTGACAAGTTTTATCTGCTGAACTGTTGCGTATATGATAAAGCTAAAAAGAATAAGCTCTATAAAAGACAAGCGATACTTCACGCACAGATAATGAGTTGGAGCTATAAGCATAACACAGGTATTATGAATAAATATTAATGGCAATATATATAAAATAATATCAGGTTGAAATAAACAAAACAAAAATTGATAATTTTGAACCAAAGGAAGATAAGGTCCAAAGGCTGCCAAGGCAACCTTCTTGGTTATCAGTCACAGGTCAAATACTAGATGCTCTTCCACTGATATATTGGGCCAAGGGTTCAAAACCATAAAGAAGTGTGGCGCCACATATCCTGTGCACACAAAAACTGTTGCCTAGCTAATTTACTTTGGACAAACTGCAGCTACTTTCCAAATAACCAGATTGAAATCTAATCAACATGTATATTTATTAAAATGTTCAATTAAAAGCTTTGTGATGTGTATATCTCAGCCTTGGAGCAAGTATTGGCTGTTTCATCAAGCAAATGACACAAAAATTCCCCAGGAATTGGGACCCAGAAAGTTTCAAAGGCTGACTTTTTTGTGGACAAGATTTGGACCATATACAATCCTGTTTCCATGTATAAGGATTCTTACTACTGTAGTAGGTAGAAACATATGAATTAGATTACATATAGCCCAGCAAGAACCTATTTGGAGAAAGGGATTTGAACCCAAAATGATTGAGGGAGCTATGCACCAACAAAAAGGTTATGACAAGCAGGATGGGTCTTCATATGGTTCTCCTTAAAGTGTGTAACATTAACTTATTTTATAAGTTCATAACGTGACCCTGGTATTGCCCCAAGATATGCTCCTTCTGGAACCGAGTAACCTACTGGTTGCCCAAAGTGCTGAATTCTAAAGTATAACTAACTCTCGGATGTCATACAGTTTGATAGCAAATCGCCTATGAAAGGTACGGACACATTATATACTATCATTATATACTATACTATTGTTTGGTAGAAAATGTGTATTTAGTCACTGGCTGAAGAAGGGGGCACTCGCTGTTGGTAATCTCAAAATGTTTCTTCTACACTATATTATTTGTGAACAATATAAATATGGATAAGAATTCATAGTAACAAGTCCCAAACAAATATAGCCTTACAGGCTGCAATATCTATCACTCTAGTAGAGGATTACTTAGCGTTAAAAGTAACAGTCTAGTCAAAATTAAATTTTCAGGATTCAAATAGGACATGCAATTTTAAACAACTTTCCAATTTACTTTTATCATCAAATTTGCTTTGTTCACTTTGTATTCTTTGTTGAAAGCTAAAACTAGCTAGGCTTATATGCTAATTTATATATCCTTAAAGGCTGCCTCTTATCTCAGTGCATTATGACAGTTTTGCACAGCTAGACAGTGCTAGTTCATGTGTGCAATATAGATAAAACTTGTGCTCACTCCTGTGAAGTTATTTATGAGTCAGTGCTGATTGGCTAAAACTGAAATAAGCAGGCAGTCTGCAGAGGCTTAGATACAAGGTAATCACGGAGGTAAAAAGTATATTAATATAATCATGTTGATTATGCAAAACTGAGGAATGGTAAATAAAGGGATTATCTATTTTTTTACAATAAAAATTCTGGAGTAGACTGTCCCTTTAATAACTGGACCCTCTGTTTCCTTAAAGGGACAGTCAACACCAGAATTTTTGTTGTTTAAAAAGAAAGATAATCCCTTTATTACACATTCCCCAGTTTTGCATAACCAACACAGTTATAATAATACACTTTTTACCTCTGTAATTACCTTGTATCTAAGCTTCTGCTGACTGTCCCCTTATTTCAGTTCTTTTGACAGACTTGCATTTTAGCCAATCAGTGCTCACTCCTAGGTCACTTCACGTGCATGAGCTCAATGTTATCTATATGAAACACATTAATCTAATGCCCTCTAGTGGTCAAAATGCATTCAGATTAGAGGCAGTCTTCAAGGTCTAAGAAATTAGCATATGAACCTCCTAAGTTTAGCTTTCAACTACGAATACCAAGAGAACAAAGCAAAATTGGTGATTAAAAGTAAATTGGGAAGTTGTTAAAATTACATTCCCTATTTAAATCATGAAAGTTTTTTTGGGACTTGACTGTCCCTTTAAACATATATAATGGTAAAAACTAGCCCCCTCCTAGACAAAAGGCAACATAGAAAAGACTGGAAGCCAGTACCAGTTTTAAAAAAAATAAAGCAATCTTTATGAATGTTGGAATTTTGGAGGTGGTTTTGTTTAAAAAAAATTTGGGGGAAGAAGATTCCTACCTTGATTTGGAAATAAAGGTCAGATTCCTAATCTAACTGGGGAATTGGCTCTTTCATTGACTGAAATATGTTCATATTATAAGCCTACATTTTAAAAAATGTATAAAAATTGTATATAGAGTTTGAGAGTGCAGTCCACTTATTGGTTTTGCATGTGTCTAGGGGAGGATACAAATAGTTGTAAGACCTTTAGGAATTCTAAGTGTGTGCAGTGTTCCCTCTAAGGCCAGTTTTGTATGCAGCCCAGCAGTGAAACAGTTATTAAAAGAGCCATACCTTACAGTCTGCATTGTGCAGTGTGTGCTAATTGCAGGGTGCAGTTACCTAATTAACTGTTTCACTGCTGGGCAGCACACAAAACTGACCTTAGATGGAACACTGTTTGGAAGCCGGCTGTAGGCAAAGATAAATGTTTGGCCAAATACTGTAACTAACTCTTTACCTTTATGCTTTTAGGCTAGCTATAAGCATCCAAGTGAGTGCTAACTGTTCTGCTTGCTTGATCGATTTGTGTGATTTCTCCTATTGGGCTTTGCACCCAGGCAAGCGTGGGGTTAAATGCTTGAGTCACTGATTGCAAATACAGCTGCCTGCTAATTTGCAAGTGGCTTAGGATGTGTACCTACGCCAGTTTGTAAGTGCAGTCCACCTCTGGGTTTTGTGTGTATTACTTTTTATTATAGTCACAGTACCTTGTAAAAGATAAGTCATGTTCTACTTTAAAGCTTTGAAAGAAAATTTAAAAAAAAAGGGTAACATAAAAAAAGTCCAGAACTTTTGCAATGTTGCATGGCAGAAAAAAAGACCTTGCTATGCAAGAGTTTCTGCCAAATCACTATGTTTAGTGTACAACTGATATTGTCTCAATATATAAGAGTAATATTAAACTGTCCTGTAAAAGTGTTTTCAGCTTAAAGGGGCATGAAACCCAACATTTTTCTGTTTCTTATTTTTAATGATTCAAATAGAGTGCGTGATTTTAAACAACTTTCCAATTTACTTATTTTATCCAATTTTCTTAATTTTCTTGTTATTCGTTTTTGAAGGAGCAGCTATGCACTACTAGGAGCTATCTGAAGACATCTGGTGAACCACCAGTGAAAAGAGGCATTTTTGTGTAGCCACCAATCAGCAGCTAGTTCTCAGTAATGTAATTGCTGCTGCTCCTGAGCCTACCTAGATATGCTTTTCAGCTAAGGATACCAAGAGAATGTAGCAAATTAGATAACAGAAGCAAATTGTTTTAAAATCACATATTCTGCCTAAATCATGAAGGAAAAATATTGGGTTTCATGTTCCTTTAATGTGTTCCAAATGAACCCCTACTGAAGAGTATTGCATTTATGGCATGGTCAGCTTTATTTATGGCTACAGCTATTAATTATTGTTTAGACTTATACAATGATATGTGGCTCTTAAAGCGTTGTTTCTTAAAGGGTCATTAAACATATGGGGCCCGATCCGATATGCAGCAACGCCAAATTTTGCGCTGTTTGGTATCCTATATACGGCGTAACATAGAAGTTACGCTTGTATATTTCACCCTTCGGCCGTAGTTTTTTGGCCCATAGACTGATATACCAAACCAGCGCAGTTTGGTATCCAATATACAGCGTAAGGACTTACATGGCGAAAATGGAGAAATCTTACTCCATTTTCACCTTGCCACAAAATGCAGGCGTAGTAAGCCTTATGCTGAGTATTGGAGTCCCGTAACTCCCTAAACTGCCTGAAAAATAAAACCTAACACCTAACGCATGCGCAATGTCTATCTACCTGTCAACCGCAATCCCCCGCCGCAATCCCTAATAAAGTGCTTAACCCCTAAACCGCCGCTCCCGGGCCCCGCCGCCACCTACATTAAATGTATTACCGCCTAATCTGACACCCCCACACAGCCGCCACCTGTTTTAAATATATTAACCCCTAATATGATCCCCCTACACCGCCGCCACCTATTTTAAATATATTAACCCCTAATCTAATCCCCCTACACCGCTGCCACCTATTTTAAATATATGAACCCCTAATATGATCCCCCTACACTGCCGCCACCTATATTAAATATATTACCCCCTAATCTGATCCCCCTACACCGCCGCCACCTATTTTAAATATATTAACCCCTAATCTAATCCCCCTACACCCTCCCTACACCGCCGCCACCTATTTTAAATATATTAACCACTAATATGATCCCCCTACACCGCCGCCACCTATTTTAAATATATTAACCCCTAATATGATCCCCCTACACCGCCGTCACCTATTTTAAATATATTAACCCCAAATATGATCCCCCTACACCGCCGCCACCTATTTTAAATATATTACCCCCTAATCTAATCCCCCTACACCGCTGCCACCTATTTTAAATATATTAACCCCTAATATGATCCCCTCTACACCGCCAATAGAATCTCAGTAGCTCTTATTCTATTGGCTATTCAAATCAGCCAATAGAATTACTGTAGCTCTCATCCGATTGGCTGATTTGAATTTGAAGGCTCAAATCAGCCAATAGGAATTCAAGGGACACCATTTTTAATCACGTACCTTGAATTCCTATTCAGTGTACGGCGGAGATCGTATGAAGAGGATCCTCCACGCTCCATGGCTCCGCGGTCTTCAGTTCTAGAATGGACGGTCTTCAGCTCCGTTGTCATCGGTCTTGAACTCCTCCGCTCCGCGCAGGCTGGTTCCTGGAAGAAGTCGCCGCTTGGAAGAAGACTTCTACGCCTGGAACAGGACCTTCTCCGCCGGTCTTCAGGACAGGTAAGGAGCACTTGGGGGTTAGGTTAGGTTTTTTTAAAGGGGGGATCGGGTGGGTTTTAGAGTAGGGGTGTGTGGGTGGTGGGTTGTAATAGGGGGGGGATTGTTCTTTTTTTTACAGGTAAAAGAGCTGATTACTTTGGGGCAATGCCCCACAAAAGGCCCTTTTAAGGGCTGGTAATAGAGCTGATTACTTTTGTAATTTAGTTTAGGGTAGGGAAATTTTATTATTTTGGGGGACTTTTTTATTTTATTAGGGGGCTTAGATTAGGTGTAATTATCTTAAAATTCTTGTAATCTTTTTTTATTTTTTGTAATTTAGTGTTTGTTTTTTTTGTAATATAGTTTAGTGTATTTAATTGTATTTTAGTTGAGATAATTGTAGTTTATTTAATTAATTTATTGATAGTGTAGTGTTAGGTGTAATGGTAACTTAGGTTAGGATTTATTATACAGGTAATTTTGTAATTATTTTAACTAGGTAGCTATTAAATAGTTATTAACTATTTAATAGCTATTGTACCTAGTTAAAATAAATACAAAGTTACCTGTAAAATAAAAATAAACCCTAGGCTAGCTACAATGTAATTATTAATTATATTGTAGCTATCTTAGGGTTTATTTTATAGGTAAGTATTTAGTTTTAAATAGGAATAATTTAGTTAATAATATTAATATTATTTAGATTTATTTCAATAATAATTAAGTTAGGGGGTGTTAGGGTTAGACTTAGGTTTAGGGGTTAATATATTTAAAATAGGTGGCAGCGGTGTAGGGGGATTAGATTAGGGGTTAATATATTTAATATAGGTGGCTGCACTGTAGGGGGCTCAGATTAGGGGTTAATATAGGTGGCGGCGGTGTAGGGGGCTCAGATTAGGGGGTAATACATATAATATAGGTGGCGGCAGTGTAGGGGGCTCAGATTAGGGGGTAATACATATAATATAGGTGGCGGCGGTGTAGGGGGCTCAGATTAGGGGTTAATATAGTTAATATAGGTGGCGGCGGTGTAAAGGGCTCAGATTAGGGGGTAATACATATAATATAGGTGGCGGCGGTGTAGGGGGCTCAGATTAGGGGGTAATACATATAATATAGGTGGCGGCGGGGTCCGGGAGCGGCGGTTTAGGGGTTAATACATTTATTGTTAGGAGTGAGAGGGGGGATTGCGGATAGAGGGGTATACGTGTCGGGCTATTTTTGGGAGGCGTGTTAGACAGTTACGGTATATTTTATACTTGCCATAAATCACTGGCGACTCCAGAAATTTGTACTTACGCTTATTTCTGGACATTGCTAGTTTGTCCGACTTACGGCACTTTAGCAACTGTCAGCGCCATATATGTGATAGCTCGATGTGCAAGGTGAAACTACGGGCGGCGCAGGTTTCCACCCTTGCGCCGAAACCTGCGTCGTATATAGGATCGCACCCATGATCTCAAGCTGAAGGTAGTAGATTCAGGAGTAATTTGCAGAAGAACTTCTTTACAGAAAGGGTGATTGATTTATGGAATAAACTTCCACAAGAGGTAGTAATGACAAACACTGTGGGGGACTTTAAGAATGCCTGGGACAAGCATAAGGCTATCCTACAAACTAGATAAGTTTAAACTGTTAAGTAATATTGGGCAGACTTGCTGGGCCTATGGCTCTTATCTGCCGTCAATATCTATGTTTCTATATATTTTTGTGTAAAGTTTGTGCTTTCTCACAAAAAACAAATTCTGTATCGTACACCAGCTATTTAATTTGCAGCATTTACAGGTTACAGAATATGTTTTTTGGGAGTGTGGAAAAAGAAAGCTCCAGCAAAACATCTCTTTTCAGTTGTTATGATAATCTATTATGCTGATGTATTTAGCTGCGAGAGGATAGCAATTCACGGTCCCTTATATACAAATAACAGTTAAAGGGCCACTGTAAGTAAATATTTTCTATGCCTGTTACTAACTAACTACCCCAAATACGCTTTTTATCAATAGCATTTCATTAACATATCTCTACCGTATGTCAGAAATCTTGTCTGCAAATTTAATTGTTTTCCAAACCCACTCCGTGGGTATCCTTTGCTCTGTACCAATCCATTTACAATACCTAGGTTTCAAAATGGCGCTTTAAACACAAAGTTATTGGTTTAAGTATTTTGAACACACAGTGCTGAAAATAGTGGGCAGGATAACGTGACATCATCGGCGAATAAAAGATATAACTTTCAGAACGTTATGAAACTTCGTTTTGGAGAAAATATAGGTCAGTAGGTTTTAATTAATGTTTATTAACTGTAATATGTTAGTTGTTTAGCTTAAAAATTATAACAGAAAGTAATCCTTTAAAGGAGGGATCTTTTTCACTTGCAGCTTTTGAATTAATGGGGATAGCTAGCCATTTTGTGCTTGACTAATAGTTATCATTATTATGGTTGATAATTAAAGGGACATGAAACCCAAAAATGTATTTCATTATTCAGATACAAAATACAATTTTAAAAAAGTTTCCAATTTACTTTATTCTCTTGTTATTCTTTGTTGAAGAGATACCTAGGTAGGTAGTGTCCAAATGCCTGAAGCACTACCTGACAGGAAATAGTGCTGCCATCTAGTGCTCTTGCTAATGTATAACATTGTTGCAAAACTGCTGAAATATATAATGCTACAGACATGCGCACACTTCTGAGCTTACATCCTTGCCTTTCAACAAAGGATAAAAAAACAAAGAGAAATAGATAATAGAAATAAAATTGGAAAGTTGTTTAAATTTGTATGTTCTATTTGATTAATGAAAGAAAAAAAACATAATTTATGCTTACCTGATAAATTTATTTCTCTTGTAGTGTAGTCAGTCCAAGGGTCATCCATTACTTATGGAATATATCTCTTCCTAACAGGAAGCTGCAAGAGGATCACCCAGCAGAGCTGCTACATAGCTCCTCCCCTCACATGTAATATTCAGTCATTCGACCAAAGCAGACGAGAAAGGAGAAACCATAGGGTGCAGTGGTGACTGGAGTTTAATTAAAATTTAGGTCTGCCTTAAAGACAGGGCGGGCCGTGGACTGACTACACTACAAGAGAAATAAATTTTTCAGGAAAGCATAAATTATGTTTTCTCTTGTTAAGTGTAGTCAGTCCACGGGTCATCCATTACTTATGGAATACCAATACCAAAGCTAAAGTACACGGATGAAGGGAGGGACAAGGCAGGAACATTAAACAGAAGGAACCACTGCCTGAAGTACCTTTCTCCCAAAAATAGCCTCCGAAGAAGCAAAAGTGTCAAATTTGTAAAATTTTGAAAAGGTGTGAAGCGAAGACCAAGTCGCAGCCTTGCAAATCTGTTCAACAGAGGCCTTATTTTTAAAGGCCCAGGTGGAAGCCACAGCTCTAGTAGAATGAGCTGTAATCCTTTCAGGAGGCTGCTGTCCAGCAGTCTCATAGGCTAAACGTATTATGCTACGAAGCCAAAAAGAGAGAGAGGTAGCCGAAGCCTTTTGACCTCTTCTCTGTCCAGACTAAACGACAAACAGGGAAGAAGTTTGACGAAAATCTTTAGTTGCCTGCAAATAGAACTTCAGGGCACGGACTACGTCCAAATTATGCAAAACTCGTTCCTTCATTGAAGAAGGGTTAGGACACAGTGATGGAACAACAATCTCTTGATTGATATTCCTGTTAGTAACTACCTTAGGTAAGAACCCAGGTTTAGTACGCAGAACTACCTTGTCTGAATGAAAAATCAGATAAGGAGAATCACAATGTAAGGCAGATAACTCAGAGACTCTTCGAGCCGAGGAAATAGCCATCAAAAACAAAACCTTCCAGGATAACAGCTTGATATCAATGGAATGAAGGGGTTCAAATGGAACGCCTTGAAGAACATTAAGAACTAAGTTTAAGCTCCACGGCGGAGCAACAGTCTTAAACACAGGCTTAATCCTAGTTAAAGCCTGACAAAAAACCTGAACGTCTGGAACTTCAGCCAGACGTTTGTGTAGAAGAATAGACAGAGCAGAAATCTGTCCCTTTAACGAACTAGCAGATAAGCCCTTTTCTAAACCCTCTTGTAGAAAGGACAATATCCTAGGAATCCTAACCTTGCTCCATGAGTAACTCTTGGATTCGCACCAATATAAATATTTACGCCATATCTTATGGTAAATTTTTCTGGTAACAGGCTTCCTAGCCTGTATTAAGGTATCAATAACCGACTCCGAGAAGCCACGCTTTGATAGAATCAAGCGTTCAATCTCCATGCAGTCAGCCTCAGAGAAATTAGATTTGGATGTTTGAAAGGACCCTGAATTAGAAGGTCCTGTCTCAGAGGTAGAGACCACGGTGGAAAGGACGACATGTCCACTAGCTCTGCATACCAGGTCCTGCGTGGCCACGCAGGCGCTATCAGAATCACCGAAGCTCTCTCCTGTTTGATCTTGGCAATCAAACGAGGAAGCATCGGGAATGGTGGAAACACATAAGCCATGTTGAAGACCCAAGGGGCTGTCAGAGCATCTATCAGCACCGCTCCCGGGTCCCTGGACCTGGATCCGTAACAAGGAAGCTTGGCGTTCTGGCGAGACGCCATGAGATCCAGATCTGGTTTGCCCCAACGAAGAATCAGTTGAGCAAAGACCTCCGGATGAAGTTCCCACTCCCCCGGATGAAAAGTCTGGGGACTTAGAAAATCCGCCTCCCAGTTCTCTACGCCTGGGATGTAAATCGCTGACAGGTGGCAAGAGTGAGACTCTGCCCAGCGAATTATCTTTGAGACTTCCAACATCGCTAGGGAACTTCTGGTTCCCCCTTGATGGTTGATGTAAGCCACAGTCGTGATGTTGTCCGACTGAAATCTGATGAACCTCAGAGTTGCTAACTGAGGCCAAGCTAGGAGAGCATTGAATATTGCTCTTAATTCCAGAATATTTATTGGGAGGAGTTTCTCCTCCTGAGTCCATAATCCCTGAGCTTTCAGGGAGTTCCAGACTGCGCCCCAGCCTAGAAGGCTGGCGTCTGTTGTTACAATCGTCCAATCTGGCCTGCGAAAGGTCATCCCCTTGGACAGATGTGGCCGAGAGAGCCACCATAGAAGAGAATCTCTGGTCTCTTGATCCAGACTTAGTAGGGGGGGACAAATCTGAGTAATCACCGTTCCACTGACTTAGCATGCACAATTGCAGCGGTCTGAGATGCAGGCGCGCAAATGGTACTATGTCCATTGCCGCTACCATTAAGCCGATTACTTCCATGCACTGAGCTACTGACGGGTGTGGAATGGAATGAAGGACACGGCAAGCATTTAGAAGTTTTGATAACCTGGCCTCTGTCAGGTAAATTTTCATCTCTACAGAATCTATAAGAGTCCCTAGAAAGGGAACTCTTGTAAGTGGTAATAGAGAACTCTTTTCCACGTTCACCTTCCACCCATGCGACCTCAGAAATGCCAGAACTATCTCTGTATGAGACTTGGCAGTTTGAAAACTTGACGCTTGTATCAGAATGTCGTCTAGGTACGGAGTCACCGCTATGCCTCGCGGTCTTAGTACCGCCAGAAGTGAGCCCAGAACTTTTGTAAAGATTCTTGGAGCCGTAGCTAATCCGAAGGGAAGAGCTACAAACTGGTAATGCCTGTCTAGGAAAGCAAATCTTAGGTACCGATAATGATCCTTGTGAATCGGTATGTGAAGGTAGGCATCCTTTAAATCCACTGTGGTCATGTACTGACCCTCTTGGATCATGGGAAGGATGGTTCGAATAGTTTCCATTTTGAATGATGGAACTCTTAGAAATTTGTTTAGGATTTTTAAGTCCAAGATTGGTCTGAAGGTTCCCTCTTTCTTGGGAACCACAAATAGATTTGAATAGAATCCCTGCCCGTGTTCCGTCCGCGGAACTGGGTGGATCACCCCCATTAGTAAAAGGTCTTGTACGCAGCGTAGAAACGCCTCTTTCTTTATTTGGTTTGCTGATAACCTTGAAAGATGAAATCTCCCTCGTGGAGGAGAAGTTTTGAAGTCCAGGAGATATCCCTGAGATATGATCTCCAACGCCTAGGGATCCTGGACATCTCTTGCCCAAGCCTGGGCGAAGAGAGAAAGTCTGCCCCCCACTAGATCCGTTTCCGGATAGGGGGCCCTCTCTTCATGCTGTCTTGGGGGCAGCAGCAGGTTTCTTGGCCTGCTTGCCCTTGTTCCAGGACTGGTTAACTTTCCAGCCCTGCCTGTAACGAGAAACAGCTCCTTCCTGTTTTGGAGCGGAGGAAGTTGATGCTGCTCCAGCCTTGAAGTTACGAAAGGCACGAAAATTAGACTGTTTGGCCTTTGATTTGGCCCTGTCCTGAGGTAGAGCATGGCCCTTACCTCCCGTAATGTCAGCTATAATTTCTTTCAAGCCGGGCCCGAATAAGGTCTGCCCTTTGAAAGGAATATTAAGCAATTTAGATTTAGAAGTCACGTCAGCTGACCAGGATTTAAGCCATAGCACTCTGCGCGCTTGGATGGCGAATCCGGAGTTCTTAGCCGTAAGTTTGGTTAAATGTACGACGGCATCAGAAACAAATGCGTTAGCTAGCTTAAGTGCTTTAAGCTTGTTCATAATTTCATCCAATGGAGCTGTGCGAATGGCCTCTTCCAGAGACTCAAACCAGAATGCCGCCGCAGCAGTGACAGGCGCAATGCATGCAAGGGGCTGTAAGATAAAACCTTGTTGAACAAACATTTTCTTAAGGTAACCCTCTAATTTCTTATCCATTGGATCTGAAAAGGCACAACTATCCTCCACCGGGATAGTGGTACGCTTAGCTAAAGTAGAAACTGCTCCCTCCACCTTAGGGACCGTCTGCCATAAGTCTCGTGTGGTGGCGTCTATAGGAAACATTTTCCTAAATATGGGAGGAGGGGAAAAGGGCACACCAGGTCTATCCCACTCCTTGCTAATAATCTCTGTAAGCCTTTTAGGTATAGGAAACACGTCAGTACACACCGGTACCGCATAGTATCTATCCAACCTACATAATTTTTCTGGAATTGCAACCGTGTTACAATCATTCAGAGACGCTAATACCTCCCCTAGCAATATGCGGAGGTTCTCAAGCTTAAATTTAAAATTAGAAATCTCTGAATCCAGTCTCCCTGGATCAGATCCGTCACCCACAGAATGAAGCTCTCCGTCTTCACGTTCTGCAAACTGTGACGCAGTATCTGACATGGCTCTCACCTCATCCGCGCGCTCTGTCCTTAACCCAGAGCTATCGCCCTTGCCTCTTAATTCTGGCAATTTAGATAATACTTCTGTCATAACAGTAGCCATGTCTTGCAAAGTGATTTGTAAGGGCCTCCCTGATGTACTTGGCGCCACAAAATCACGCACCTCCTGAGCGGGAGGCGAAGGTACTGACACATGAGGAGAGTTAGTCGGCATAACTTCCCCCTCGTTGTCTGGTGATAATTTCTTTACATGTAAAGATTGACTTTTATTTAAAGTAGCATCAATGCAATTAGTACATAAATTTCTATTGGGCTCCACATTGGCCTTTAAACATAGTGAACAAAGAGATTCATCTGTGTCAGACATGTTTAAACAGACTAGCAATGAGACTAGCAAGCTTGGAAATACTTTTCTAAATAAATTTACAAGCAATATAAAAAACGCTACTGTGCCTTTAAGAAGCACAAAAAGCTGTCGCAGTTGAAATAACAGTGAACCAAAATAGTTATAGCAACCAATTTTTCACAGTAAATGTATTAAGTTAGCAAAGGATTGCACCCACCAGCAAATGGATGATTAACCCCTTAATACCCAAAAACGGATAACAATTTAATAATTAACGTTTTTCTCACAGTCAAAACACACTGTCACAGGTCTGCTGTGACTGATTACCTCCCTCAAAATGAATTTTGAAGACCCCTGAGCTCTCTAGAGACGATCTGGATCATGGAGGATTAAGTAGAAAGATTGTGACTGAATTTTTACTGCGCAAAAAAGCGCTAAAATAGGCCCCTCCCACTCATATTACAACAGTGGGGAAGCTCAGAAAACTGTTTCTATGCAGAAAACAAAGATGGCCATGTGGTAAAAATCATGCCCCAATAAGTTTTATCACCAAGTACCTCACAAAAAACGATTAACATGCCAGTAAACGTTTTAAACATACATTTGAAAAGTTATGAATTGTTATTAATAAGCCTGCTACCAGTCGCTTTTACTGCAGTTAAGGCTCATACATTATTTCAATATTAACAGTATTTTCAGAGTCAATTCCATTCCTAAGAAAAATACATTCAGTGTACACACACTCCTCAGCCTAATACCAGTCGCTACCACTGCATTTAAGGCTGAACTTACTTTACATTGGTATCAGCAGTATTTTCTCAGTCAATTCCATTCCTCAGAAAAATAATTACTGCACATACCTCATTTGCAGGGGGGCCCTGCATGCTATTCCCCTTCTCTGAAGTTACCTCACTCCTCAGATGAGAACAGCCAGTGGATCTTAGTTACGTCTGCTAAGATCATAGAAAACGCAGGCAGATTCTTCTTCTAATGCTGCCTGAGAATAAACAGCACACTCCGGTGCCATTTAAAATAACAAACTTTTGATTGTAGAAATAAACTAAGTTAAAAAACACCACAGACCTCTCACAGCGACCTATCTAGTTAGGCTGCAAGAGAATGACTGAATATGACATGTGAGGGGAGGAGCTATGTAGCAAGCTCTGCTGGGTGATCCTCTTGCAGCTTCCTGTTAGGAAGAGATATATTCCATAAGTAATGGATGACCCGTGGACTGACTACACTTAACAAGAGAAATTGGGGTTTTATGTCCCTTTAGTTGAGCATTTTTAAGTGTTTTTCATATTCTCTTTTAGTATATATAGTGATTGATTACGTTTTATTTTTCCTTTTGCCCAATCTTGTTGGGGGTTATGATGGTGATTGATTGATACTGAATTAAGAGTGCTTAAAGGACTACTCAACACAATAGAATAGCATTATCAATAAATGCATAATACAAAGACAATGCAAAAGCACTTAGTTTGAATTATCAAATGAGTAGATTTTAGTTATATTTTCCTTCCTAATGCATCATGTGACAGCCATCAGCCAATCACAAAATGCATATATGTATAATGTTGCATATGTTCAGTAGGAGCTGGTGACCCAAAAAGTGAGCATATAAAAAGATTGTGCACATTTAGATGACAGAAGTGAATTTGAAAGTTGTTTAAAATTGTGTGCTCTATCTGAATCATGAAAGTTTCATTTTTACTATACTGTCCCTTTAAGGATGCTATCTTTCTCTTTATTCTTTCACATTAAAGGTACATTAAACACCTTGAGGTGGTAATATATAATTATAAATCATATATATATATAAAAAACCTCTGCTATATACTTTAATTATTTTTTTTTTTTTTATTTATTTTCCTGTAATTCCATTCTGAAATTGTGAGCTTTTCAGTTGCTGTTAGAAATGAAAACGCAGAACACTGTTATAGTTCCATACAACCATTGGCTGCACACTCTAGTGACCTATTTATAACTGCCCCTAATTGACCACAGTAGAAAAGGTAACCTAAGTTACAACATGGCAGATCCCATTGTTTTATAGACATTACAACTTTACACTTATTTTGCCAATATTTAAACAGCTAATGAAACTTTAAAAAAACACATCTACATGTTATTCTCAGAATTATCTTTTCTTTGAATCCCTCATTCTATAAAGCATTTATTTAGTGTTTAATGTCCCTTTAAATACTTGTTACTTTAGCAACTAGCAGCAACCACTATAGGCTGCCTACGGTAGACATTATAACTGTTGGTAGGTGGAAAATATTGATTAGGTTACCCACAATATATATTCTTTCTTTGACAAATGTTCATATTGTACATGTATCATTTAAAGGATGATGCCCTATTTACAGCAGTAAATTGTAATTATACAGTATCTTCCAAAGAAGAAATTCTAAAGTGTGGTAAGACATACTATACCTTTGTTCATTAATCGATGGTTTAATAAGGGTGTTATTAAGAGACACAGATGACAAATATTTGATGAGCATATTAGTATATTCATGGGCATCAAGTTGATATTCTTGACAACTAGATAGTATTTCACAAACTGAAGCCAGAGAGGCCATGCTCACTACTTTTTGGATTTGATCATCAAGTTCAGGAGCCTAAAAAAAAAACACAAATGCATCCAGTCAAGATATTTTAGTTGAATCTATGATTTTACATGAGAAAGTTGTGGGTAATAACAGAATTTATGTTTACCTGATAAATTTCTTTCTCCAACGGTGTGTCCGGTCCACGGCGTCATCCTTACTTGTGGGATATTCTCTTCCCCAACAGGAAATGGCAAAGAGCCCAGCAAAGCTGGTCACATGATCCCTCCTAGGCTCCGCCTACCCCAGTCATTCGACCGACGTTAAGGAGGAATAATAGCATAGGAGAAACCATATGGTACCGTGGTGACTGTAGTTAAAGAAAATAAATTATCAGACCTGATTAAAAAACCAGGGCGGGCCGTGGACCGGACACACCGTTGGAGAAAGAAATTTATCAGGTAAACATAAATTCTGTTTTCTCCAACATAGGTGTGTCCGGTCCACGGCGTCATCCTTACTTGTGGGAACCAATACCAAAGCTTTAGGACACGGATGAAGGGAGGGAGCAAATCAGGTCACCTAAATGGAAGGCACCACGGCTTGCAAAACCTTTCTCCCAAAAATAGCCTCAGAAGAAGCAAAAGTATCAAACTTGTAAAATTTGGTAAAAGTGTGCAGTGAAGACCAAGTCGCTGCTCTACATATCTGATCAACAGAAGCCTCGTTCTTGAAGGCCCATGTGGAAGCCACAGCCCTAGTGGAATGAGCTGTGATTCTTTCGGGAGGCTGCCGTCCGGCAGTCTCGTAAGCCAATCTGATGATGCTTTTAATCCAAAAAGAGAGAGAGGTAGAAGTTGCTTTTTGACCTCTCCTTTTACCTGAATAAACAACAAACAAGGAAGATGTTTGTCTAAAATCCTTTGTAGCATCTAAATAGAATTTTAGAGCGCGAACAACATCCAAATTGTGCAACAAGCGTTCCTTCTTTGAAACTGGTTTCGGACACAGAGAAGGTACGATAATCTCCTGGTTAATGTTTTTGTTAGAAACAACTTTTGGAAGAAAACCAGGTTTAGTACGTAAAACCACCTTATCTGCATGGAACACCAGATAAGGAGGAGAACACTGCAGAGCAGATAATTCTGAAACTCTTCTAGCAGAAGAAATTGCAACTAAAAACAAAACTTTCCAAGATAATAACTTAATATCAACGGAATGTAAGGGTTCAAACGGAACCCCCTGAAGAACTGAAAGAACTAAATTGAGACTCCAAGGAGGAGTCAAAGGTTTGTAAACAGGCTTGATTCTAACCAGAGCCTGAACAAAGGCTTGAACATCTGGCACAGCTGCCAGTTTTTTGTGAAGTAACACCGACAAGGCAGAAATCTGTCCCTTCAGGGAACTTGCCGATAATCCTTTTTCCAATCCTTCTTGAAGGAAGGATAGAATCCTAGGAATCTTAACCTTGTCCCAAGGGAATCCTTTAGATTCACACCAACAGATATATTTTTTCCAAATTTTGTGGTAAATCTTTCTAGTTACAGGCTTTCTGGCCTGAACAAGAGTATCGATAACAGAATCTGAGAAACCTCGCTTCGATAAAATCAAGCGTTCAATCACCAAGCAGTCAGCTGGAGTGAAACCAGATTCGGATGTTCGAACGGACCCTGAACAAGAAGTTCTCGTCTCAAAGGTAGCTTCCAAGGTGGAGCCGATGACATATTCACCAGATCTGCATACCAAGTCCTGCGTGGCCACGCAGGAGCTATCAAGATCACCGACGCCCTCTCCTGATTGATCCTGGCTACCAGCCTGGGGATGAGAGGAAACGGCGGGAACACATAAGCAAGTTTGAAGGTCCAAGGTGCTACTAGTGCATCCACTAGAGCCGCCTTGGGATCCCTGGATCTGGACCCGTAGCAAGGAACTTTGAAGTTCTGACGAGAGGCCATCAGATCCATGTCTGGAATGCCCCATAGTTGAGTGACTTGGGCAAAGATTTCCGGATGGAGTTCCCACTCCCCCGGATGCAATGTCTGACGACTCAGAAAATCCGCTTCCCAATTTTCCACTCCCGGGATGTGGATAGCAGACAGGTGGCAGGAGTGAGACTCCGCCCATAGAATAATCTTGGTCACTTCTTCCATCGCTAGGGAACTCCTTGTTCCCCCCTGATGGTTGATGTACGCAACAGTCGTCATGTTGTCTGATTGAAACCGTATGAACTTGGTCCTCGCTAGCTGAGGCCAAGCCTTGAGAGCATTGAATATCGCTCTCAGTTCCAGAATATTTATCGGTAGAAGAGATTCTTCCCGAGACCAAAGACCCTGAGCTTTCAGGGATCCCCGGACCGCGCCCCAGCCCATCAGACTGGCGTCGGTCGTGACAATGACCCACTCTGGTCTGCGGAATGTCATCCCTCGTGACAGGTTGTCCAGGGACAGCCACCAACGGAGTGAGTCTCTGGTCCTCTGATTTACTTGTATCTTTGGAGACAAGTCTGTATAGTCCCCATTCCACTGACTGAGCATGCACAGTTGTAATGGTCTTAGATGAATGCGCGCAAAAGGAACTATGTCCATTGCCGCTACCATCAACCCGATCACTTCCATGCACTGAGCTACGGAAGGAAGAGGAACGGAATGAAGTATTCGACAAGAGTCCAGAAGTTTTGTCTTTCTGGCCTCTGTTAGAAAAATCCTCATTTCTGAGGAGTCTATAATTGTTCCCAAGAAGGGAACCCTTGTTGACGGGGATAGAGAACTCTTTTCCACGTTCACTTTCCAGCCGTGCGATCTGAGAAAGGCCAGGACGATGTCCGTGTGAGCCTTTGCTCGAGGGAGGGACGACGCTTGAATCAGAATGTCGTCCAGGTAAGGTACTACTGCAATGCCCCTTGGTCTTAGCACCGCTAGAAGGGACCCTAGTACCTTTGTGAAAATCCTTGGAGCAGTGGCTAATCCGAAAGGAAGCGCCACGAACTGGTAATGTTTGTCCAGGAATGCAAACCTTAGGAACCGATGATGTTCCTTGTGGATAGGAATATGTAGATACGCATCCTTTAAATCCACCGTGGTCATGAATTGACCTTCCTGGATGGAAGGAAGGATAGTTCGAATGGTTTCCATCTTGAACGATGGGACCTTGAGAAATTTGTTTAAGATCTTGAGATCTAGGATTGGTCTGAACGTTCCCTCTTTTTTGGGAACTATGAACAGATTGGAGTAGAACCCCATCCCTTGTTCTCTCAATGGAACAGGATGAATCACTCCCATTTTTAACAGGTCTTCTACACAATGTAAGAACGCCTGTCTTTTTATGTGGTCTGAAGACAACTGAGACCTGTGGAACCTCCCCCTTGGGGGAAGTCCCTTGAATTCCAGAAGATAACCCTGGGAGACTATTTCTAGCGCCCAAGGATCCAGAACATCTCTTGCCCAAGCCTGAGCGAAGAGAGAGAGTCTGCCCCCCACCAGATCCGGTCCCGGATCGGGGGCCGATATTTCATGCTGTCTTGGTAGCAGTGGCAGGTTTCTTGGCCTGCTTTCCCTTGTTCCAGCCTTGCATTGGTCTCCAAGCTGGCTTGGCCTGAGAAGTATTACCCTCTTGCTTAGAGGACGTAGCACCTTGGGCTGGTCCGTTTTTACGAAAGGGACGAAAATTAGGTCTATTTTTTGCCTTGAAAGGCCGATCCTGAGGAAGGGCATGGCCCTTACCCCCAGTGATATCAGAGATAATCTCTTTCAAGTCAGGACCAAACAGCGTTTTCCCCTTGAAAGGAATGTTTAGTAGCTTGTTCTTGGAAGACGCATCAGCCGACCAAGATTTCAACCAAAGCGCTCTGCGCGCCACAATAGCAAACCCAGAATTCTTAGCCGCTAACTTAGCCAATTGCAAAGAGGCGTCTAGAGTGAAAGAATTAGCCAATTTGAGAGCATTGACTCTGTCCAAAGTCTCCTCATAAGGAGGAGAGTCACTATCGAGCACCTTAATCAGTTCATCAAACCAGAAATATGCGGCTGTAGTGACAGGGACAATGCATGAAATGGGTTGTAGAAGGTAACCCTGCTGAACAAACATCTTTTTAAGCAAACCTTCTAATTTTTTATCCATAGGATCTTTGAAAGCACAACTATCCTCTATGGGAATAGTGGTGCGTTTGTTTAAAGTAGAAACCGCTCCCTCGACCTTGGGGACTGACTGCCATAAGTCCTTTCTGGGGTCGACCATAGGAAACAATTTTTTAAATATGGGGGGAGGGACGAAAGGAATACCGGGCCTTTCCCATTCTTTATTAACAATGTCCGCCACCCGCTTGGGTATAGGAAAAGCTTCTGGGAGCCCCGGCACCTCTAGGAACTTGTCCATTTTACATAGTTTCTCTGGGATGACCAAATTTTCACAATCATCCAGAGTGGATAATACCTCCTTAAGCAAAATGCGGAGATGTTCCAATTTAAATTTAAAAGTAATCACATCAGATTCAGCCTGCTGAGAAATGTTCCCTAAATCAGTAATTTCTCCCTCAGACAAAACCTCCCTGGCCCCCTCAGATTGGGTTAGGGGCCCTTCAGAGATATTAATATCAGCGTCGTCATGCTCTTCAGTAACTAAAACAGAGCATCCACGCTTACGCTGACAAGGGTTCATTTTGGCTAAAATGTTTTTGACAGAATTATCCATTACAGCCGTTAATTGTTGCATAGTAAGGAGTATTGGCGCGCTAGATGTACTAGGGGCCTCCTGAGTGGGCAAGACTCGTGTAGACGAAGGAGGGAATGATGCAGTACCATGCTTACTCCCCTCACTTGAGGAATCATCTTGGGCATCATTGTCATTATCACATAAATCACATTTATTTAAATGAATAGGAATTCTGGCTTCCCCACATTCAGAACACAGTCTATCTGGTAGTTCAGACATGTTAAACAGGCATAAACTTGATAAGAAAGTACAAAAAACGTTTTGAAATAAAACCGTTACTGTCACTTTAAATTTTAAACTGAACACACTTTATTACTGCAATTGCGAAAAAACATGAAGGAATTGTTCAAAATTCACCAAACTTTCACCACAGTGTCTTAAAGCCTTGAAAATATTGCACACCAATTTTGGAAGCTTTAACCCTTAAAATAACGGAACCGGAGCCGTTTTAAGCTTTAACCCCTTTACAGTCCCTGGTATCTGCTTTGCTGAGACCCAACCAAACCCAAAGGGGAATACGATACCAAATGACGCCTTCAGAAGTCTTTTATAAGTATCAGAGCTCCTCTCACATGCGACTGCATGCCATGCCTCTCAAAAACAAGTGCGCAACACCGGCGCGAAAATGAGACTCTGCCTATGCTTTGGGAAAGCCCCTAAAGAATAAGGTGTCTAAAACAGTGCCTGCCGATATTATTATATCAAAATACCCAGAATAAATGATTCCTCAAGGCTAAATAAGTGTTAATATCAATCGATTTAGCCCAAAAAAGGTCTACAGTCTAAATAAGCCCTTGTGAAGCCCTTATTTACAATCGTAATAAACATGGCTTACCGGATCCCATAGGGAAAATGACAGCTTCCAGCATTACATCGTCTTGTTAGAATGTGTCATACCTCAAGCAGCAAAGGACTGCAAACTGTTCCCCCAACTGAAGTTAATTGCTCTCAACAGTCCTGTGTGGAACAGCCATGGATTTTAGTTACGGTTGCTAAAATCATTTTCCTCATACAAACAGAATTCTTCATCTCTTTTCTGTTTCTGAGTAAATAGTACGTACCAGCACTATTTGAAAATAACAAACTCTTGATTGAATAATGAAACACTACAGTTAAACACTAAAAAACTCTAAGCCATCTCCGTGGAGATGTTGCCTGTACAACGGCAAAGAGAATGACTGGGGTAGGCGGAGCCTAGGAGGGATCATGTGACCAGCTTTGCTGGGCTCTTTGCCATTTCCTGTTGGGGAAGAGAATATCCCACAAGTAAGGATGACGCCGTGGACCGGACACACCTATGTTGGAGAAAATGGCATTGTGTTATAAAATCTCAATGTAGTGCTGAATGGCTTACTACAATTTTAGGACAGTAGGAATACAGATTCAGATTCAAAACCAACTACAATAAACACATTTTAAATCTATTTTAGTGTTTTCATGTAACCCTGAAGTCACTTGACTTGTACAGTGTCTGGGTTTCCAAGAACTCTATCTTCAACTATATGGTTAACCGAATAATGTTAGCTTTGTCTGGCTTTGGAGCATGTGTTACATTCTTGATTAGTATTTGGCAAAATTGGCACCTACCCATATAGTCTTCTATCTACATGTAGCAATTTTATTATTATTATTATTATCGGTTATTTGTAGAGCGCCAACAGATTCCGCAGCACTATAAACAAAGGGGGAGTACAACAAAACAAATATAGGGATCAAATGGGTAGAGGGCCCTGTCAAGAGTTGCACTGTTATAGTCAGCTCTTAAGAAGGTGATCTACAAACAGCTGGACACTTAGGCTTACATGCTAAGGGGGTTCAGGGGATAGCGATGGAGGAGTGGAACTGGTATAAAGTAAGGTTAGCATAGGTTGTAAGCATCCCTGAATAGTAGAGTCTTTAGGGAGCGCTTGAAGCTTTCAAAACTAGGGGAGAGTCTTGTGGAGCGAGGCAGAGAGTTCCACAAGATGGGAGCCAGCCTGGAGAAGTCCTGTAAACGGGAGTGCGATGAGGTAACCAGAGAGGAGGAGAGTAAGAGGTCATGAGCAGAGCGAAGGGGACGGGAGGGAGAGTATCTGGATACAAGGTCTGAGAAATAGGGGGGGAGCAGTGCAGTTGAGGGCTTTGTATGTCACAGTGAGAATTTTGTGTTTGATCCTAGAGGCAAGAGGAAGCCAATGAAGGGATTGGCAGAGAGGTGCAGCAGATGAAGAGTGACGTGTAAGGAAGATGAGTCTGGCAGAGGCATTTATTATGGATTGTAAAGGAGCTAGGCGGCAGGTGGGGAGACCAGAGAGGACAGAGTTGCAGTAATCGAGGCGGGAAACAATGAGAGAGTGGATTAAAATCTTAGTTGTGTCTTGTGTAAGAAAGTGTTGAATTTTCGAGATGTTTTTAAGGTAGAAGCGGCAGGCTTTAGCCAAGGACTGAATGTGAGGAGTGAAAGAAAGATCTGAGTCAAATGTGACCCCGAGACATCGGGCAAGCGGGGTAGGGGTAATGATGGAGTTGTCGACAGTTATAGAGAGATTGGGGGTGGAGATTTTGGAAGAAGGGGGGGAAATGAGGAGCTCAGTTTTGGAGAGATTTAGCTTGAGGTAGTGAGAGGACATCCAGGAAGAGATGTGAGAAAGACAGTTAGTGACACGGGTTAGCAAGGAAGGAGATAGGTCTGGTGCAGAGAAGTAGATTTGGGTGTCGTCGGCATACAAATGATATTGGAAACCGTGGGACTTTATTAGGGAACCTAGTGATGACGTGTAGATTGAGAAGAGAAGGGGACCAAGGACAGAGTCTTGCGGTACTCCGACAGAAAGTGGTTACGGGGCAGAGGAAGCCCCAGAGAAGGCTATACTAAAGGTACGGTTTTAATTTTGTTTAGTTTTTAAATTGTCTCTTGAATACAAAAAATCCCTGAAAGCCAATAAAAGCACTGCTGCTTTGCAGTGCTGCTCCAAATGTTACTGTTCTCTTCAAATAGCACTTTTCTCTGGATGCACTGTGTTAAAGAAATCATACACAGTGCATCCAAAGCACAGTTTCTGAAGAGAAAAGTTGAATGTGAAGCAATGCTGCAACGTGAAAGTGCTAACAATTCCTGCATGAGAGCTGTTCTTTCTGCAGACATGCTGAATTTTCTGCATCTCAGATCACAGCATGTTCTGCCATGTGACGTGGTTTATAATCAGTTATTTTCGACACACACACATATATATATATTTATATATATATATGTATATATATATATATATATATATATATATATATATACATATATATATATATATATATATATATATATATATATATATATATATATATATACTTTCACCTATTAATATCAATTTTAAGATAGTGAAGTCCCAAAAGGATGGCTTGAATAATTTTATATATATATATTTAATAGTGCATTATTTTAGAAATAAAATTAATTCCCTGTCTTCAGATGAACCAAACAGTAATTCAAAATAAAACTACAATGAAAAATGTACCAAAACCTTTAATTCCCATAAAAGTTAATCATTTATCTATTATGGTGCTTGATTCTGTACTGTGGGAACGTGGTACAGTAGATAAAACAGACTGTATTGAAACTATTTTTAATAATAGGATGAACTGAAAACATCCTAAATTAATTAATCTCTCTTCTGAAATGAAAACAAAAATATATAAAAATGGTGAATCGTTGGTTTAACACAATGTAATTCCAGACAATCCATAATAATCTATGAAAAAAACTTGGCATTACTATATATGGAATACATTTTTAGATGAAACAGAGAAGAATGTTTCCACAGTGTGTAATAGGCTTGGTTCTATCCAATAAAAATACATAATTAAAATGGGAAACACATGAAAATGACTAATAAAGGTAAATGGAAAAGTGGAGACAGACACATACACATATATACCGATAATAACGGAATCTTATAGAGCACTGGTGTTCAAACCTGTCCTCATACCTCCCCAACAGGCCAGATTTTCTGGATTACCTTGTACGAGAGCAGGTAAAATAATCATGTTTACTAATCATCTGATTATTTTACCTGTGTTCTAGTTGAGATATCCTCAAAATCAGGCCCGAGGACAGGTTTGAAACCCAATGTTAAAGAGTGTGAAAAATACATGACAAAATAATATGTAATAAAAAATATATATTATTGATATACGAGAAATACATTAAAAAATTGTACAAACATAGAAAGCAGACATACTTGCTTGTTATTCCTGTCCAGAAGAGTCTGGATTGCAACCTTAATAATATTATATATGAATTTCCATATTAATGTAGGTTGTTTCCATCCAAACCTTAGGGTCAGTCTCACAAATTCTGACACTAGGGCAAGATACAAATCACATCGATCTACATCTGATATCTAAGATAAACAAAAAATAAATTAAAAAAATGAAAACAATTGAAAGGAATTAATATAAACTACTTTCATGGTCTTTTTTCACCTTAAAGGACCACAAAACATAGTAGGATAGCACAATCAATAAATGCATAATACAGAGACAATGCAAAAGCACTTATTTTGAATTTCAAATGAGTAGTAGATTGAATCATGTGACAACCATCAGCCAATCACAAAATGCATATATACGTATATCCTGTGAATCTTGCACATGCTCAGTAAGAGCTGGTGCCACAGAAAACAGAATTTATGTTTACCTGATAAATTTCTTTCTCCAACGGTGTGTCCGGTCCACGGCGTCATCCTTACTTGTGGGATATTCTCTTCCCCAACAGGAAATGGCAAAGAGCCCAGCAAAGCTGGTCACATGATCCCTCCTAGGCTCCGCCTACCCCAGTCATTCGACCGACGTTAAGGAGGAATAATAGCATAGGAGAAACCATATGGTACCGTGGTGACTGTAGTTAAAGAAAATAAATTAACAGACCTGATTAAAAAACCAGGGCGGGCCGTGGACCGGACACACCGTTGGAGAAAGAAATTTATCAGGTAAACATAAATTCTGTTTTCTCCAACATAGGTGTGTCCGGTCCACGGCGTCATCCTTACTTGTGGGAACCAATACCAAAGCTTTAGGACACGGATGAAGGGAGGGAGCAAATCAGGTCACCTAAATGGAAGGCACCACGGCTTGCAAAACCTTTCTCCCAAAAATAGCCTCAGAAGAAGCAAAAGTATCAAACTTGTAAAATTTGGTAAAAGTGTGCAGTGAAGACCAAGTCGCTGCCCTACATATCTGATCAACAGAAGCCTCGTTCTTGAAGGCCCATGTGGAAGCCACAGCCCTAGTGGAATGAGCCGTGATTCTTTCGGGAGGCTGCCGTCCGGCAGTCTCGTAAGCCAATCTGATGATGCTTTTAATCCAAAAAGAGAGAGAGGTAGAAGTTGCTTTTTGACCTCTCCTTTTACCTGAATAAACAACAAACAGGGAAGATGTTTGTCTAAAATCCTTTGTAGCATCTAAATAGAATTTTAGAGCGCGAACAACATCCAAATTGTGCAACAAGCGTTCCTTCTTTGAAACTGGTTTCGGACACAGAGAAGGTACGATAATCTCCTGGTTAATGTTTTTGTTAGAAACAACTTTTGGAAGAAAACCAGGTTTAGTACGTAAAACCACCTTATCTGCATGGAACACCAGATAAGGAGGAGAACACTGCAGAGCAGATAATTCTGAAACTCTTCTAGCAGAAGAAATTGCAACTAAAAACAAAACTTTCCAAGATAATAACTTAATATCAACGGAATGTAAGGGTTCAAACGGAACCCCCTGAAGAACTGAAAGAACTAAATTGAGACTCCAAGGAGGAGTCAAAGGTTTGTAAACAGGCTTGATTCTAACCAGAGCCTGAACAAAGGCTTGAACATCTGGCACAGCTGCCAGTTTTTTGTGAAGTAACACCGACAAGGCAGAAATCTGTCCCTTCAGGGAACTTGCCGATAATCCTTTTTCCAATCCTTCTTGAAGGAAGGATAGAATCCTAGGAATCTTAACCTTGTCCCAAGGGAATCCTTTAGATTCACACCAACAGATATATTTTTTCCAAATTTTATGGTAAATCTTTCTAGTTACAGGCTTTCTGGCCTGAACAAGAGTATCGATAACAGAATCTGAGAAACCTCGCTTCGATAAAATCAAGCGTTCAATCTCCAAGCAGTCAGCTGGAGTGAAACCAGATTCGGATGTTCGAACGGACCCTGAACAAGAAGGTCTCGTCTCAAAGGTAGCTTCCAAGGTGGAGCCGATGACATATTCACCAGATCTGCATACCAAGTCCTGCGTGGCCACGCAGGAGCTATCAAGATCACCGACGCCCTCTCCTGATTGATCCTGGCTACCAGCCTGGGGATGAGAGGAAACGGCGGGAACACATAAGCTAGTTTGAAGGTCCAAGGTGCTACTAGTGCATCCACTAGAGCCGCCTTGGGATCCCTGGATCTGGACCCGTAGCAAGGAACTTTGAAGTTCTGACGAGAGGCCATCAGATCCATGTCTGGAATGCCCCAAAGTTGAGTGACTTGGGCAAAGGTTTCCGGATGGAGTTCCCACTCCCCCGGATGCAATGTCTGACGACTCAGAAAATCCGCTTCCCAATTTTCCACTCCCGGGATGTGGATAGCAGACAGGTGGCAGGAGTGAGACTCCGCCCATAGAATGATCTTGGTCACTTCTTCCATCGCTAGGGAACTCCTTGTTCCCCCCTGATGGTTGATATACGCAACAGTCGTCATGTTGTCTGATTGAAACCGTATGAACTTGGTCCTCGCTAGCTGAGGCCAAGCCTTGAGAGCATTGAATATCGCTCTCAGTTCCAGAATATTTATCGGTAGAAGAGATTCTTCCCGAGACCAAAGACCCTGAGCTTTCAGGGATCCCCAGACCGCGCCCCAGCCCATCAGACTGGCGTCGGTCGTGACAATGACCCACTCTGGTCTGTGGAATGTCATCCCTCGTGACAGGTTGTCCAGGGACAGCCACCAACGGAGTGAGTCTCTGGTCCTCTGATTTACTTGTATCTTTGGAGACAAGTCTGTATAGTCCCCATTCCACTGACTGAGCATGCACAGTTGTAACGGTCTTAGATGAATGCGCGCAAAAGGAACTATGTCCATTGCCGCTACCATCAACCCGATCACTTCCATGCACTGAGCTACGGAAGGAAGAGGAACGGAATGAAGTATTCGACAAGAGTCCAGGAGCTTTGTCTTTCTGGCCTCTGTTAGAAAAATCCTCATTTCTGAGGAGTCTATAATTGTTCCCAAGAAGGGAACCCTTGTTGACGGGGATAGAGAACTCTTTTCCACGTTCACTTTCCAGCCGTGCGATCTGAGAAAGGCCAGGACGATGTCCGTGTGAGCCTTTGCTCGAGGGAGGGACGACGCTTGAATCAGAATGTCGTCCAGGTAAGGTACTACTGCAATGCCCCTTGGTCTTAGCACAGCTAGAAGGGACCCTAGTACCTTTGTGAAAATCCTTGGAGCAGTGGCTAATCCGAAAGGAAGCGCCACGAACTGGTAATGTTTGTCCAGGAATGCAAACCTTAGGAACCGATGATGTTCCTTGTGGATAGGAATATGTAGATACGCATCCTTTAAATCCACCGTGGTCATGAATTGACCTTCCTGGATGGAAGGAAGGATAGTTCGAATGGTTTCCATCTTAAAAGATGGGACCTTGAGAAATTTGTTTAAGATCTTGAGATCTAGGATTGGTCTGAATGTTCCCTCTTTTTTGGGAACTATGAACAGATTGGAGTAGAACCCCATCCCTTGTTCTCTCAATGGAACAGGATGAATCACTCCCATTTTTAACAGGTCTTCTACGCAAAGTAAGAACGCCTGTCTTTTTATGTGGTCTGAAGACAACTGAGACCTGTGGAACCTTCCCCTTGGGGGAAGTCCCTTGAATTCCAGAAGATAACCCTGGGAGACTATTTCTAGCGCCCAAGGATCCAGAACATCTCTTGCCCAAGCCTGAGCGAAGAGAGAGAGTCTGCCCCCCACCAGATCCGGTCCCGGATCGGGGGCCGATATAATTATATCAAAATACCCAGAATAAATGATTCCTCAAGGCTAAATAAGTGTTAATATCAATCGATTTAGCCCAAAAAATGTCTACAGTCTAAATAAGCCCTTGTGAAGCCCTTATTTACAATCGTAATAAACATGGCTTACCGGATCCCATAGGGAAAATGACAGCTTCCAGCATTACATCGTCTTGTTAGAATGTGTCATACCTCAAGCAGCAAAGACTGCAAACTGTTCCCCCAACTGAAGTTAATGCTCTCAACAGTCCTGTGTGGAACAGCCATGGATTTTAGTTACGGTTGCTAAAATCATTTTCCTCATACAAACAGAATTCTTCATCTCTTTTCTGTTTCTGAGTAAATAGTACGTACCAGCACTATTTGAAAATAACAAACTCTTGATTGAATAATGAAAAACTACAGTTAAACACTAAAAAACTCTAAGCCATCTCCGTGGAGATGTTGCCTGTACAACGGCAAAGAGAATGACTGGGGTAGGCGGAGCCTAGGAGGGATCATGTGACCAGCTTTGCTGGGCTCTTTGCCATTTCCTGTTGGGGAAGAGAATATCCCACAAGTAAGGATGACGCCGTGGACCGGACACACCTATGTTGGAGAAAGTGGGCATAAAAAAAGCTGTGCACATTAAGATAATAAAAAAGTGAATTGGAAAGATGTTTAAAATTGTGTGCTCTATCTGAATCATGATTTAATTGTGTCAAGTCATGTTTAATTTTGACTTGACTGCCTTTTTAAGGACTTCCTAAAATCGTAATAAACAAATATGATGTTTTCACCTAAAAGACATTAAAACTAAATATAAAATTGTCTATGTAATAAGTATATTAGGTGGAAGTGTTTAAACACAGACTTCTATGCAAATGCAATTAGGGTAACAACGGTTTAGCCATTAATGTCTATTGTAACATATAAAGGATTTCAATAAAAAAAAAAAAAATACAATCTTTCTGATATTGGCTCCCAATAAATCTGTTTCTGTTTCGGCTGATATGGAAAGCATGTTTTTCAATTGATCACAATCCAAAATGGATTCAGTCAAGTTCTCAATAGATAAGCTCCAGAAAATGTGTTTTTGGTTGCTAGGTACTTGTGTTATCGGATTCGAAACTGGGAAGGAATCCCACCATAACTGACATATACAATGGCCTATCACATCTCTTATGGTAACAGTACAGTACAGTTCTTTTGAATTAATACATTTGTTCAGTGTGTGTAAGGAAAATAATAATTTACATGTGTGAGATTAACCATTTGTAATCTGAATCCATCCTGGTCACTGCTAAACAATATGAATCCCATTTGTACATAGGCATGATGGGTATACTGGTCATGTTTACTAAATGATTATATCAACACTTTCATATATTTAAATGGTTTTTGTTTTTATTTCCAATTGTTGATTTTAAAATAACTGTTTTCCGGTTTGGCAAGATATACATCTGAAATCAAGAACAACCCTATGAATGTCTATAAGAATAAAGTAGTCTTCCGAAACATATTTTAACAGTTTGTGCACTGTAAAACATGAAATCGTTCCATTGTAATATTGTAGCAGCAAAAATAAAGCAAATGGGAGATCATTCCTTTGTGACAGTGATTTCAAAAAGGAGCTGGGCATTAGTGACCAGGTTTTTAAAGGGAATAGTGCCTTTGTAATCGCGTTTTCAAACAGGATTGTGCCTTTGTGACTGGGATCAATAATACAGGTAGCCCTTAGTTTACGCCGGGGTTAGGTTCCAGAAGGAATGGTTGTAAATCGAAACTGTTGTAAATTGAAACCCAGTTTATAATGTAAGTCAATGGGAAATGAGGGCCCCTCTCAAAATTGACATAAGTAACACCCAATACATTATTTTTAAAGCTTTGAAATGAAGACTTTAAATGCTAAACAGCATTATAAACCTAATTAAATAATAACACAACAGACTATCATCAAACTAAGTTTAATGAACAAAAACATTTTTTTACTTGCATTTTTCAGCAAACAGTTCTCTGCATTGTTAGCATGTTAGATAATATTGGGTCTGCACCTATTCTATGCATTTCAATCTGGACTGATTAAGCAGTTAGGCCCCCTTACCTGAAGCAGCTGGACAGGAAGATAATAGGGAAGTGGCTGCTAGATCTTGCTGCTTTGAAAGCTGCTCGATAGCTAATGTCTGTTCTGTGTACACAGATTAACTTCAGACCTGCTAAGCTTGCATAACTTTGCTGCAACAAAAGCGGACAGCTCCACCTACTGGCTATTTTAATTAGTGCACTGCTTTTCAATGCTTTTCAATAGCAGTCACATAACTAAAAAAAACATAATTTATGTAAGAACTTACCTGATAAATTCATTTATTTTTTATATTGGCAAGAGTCCATGAGCTAGTGACGTATGGGATTTACAATCCTACCAGGAGGGGCAAAGTTTCCCAAACCTCAAAATGCCTATAAATACACCCCTCACCACACCCAAAATTCAGTTTAACGAATAGCCAAGAAGTGCGGTGATAAAGAAAGGAGTAAAAAGCATCAACAAAGGAATTTGGAAATAATTGTGCTTGAAACAAAAAAATCATAACCACAATAAAAATGGGGGTGGGTCTCATGGACGCTTGCCAATATGAAAGAAATTAATTTATCAGGTAAATTATGTTTTCTTTCATGTAATTGGCAAGAGTCCATGAGCTAGTGACGTATGGGATAGCAATACCAAAGATGTGGAACTCCACACAAGAGTCACTAAAGAGGGAGGGATAAAAATAAAAACAGCCATTTTCCGCAGAAAACATTAATCCACAACCCAAAATATAAGTTAATTCTCATAAATGTGAGGAAAAAAACTTAAATCAAAAGCAGAAAAATCAAACTGAAACAGCTGCCTGAAGAACTTTTCTACCAAAAACTACTTCCGAAGAAGCAAATACATAAAAATGGTAGAATTTAGTAAATGTATGCAAAGAAGACCAAGTAGCAGCTTTGCAAATCTGATCAACTGAAGCTTCATTCTTAAAAGCCCAGGAAGTGGAAACTGATCTAGTAGAATGAGCTGTAATTCTCTGAGACGGGGCTTGGCCCGACTCCAAATAGGCTTGATTAATCAAAAGTTTTAACCACGAGGCCAAGGAAATGACAGAAGCCTTCTGACCTTTCCTGGAACCAGAAAAGATAACAAATAGACTAGAAGTCTTCGTGAAATCTTTAGTAGTTTCAACATAATATTTCAGAGCTCTCACCACATCCAAAGAATGTAAAGATCTCTCCAAAGATTTCTTAGGATTATGACACAAGGAAGGAACAACAATTTCTCTATTAATGTTGTTAGAATTCACAACCTTAGGTAAGAATTTAAATGAAGTCTGCAAAACTGCCTTATCCTGATGAAAAATCAGAAAAGGAGATTCACAACAGAGAGCGGATAATTCAGAAACTCTTCTAGCAGAAGAGATGGCCAAAAGAAACAACACTTTCTAAGAAAGTAGTTTAATGTCCAAAGAATGCATAGGCTCAAACGGAGGAGCCTGTAAAGCCTTCAAAACCAAATTAAGACTCCAAGGAGGAGAGATTGATTTAATGACAGGCTTGACACAAACCAAAGTCTGCACAAAACAATGAATATCAGGAAGTTTAGCAGTCTTTCTGTGAAATAAAACAGAAAGAGCAGAGATTTGTCCTTTCAAGGAACTTGCAGACAAACCTTTATCCAAACCATCCTGAAGAAAATGTAAAAATTCTAGGAATTCTAAAAGAATGCCAAGAGAATTTATTAGAAGAACACCATGAAATGTAAGTCTTCCAAACTCAATAATAAATCTTTCTAGAAACAAATTTACAAGCCTGAAACATAGTATTAATCACCGAGTCAAAGAACCCTCGATGACTAAGCACTAAGCGTTCAATTTCCATACCTTCAAATTTAATGATTTGAGATCCTGATAGAAAAACGCACCTTGAAATAAAAGGTCTGGCCTTAATGGGAGTGGCCAAGGTTGGCAACTGGACATCCGAACAAGATCCGCATACCAATACCTGTTAGACCATGCTGGAGCCACCAGCAGCACAAACGATTGCTCCATGATGATTTTGGAAATCACTCTTGGAAGAAGAACTAGAGGCGGGAAAATATAAGCAGGTTGATAACACCAAGGAAGTGTCAACGCATCCACTGCTTCCGCCTGAGGATCCCTGGACCTGGACAGGTACCTGGGAAGATTTTTGTTTAAATGAGATGCCATGAGATCTATTTCTGGAAGCCCCCACAACTGAATAACTTGAGAAAACATATCTGGGTGGAGAGACAATTCTCCTGGATGTAAAGTCTGACGACTGAGGTAATCTGCTTCCCAATTGTCTATATCTGGGATATGAACCGCAGAAATTAGACAGGAGCTGGATTCCACCCAAACAAGTATCCGAGATACTTCTTTCATAGCTTGAGGACTGTGAGTCCCACCCTGATGATTGACATATCTCACAGTTGTGATATTGTCTGTCTGAAAACAAATGAATGGTTCTCTCTTCAACAGAGGCCAAAACTGAAGAGCCCTGAGAATCGCACGGAGTTCCAAAATATTGATTGGTAATCTCGCCTGTTGAGATTTCCAAACCCCTTGTACTGTCAGAGATCCCCAAACAGCTCCCCAACCTGAAAGACTCGCATCTGTTGTGATCACAGTCCAGGTTGGACGAACGAAAGAGGCCCCTAGAATTATACGATGGTGATCTAACCACCAAGTCAGAGAAAGTCGAACATTGGGATTTAAGGATATTAATTGTGATATCCTCGTATAATCCCTGCACCTTTGGTTCAGCATACATAGCTGGAGAAGTCTCATATGAAAACGAGCAAAGGGGATCGCGTCCAAGGTTGCAGTCATGAGACCTAAAACTTCCATGCACATAGCTACTGAAGGGAATGACAGACTGAAGGTTCCGACAGGCTGCAACCAATTTCAAATGTCTCGTCTGTTAGAGACAAAGTCATGGACACTGAATCTATCTGGAAACCTAAAAAGGTTACCTTTGTCTGAGGAATCAAATAACTTTTTGGTAAATTGATCCTCCAACCATGTCTTCGAAGAAACAACACTAGTTGATTTGTGTGAGATTCTGCAGAACGTAAAGACTGAGCGAATACCAAGATATCGTCCAAATAAGGAAACACTGCAATACCCCGCTCTCTGATTACTGAGAGTAGGGCACTGAGAACCTTTTGGAGCCGTCGCTAGGCCAAAAGGAAGAGCAACAAATTGGTAATGCTTGTCTAGAAAAGAGAATCTCAGGAACTGATAGTGATCCGGATGAATCGGAATATGAAGATATGCATCCTGTAAGTCTATTGTGGACATATAATGCCCTTGCTGAACAAAAGGCAGAATAGTCCTTATAGTCACCATTTTGAAAGTTGGTACTCTTACATATCGATTCTAAATCTTTAGATCCAGAACTGGTCTGAATTAATTTTCTTTCTTTGGGACAATGAATAGATTTGAATAAAACCCCAGACCCTGTTCCTGAAATGGAACTAGCATGATTACCCCTGATAACTCCAGGTCTGAAACACACTTCAGGAAAGCATGAGCCTTTACTGGGTTTGCTGGAATGCGTGAGAGAAAAAAATCTTCTCACAGGCGGTCTTACTCTGAATCCTATTTTGTACCCCTGAGTGACAATACTCTGAATCCAATGATTTTGGACCGAAAATTTTAATCTGCTCCCTACCAGCTGAGCTGGAATGACGGCCGCACCTTCATGCGGACTTGGGGGCTGGCTTTGTTCTCTTAAATGGCTTGGATTTATTCCAATGTGAGGAAGGCTTCAAATTGGAAACAGATTCCTTGGGGGAAGGATTAATTTTCTGTTCCTTATTTTGTCGAAAGGAACGAAAACAGTTAGAAGCTTTAGATTTACCCTTAGGTATTTTATCCTGAGGCAAAAAAACTCCCTTTTCCCCCCAGTGACAGTTGAAATTATTGAATCCAACTGAGAACCAAATAATTTATTACCTTGGAAAGAAAGAGATAGCAATCTGGACTTAGAAGTCATATCAGCATTCCAAGATTTGAGCCACAAAGCTCTTCTAGCTAAAATAGCTAAATACATATATCTAACATCAATTTTGATGATATCAAAAATGGCATCACAAATGAAATTATTAGCATATTGAATCAACTTAACAATGCTAGAAAAATCATGATCCGATACTTGATGCGCTAAAGTTTCCAACCAAAAAGTTGAATCAGCTACATCATCAGCCAAAGAAATTGCAGGCCTAAGAAGATGACCTGAATATAAATAAGCTTTCCTTAGATAAGATTCAAGTTTTCTATCTAAAGGATCTTTAAAAAAGTACTTTCTTCCGTAGGAATAGTAGTACGTTTAGCAAGAGTAGAGATAGCCCCATCAACTTTGGGGATCTTTTCCCAAAACTCCAATCTAACTGCTGGCAAAGGATACCATTTTTTAAACCTTGAAGAAGGAATAAAAGAAGTATCAGGCCTATTCCATTCTTTAGAAATCATATCAGAAATAGCATCAGGAACTGGAAAAACCTCTGGAATAACCACAGGTTTATAAACAGAATTTAAACGTTTACTCGTTTTAATATCAAGAGGACTAGTTTCCTCCATATCTAATGTAATCAACACTTCTTTTAACAAAGAACGAATATACTCCATTTTAAATAAATAAGAGGATTTGTCAGTGTCAATATCTGAGGAAGGATCTTCTGAATCAGATAGATCTTCATCAGAGAAGGATAAATCAGTTTTTACGTTTATTGGAAGGCGGAATGGCAGACAAAGCCTTCTGAATAGAATCAGAAATAAATTCTTTTAAATTTACAGGTATATCTTGTGCATTAGATGTTGAGGGAACAGCAACAGGTAATGAACAACTACTGATGGATACATTCTCTGCATGTAAAAGTTTATCATGACAACTATTACAAACCACAGCTAGAGGTATAACCTCCACAAGTTTACAACAAATGCACTTAGCTTTGGTAGAACTGTTATCAGGCAGCAGGATTCCAACAGTGATTTCTGAGACAGGATCAGATTGAGACATCTTGCAAATGTAAGAGAAAAAAACAACATATAAAGCAAAATTATTAATTTCCTTATATGGCAGTTTCAGGAATGGGAAAAAAAATGCAAACAGCATAGCCCTCTGACATAAAAAAAAAGGCAAGAGGCAAATAGGATTGGGGTCTTAAATAATGAAAATATTTGGCGCCAAGTATGACGCACAACAAACAGAAAAATATTTTTTGGCGCCAAAAACGTCTGGAAACGACACACTCGCGTCATATATGACGCAACCTTGTGAATGATTACGAATTTGAGTCAACAAACATGCCAAAAAAATCTCGCACCAAGAATGACGCAATAAACTTTGGCATTTTGCACCCTTAATTTAAAAGACAGTCAATTTGAAAAAGAGACTATAACCCAGGTAAGAAATACATTTTCATTAAAAAGCATTTCCCAGATATGAAACTGACAGTCTGCAAAAGGAAATATACTGAAAACCTGAATCATGGCAAATATAAGTACAATACATATATTTAGAACTTTATATAAATACATAAAGTGCCAAACCATAGCTGAGAGTGTCTTAAGTAATAAAAACATACTTACCAAAAGACACCCATCCACATATAGCAGATAGCCAAACCAGTACTGAAACGGTTATCAGTAGAGGTAATAGTAAATTGAGAGTATATCGTTGATCTGAAAAGGGAGGTATGAGATAAATCTCTACGACCGATAACAGAGAACCTATGAAATAGATCTCCCATGAGGAAAACCATTGCATTCAAAAGGGGATACTCCCTTCACATCCCTCTGACATTCACTGTACTCTGAGAGGAATCGGGCTTCAAAATGCTGAGAAGCGCATATCAGCGTAGAATTCTTAACACAAACTTACTTCACCACCTTCATAGGAGGCAAAGTTTGTAAAACTGAATTGTGGGTGTGGTGAGGGGTGTATTTATAGGCATTTTGAGGTTTGGGAAACTTTGCCCCTCCTGGTAGGATTGTATATCCCATACGTCACTAGCTCATAGACTCTTGCCAATTACATGAAAGAAAAGGTTGTTATTCTGAAACGGCGCAAATTGAACCGGCGTAAACCGAGGGCCACCTATATATGTGTTTTGTCTTTGAGGTAACTGTACTGAAAGTGATAATCATGACAATGTGTGTGTAAATTACAAACATTTATAGAAAAGAGATTTCTACACTTAATTTCTAGATGTTGGGGTTCTGAGCTCACTTTTTCCTGAAGGTCCCCTTTGCTATACAGCATATCAGATACTCAATACATATATATATTTACATATGTAAATGTGCCCTGCCCTCTGCAGAGCTTTAAAGGACCACTCAATGCAGTAGAATTACATAATTAACAAGTACACAATAAAAAGACAATGATTTAACACCTACTCTAAATTTCAAATAAGCAGTAGATTTATTCCTATTTTATTTTTTTTCCTATTTTCCAGCCCCTTGTACCATGTGACAGACATCAGCCAATCACAGAATAGTATACGTATACCCTGTGAGCTTGTTCCCCAAAAAATGTGAATATATAAAAAAAATGTGCAAAATTTGATAATGGAAGTAAATTGGAAAGTGTCTTAAAACTGCTGCTCTATCTGAACCATAAAAATTCATTTTGAGTTGAGTGTCCCTTTAATTAATCTAGACCAGTGATTCCCAACGTGGGTGGTACGGCTCCATGGGGGGAATTACAGAAGGGGGCACTAATACGTACAATTGGTGGAAGGGGTGCACTGGTATTACCATAGGAGGCTCTAGTAAGGTCAGGAGGAAGATGCTTATGGGTTCCTCCAAGGAAAACTATCATAATTTACTTTATCTTAAATAAGTAAAGCTAAATCAATTTTATTGCTTTATATTTAAAGTTTTACTACTCTTTGATTTCATGGCTTTTGGCTTTATGATAGTTCAGGTTTACCCGCAATTCAATTTGTCTCTGACTGTAATTGCAGCCACTTGTATAGAATACCTCTTGGTTTTACCAAAGCTATACATTAGCTTAAAGTGATGGTAAACTCTCCTCTTTATAAAAAACAGATCTGGAATGTTAGTGATAGTTTAGATGGAGTTTCATTTATCAGCTTTAATGAAGTTGCGCTATAACTTATAGATATGAAATTCAAATTCCCTGTGCTCCCCCGCCCACTTCAAAAGTAAATTTTTCTGTGAGCTAACGGTTTGAATTGTTCCCCAAACATAGCTCAAGCTACAAAAAAAGTGCCATATGGGGAGAGCGCTGATTGGAGAACAATTCAAACCGTTAGCTCACCGAAAAATTGACTTTTGAAGTGGGGCAGCGGAGCACAATGTATTTGAATTTCATATCTACATTAAAAAGTAAGTTATAGTGCAACTTCATTACATCTGATGAATGAAACTCAATCTAAAATATCACTAACATTCCGGATCTGATTTTAAAAAGAGGAAAAGTTTACCATCTCTTGAAATTGTTAACATTAATGGCAATGTTCAGAAATACTGTGTAGCAAGAAACACAACTAAGGCCTGTTGCACTTGTCTGAGTAGCTTTGTACAGTTGTCATCTGTCAACGATTTTCTGGTCTTCTGTTATCAAAAATAACCCATATGTTGTGCACAATATAACACTTTGGTAAGTAGAATACACTTTTATAAACACAATTTATTGGTGCTGTTGTACAACTATGCCCCAAGCAAAAAAATTCACTCAAGATCTCTGAACATGACAATTTAAGACTCCTTCTAAATGACATTAAACCAGACATTGTGAAACATTTAACATTAACCCCTTAGTGACCAGACTACTTTTCAATTTTCTGACCGTTTAGGACAAGAGCTATTTTTTTACATTTCTGCTGTGTTTGTGTTTAGCTGTAATTTTCCTCTTACTCATTTACTGTACCACACATATTATACACGGTGTTCCTTGCCATTAAATAGACTTTCTAAAGACAACCATTATTTTCATCATCCTATATTATAAAAGGCCAAGTGTTTGTCTGAAGCCGTCATGCGCAGTAGAGACAAACACTTGGCCTTGAGATAGGGAGCGCGAGGAACACAAACAGCTGTGAGGTCTGGGGAGCGCGAGGTAAGCTGATTGAAACAGCCTGTGGCAAGAGATATGGAGCGCGAGCTACTCAACAGCTGTGAGGTGTGCTGCGTGAGAAGCGGCCACACGCTCCCCAGACCTCACAGCTGTTTGTGGCTGACGGGAGCGTTGCGATGGGGGCGTGGCCGGGCGTTGCGATGGGGCGTGCCCGGACGGGTGCCGCCGCGATGGGGCGTGGCCGGGCGGGGTCCCGCAATGTGAATACTTCAAGACAGAGACAGAGAGGGAGCAGGAGAGGGGGGGGAAGGGCCAAAGAGGGGAGAGAGAGCCAAAGGGGGGAGAGAGAGCCATAGAGAAGCGGGGAGAGAGAGCCAAAGAGAAGGGGGGGAGAGAGAGCCAAAGAAAAGGGGGGGAGAGAGAGCCAAAGAAAAGGGGGGGAGAGAGAGCCAAAGAGAAGGGGGGGAGAGAGAGCCAAAGAGAAGGGGGGGAGAGAGAGCCAAAGAGAAGGGGGGGAGAGAGAGCCAAAGAGAAGGGGGGGAGAGAGAGCCAAAGAGAAGGGGGGGGGGGGAGAGCCAAAGAGAAGGGGGGGGGGGAGAGCCAAAGAGAAGGGGGGGAGAGCCAAAGAGAAGGGGGGGGAGAGCCAAAGAGAAGGGGGGGGAGAGCCAAAGAGAAGGGGGGGGGGAGAGCCAAAGAGAAGGGGGGAGAGCCAAAGAGAAGGGGGGGGGAGCCAAAGAGAAGGGGGGGGGAGCCAAAGAGAAGGGGGGGGAGAGCCAAAGAGAAGGGGGGGGGAGAGCCAAAGAGAAGGGGGGGGAGAGCCAAAGAGAAGGGGGGGGGGAGAGCCAAAGAGAAGGGGGGGGGGAGAGCCAAAGAGAAGGGGGGGGGAGAGCCAAAGAGAAGGGGGGGGAGAGCCAAAGAGAAGGGGGGGGAGAGCCAAAGAGAAGGGGGGGGGGGAGAGCCAAAGAGAAGGGGGGGGAGAGCCAAAGAGGAAAAAGAGCCCAAAAAGGAGAGAGAGCCAAAGAGGGGGGAGAGAGAGCCAAAGAGGGGGGAGAGAGAGCCAAAGAGGGGGGAGAGAGAGCCAAAAGAGGGGGGAGAGAGAGCCAAAGAGGGGGGGAGAGAGAGCCAAAGAGGGGGGGGGGAGAGCCAAGAGGGGGGGGCAGAGCCAAAGAGGGGGGGGGGAGAGCCAAAGAGGGGGGGAGAGAGCGAGCAAAGAGGGGAGAGAGAGAGCAAAAGAGCGGGGGAGAGCCAAAGAGGGGGGGGGCAAAGGGGAGGGTAGAGTCAAAGAGGGGGGAGAGAGAGAGCCAAAGAGGAGAGAGAGCAAAAGAGGGGAGAGAGCCAAAGAGGGGGGAGAGAGAGCCAAAGGGGGGGGAGAGAGCCAAAGGGGGGGGAGAGCCAAAGGGGGGGGAGAGAGCCAAAGGGGGGGGAGAGCCAAAGAGGGGGGAGAGAGAGAGCCAAAGAGGAGAGAGAGCAAAAGAGGGGAGAGAGCCAAAGAGGGGGGGGGGCAAAGAGCGGGGGAGAGCCAAAGAGGGGGGGGGCAAAGGGGAGGGTAGAGTCAAAGAGGGGGGAGAGAGAGAGCCAAAGAGGAGAGAGAGCAAAAGAGGGGAGAGAGCCAAAGAGGGGGGAGAGAGAGCCAAAGGGGGGGGAGAGAGAGAGCCAAAGAGGAGAGAGAGCAAAAGAGGGGAGAGAGCCAAAGAGGGGGGGGAGCCAAAGAGGGGGGGGAGCCAAAGAGGGGGGGGAGAGAGCCAAAGAGGCGGGAGGAGAGCCAAAGAGGCGGGAGGAGAGCCAAAGAGGGGGGAGAGAACAAAAGAGGGGGGAGAGAGAGCAAAAGAAAGGAGGGAGAGAGCAAAAGAGGGGAGAGAGATAAAGCAAAAGAGAGGGGGGAAGAGAAAGCAAAAGAAAGGGGGGAAGAGAGAGCAAAAGAGAGGGGGGAGAGAGCAAGGGGTGGGACCGCTGTACTGCAAAAAATGGCCCGTGTACACAGGCTTTAATACTAGTATCTTATAATTTACTATAATTTTTTTTTATAAAATATGATAAAAAAATGGAAAAAACACACACTTTTTCTAAATTTGACCCCCTCAAATCTGTTACACATCTACAACCACCAAAAAACACCCATGCAAAATAGTTTCTAAATTTTGTCCTGAGTTTAGAAATACCCAATGTTTACATGTTCTTTGCTTTTTTGCAAGTTATAGGGCAATAAGTACAAGTAGCACTTTGCTATTTCCCAAAAAAAAAATTTCAAAATTATCGATCGTTACATTGGAACACATGATATCTGTCAGGAATCCTTGAAAATCGCTTGACATGTATATATATATTTTTTAGTAGACAATCCAAAGTATTGATCTAGGCCCATTTTGATAAATTTCATGCCACCATTTCACCACCAAATGCGATCAAATAAAAAAAAAGAATGTTCACTTTTTCACAAACTTTAGGTTTCTCACTGAAATTATTTACAAACCGCCTGTGCAATTATGGCACAAATGGTTGTAAATGTTTCTCTGGGATCCCCTTTGTTCAGAAATAGCAGACAAATATGGCTTTGGCATTGCTTTTTGGTAATTAAAAGGCCGCTAAATGCCGCTGCGCACCACACGTGTTTTATGCCCAGCAGTGAAGGAGTTAATTAGGGAGCTTGTAGGGTTTTTTAGCTTTAGTGTAGAGATCAGCCTCCCATCTGACACATCCCACCCCCTGACCCCTCCCAAACAGCTTTCTTCCCTCCCCGAAACCACAATTGTACCCGCCATCTTAAGTACTGGCAGAAAGTCTGTCAGTACTAAAAACAGAATTTATGTTTACCTGATAAATTACTTTCTCCAACGGTGTGTCCGGTCCACGGCGTCATCCTTACTTGTGGGATATTCTCTTCCCCAACAGGAAATGGCAAAGAGCCCAGCAAAGCTGGTCACATGATCCCTCCTAGGCTCCGCCTACCCCAGTCATTCGACCGACGTAAAGGAGGAATATTTGCATAGGAGAAACCATATGATACCGTGGTGACTGTAGTTAAAGAAAATAAATTATCAGACCTGATTAAAAAACCAGGGCGGGCCGTGGACCGGACACACCGTTGGAGAAAGTAATTTATCAGGTAAACATAAATTCTGTTTTCTCCAACATAGGTGTGTCCGGTCCACGGCGTCATCCTTACTTGTGGGAACCAATACCAAAGCTTTAGGACACGGATGAAGGGAGGGAGCAAATCAGGTCACCTAAATGGAAGGCACCACGGCTTGCAAAACCTTTCTCCCAAAAATAGCCTCAGAAGAAGCAAAAGTATCAAACTTGTAAAATTTGGTAAAAGTGTGCAGTGAAGACCAAGTCGCTGCCCGACATATCTGATCAACAGAAGCCTCGTTCTTGAAGGCCCATGTGGAAGCCACAGCCCTAGTGGAATGAGCTGTGATTCTTTCAGGAGGCTGCCGTCCGGCAGTCTCATAAGCCAATCTGATGATGCTTTTAATCCAAAAAGAGAGAGAGGTAGAAGTTGCTTTTTGACCTCTCCTTTTACCAGAATAAACAACAAACAAGGAAGATGTTTGTCTGAAATCCTTTGTAGCCTCTAAATAGAATTTTAGAGCACGAACTACATCCAAATTGTGCAACAAACGTTCCTTCTTTGAAACTGGATTCGGACACAAAGAAGGCACGACTATCTCCTGGTTAATGTTTTTGTTAGAAACAACTTTCGGAAGAAAACCAGGTTTAGTACGTAAAACCACCTTATCTGCATGGAACACCAGATAAGGAGGAGAACACTGCAGAGCAGATAATTCTGAAACTCTTCTAGCAGAAGAAATTGCAACCAAAAACAAAACTTTCCAAGATAATAACTTAATATCAACGGAATGTAAGGGTTCAAACGGAACCCCCTGAAGAACTGAAAGAACTAAGTTGAGACTCCAGGGAGGAGTCAAAGGTTTGTAAACAGGCTTGATTCTAACCAGAGCCTGAACAAAGGCTTGAACATCTGGCACAGCTGCCAACTTTTTGTGAAGTAACACAGACAAGGCAGAAATCTGTCCCTTCAAGGAACTTGCAGATAATCCTTTCTCCAATCCTTCTTGAAGAAAGGATAGAATCTTAGGAATTTTTACCTTGTCCCAAGGGAATCCTTTAGATTCACACCAACAGATATATTTTTTCCATATTTTGTGGTAAATTTTTCTAGTTACAGGCTTTCTGGCCTGAACAAGAGTATCAATAACAGAATCTGAGAACCCTCGCTTTGATAAGATCAAGCGTTCAATCTCCAAGCAGTCAGTTGGAGTGAGACCAGATTCGGATGTTCGAACGGACCTTGAACAAGAAGGTCTCGTCTCAAAGGTAGCTTCCATGGTGGAGCCGATGACATATTCACCAGATCTGCATACCAAGTCCTGCGTGGCCACGCAGGAGCTATCAAGATCACCGATGCCCTCTCCTGATTGATCCTGGGTACCAGCCTGGGGATGAGAGGAAACGGCGGGAATACATAAGCTAGTTTGAAGGTCCAAGGTGCTACTAGTGCATCTACTAGAGTCGCCTTGGGATCCCTGGATCTGGACCCGTAGCAAGGAACCTTGAAGTTCTGACGAGAGGCCATCAGATCCATGTCTGGAATGCCCCACAGTTGAGTAATTTGGGCAAAGATTTCCGGATGGAGTTCCCACTCCCCCGGATGTAATGTCTGACGACTCAGAAAATCCGCTTCCCAATTTTCCACTCCTGGGATGTGGATTGCAGACAGGTGGCAGGAGTGAGTCTCCGCCCCTTGAATGATTTTGGTCACTTCTTCCATCGCCAGGGAACTCCTTGTTCCCCCCTGATGGTTGATGTACGCAACAGTCGTCATGTTGTCTGATTGAAACCGTATGAACTTGGCCTTTGCTAGCTGAGGCCAAGCCTTGAGAGCATTGAGTATCGCTCTCAGTTCCAGAATATTTATCGGTAGAAGAGATTCTTCCCGAGACCAAAGACCCTGAGCTTTCAGGGGTCCCCAGACCGCGCCCCAGCCCATCAGACTGGCGTCGGTCGTGACAATGACCCACTCTGGCCTGCGGAAGTTCATCCCTTGTGACAGGTTGTCCAGGGACAGCCACCAACGGAGTGAATCTCTGGTCCTCTGATTTACTTGTATCGTCGGAGACAAGTCTGTATAGTTCCCATTCCACTGACTGAGCATGCACAGTTGTAATGGTCTTAGATGAATGCGCGCAAAAGGAACTATGTCCATTGCCGCTACCATCAAACCTATTACTTCCATGCACTGCGCTATGGAAGGAAGAGGAACGGAATGAAGTATTTGACAAGAGTTTAGAAGTTTTGTTTTTCTGGCCTCTGTCAGAAAAATCCTCATTTCTAAGGAGTCTATTATTGTTCCCAAGAAGGGAACCCTTGTTGACGGAGATAGAGAACTCTTTTCTACGTTCACTTTCCATCCGTGAGATCTGAGAAAGGCCAGGACTATGTCCGTGTGAGCCTTTGCTTGAGGAAGGGACGACGCTTGAATCAGAATGTCGTCCAAGTAAGGTACTACTGCAATGCCCCTTGGTCTTAGCACCGCTAGAAGGGACCCTAGTACCTTTGTGAAAATCCTTGGAGCAGTGGCTAATCCGAAAGGAAGTGCCACGAACTGGTAATGCTTGTCCAGGAATGCGAACCTTAGGAACCGATGATGTTCCTTGTGGATAGGAATATGTAGATACGCATCCTTTAAATCCACCGTGGTCATGAATTGACCTTCCTGGATGGAAGGAAGAATTGTTTGAATGGTTTCCATTTTGAACGATGGAACCTTGAGAAACTTGTTTAGGATCTTGAGATCTAAGATTGGTCTGAACGTTCCCTCTTTTTTGGGAACTACGAACAGATTGGAGTAGAACCCCATCCCTTGTTCCCCTAATGGAACAGGATGAATCACTCCCATTTTTAACAGGTCTTCTACACAATGTAAGAATGCCTGTTTTTTTATGTGGTCTGAAGACAATTGAGACCTGTGGAACCTCCCCCTTGGGGGAAGCCCCTTGAATTCCAGAAGATAACCTTGGGAGACTATTTCTAGTGCCCAAGGATCCAGAACATCTCTTGCCCAAGCCTGAGCGAAGAGAGAGAGTCTGCCCCCCACCAGATCCGGTCCCGGATCGGGGGCCAACATTTCATGCTGTCTTGGTAGCAGTGGCAGGTTTCTTGGCCTGCTTTCCCTTGTTCCAGCCTTGCATTGGTCTCCAGGCTGGCTTGGCTTGAGAAGTATTACCCTCTTGCTTAGAGGACGTAGCACTTGGGGCTGGTCCGTTTCTACGAAAGGGACGAAAATTAGGTTTATTTTTGGCCTTGAAAGACCTATCCTGAGGAAGGGCGTGGCCCTTACCCCCAGTGATATCAGAGATAATCTCTTTCAAGTCAGGGCCAAACAGCGTTTTCCCCTTGAAAGGAATGTTAAGCAATTTGTTCTTGGAAGACGCATCCGCTGACCAAGATTTCAACCAAAGCGCTCTGCGCGCCACAATAGCAAACCCAGAATTTTTCGCCGCTAACCTAGCCAATTGCAAAGTGGCGTCTAGGGTGAAAGAATTAGCCAATTTGAGAGCACGGATTCTGTCCATAATCTCCTCATAAGGAGGAGAATCACTAGTGATCGCCTTTTCTAGCTCATCGAACCAGAAACACGCGGCTGTAGTGACAGGGACAATGCATGAAATTGGTTGTAGAAGGTAACCTTGCTGAACAAACATCTTTTTAAGCAAACCTTCTAATTTTTTATCCATAGGATCTTTGAAAGCACAACTATCTTCTATGGGTATAGTGGTGCGTTTGTTTAAAGTAGAAACCGCCCCCTCGACCTTGGGGACTGTCTGCCATAAGTCCTTTCTGGGGTCGACCATAGGAAACAATTTTTTAAATATGGGGGGAGGGACGAAAGGTATACCGGGCCTTTCCCATTCTTTATTTACAATGTCCGCCACCCGCTTGGGTATAGGAAAAGCTTCTGGGGGCCCCGGGACCTCTAGGAACTTGTCCATTTTACATAGTTTCTCTGGGATGATCAAATTCTCACAATCATCCAGAGTGGATAACACCTCCTTAAGCAGAGCGCGGAGATGTTCCAACTTAAATTTAAATGTAATCACATCAGGTTCAGCTTGTTGAGAAATTTTCCCTGAATCTGAAATTTCTCCCTCAGACAAAACCTCCCTGGCCCCCTCAGACTGGTGTAGGGGCCCTTCAGAAACAATATCATCAGCGTCCTCATGCTCTTCAGTATTATCTAAAACAGAGCAGTCGCGCTTACGCTGATAAGTGGGCATTTTGGCTAAAATGTTTTTGATAGAATTATCCATTACAGCCGTTAATTGTTGCATAGTAAGGAGTATTGGCGCGCTAGATGTACTAGGGGCCTCCTGAGTGGGCAAGACTGGTGTAGACGAAGGAGGGGATGATGCAGTACCATGCTTACTCCCCTCACTTGAGGAATCATCCTGGGCATCATTTTCTCTAAATTTTGTGTCACATAAATCACATCTATTTAAATGAGAAGGAACCTTGGCTTCCCCACATTCAGAACACAGTCTATCTGGTAGTTCAGACATGTTAAACAGGCATAAACTTGATAACAAAGTACAAAAAAAACGTTTTAAAATAAAACCGTTACTGTCACTTTAAATTTTAAACTGAACACACTTTATTACTGCAATTGCGAAAAAGTATGAAGGAATTGTTCAAAATTCACCAAAATTTCACCACAGTGTCTTAAAGCCTTAAAAGTATTGCACACCAAATTTGGAAGCTTTAACCCTTAAAATAACGGAACCGGAGCCGTTTTTATCTTTAACCCCTTTACAGTCCCTGGTATCTGCTTTGCTGAGACCCAACCAAGCCCAAAGGGGAATACGATACCAAATGACGCCTTCAGAAAGTCTTTTCTATGTATCAGAGCTCCTCACACATGCGACTGCATGTCATGCTTCTCAAAAACAAGTGCGCAATACCGGCGCGAAAATGAGACTCTGCCTATGATTAGGGAAAGCCCCTAGAGAATAAGGTGTCCAAAACAGTGCCTGCCGATATTATTTTACAAAATACCCAGATTAAAATGATTCCTCAAGGCTAAATATGTTTATTATATGAATCGATTTAGCCCAGAAAATGTCTACAGTCTTAAAAAGCCCTTGTGAAGCCCTTATTTATTGTCTGTAATAAAAATGGCTTACCGGATCCCATAGGGAAAATGACAGCTTCCAGCATTACATTGTCTTGTTAGAATGTGTCATACCTCAAGCAGTAAAATTCTGCTCACTGTTCCCTCAACTGAAGTTAATTCCTCTCAACAGTCCTGTGTGGAACAGCCATCGATTTTAGTAACGGTTGCTAAAATCATTTTCCTCTTACAAACAGAAATCTTCATCTCTTTTCTGTTTCAGAGTAAATAGTACATACCAGCACTATTTTAAAATAACAAACTCTTGATTGAATAATAAAAACTACAGTTAAACACTAAAAAACTCTAAGCCATCTCCGTGGAGATGTTGCCTGTACAACGGCAAAGAGAATGACTGGGGTAGGCGGAGCCTAGGAGGGATCATGTGACCAGCTTTGCTGGGCTCTTTGCCATTTCCTGTTGGGGAAGAGAATATCCCACAAGTAAGGATGACGCCGTGGACCGGACACATATGTTGGAGAAATAAAAGGCTTTTTTTTTTTTTTAAATATATATTCAGATGTGATGGATCCCACCGCTACTTATTTGCTGCCATCTTGGGTACTGGAAGCTTCCACCGCTTTAACCCCTAAGGACGTACAGGGTACGTCCTTGGTCGTTAAGGGGTTAAAGTGACACTGAAGTCAAAATTAAACTTTCATGATTCAGATAGAGCACGCAATTTTAAACAACTTTCCAATTTACTTCCATTAACAAAATGTGCACAGTCTTTTTATAGTTACACTTTTTGAGCCACCAGCTCCTACTGAGCATGTGCATGAAGTCACAGAATATACATATATGCCTTTGTGATTGGCTGATGGCTGTCACATGATACAATAGGAGTGGAGATAGACATACATTTGAAATTTGTCAAAAGAAAATGTACTACTCATTTGAAGCTCAGACTATGGCCCCGATAGTCAAAGCATCGACATACTGAAGAGAAACTGCCTTTCTGGCCTTGTCGGCTTTGCAGTCTGTCAGTCTGTCAATGTTCTCTAAAAAAGGGGCGTACCCACAAAGTGCCAGTGAGTGGTGATATGTCTCCCATAGGATATAATAGGGAGCACTACGTCAGCTAAACATTTTCGACTTCGCCACTTTTCTGCACTTTCTGCAGGTGGGGCATATTTGAAATGTTCCTACACAGCGCAGACAGTGCGCTCACTGAAATCAAACACAATTTCTGTGTCAAAACACTTCAAATAATCCCTGTGTGACCTAACTGTAACTACACCTACACTACCTGCCTTACACTGTAAAGTTTGTCCACTGAAAAGGTGGCGAGATAAACATGGCTGACACCCTACTCGTAACCTGTACTTCAGAGATTGGAATATATTGCACTGCTGGCAATGTATCCCAATGAAAGTGCAGGTTACTCTCGATGGAACGCCCAGCTAACTCCTTAATACCACCAACACTCCCCTGAAACGCCCAGCTAATTCCCTAATAACACCTACATCCGCCTTAGCTACACTCCCCTGAAACGTCCAGGGAACTCCCTAATTATACCACCTACACCTACATCACGCCTTAGCTACACTCCCCTGAAACGCCCAGCTAATTGCCTAATACCACCTACATCTAAGTCATGTCTTCCCTATACTCCCCCTGGAACGCCCAGCAAACTCGCAAAGAATGTCTACACATACGTAATGTCTGCAATCTACCTGACTAATAAAGCTAACAACAAAAAAATGCCATCCCTATTATAACTATAGGAGCTATGTCGCTACATTTATATACAATGTTAAATAGTTATGTATTGTGATGTATAATACATATAATTTTAAGTATTGTAAATAATTTAAAATATAGTTTTTTTTTATTGTTCATTTTATTATTTTAAATAAATATATAAAATACAGGGGAGGGGAATAAGGGCACTGGGCTGATGGGCCCCACAAATTTATCTTGCCCAGGGTCCCGCAAATGCTAAGTTTGGCCCTTGTATAACACTTACAATTAACTAAGATATTGTGAATACTGAGGTCTCATTGTTGGACTTTTTTACTGCTCTGTTATACTGATGTTAGGCGCTGTGCAACTATTTTGTAACTGGTTTATATCTGTCATGTTCTCATTTAACCCAATTATTTCATAATTATTAAATATATAAATATTAATAAAGAATACATAAACAAAAATAATGTCAGTAAATACTTACAGTTTTAAGCTCACCACCTATTCTTCTTAAAATAAAGTCCAAGATGCTTGTAGCAGTTGTAAGAACTAAATTCCAGAGAAAAGCTAATAGCCCATCTGTAAATAAAGAACAAACAGGTTACCAAAAGAATATTGCCAATCCAATATACAGTATATATATTTTGATATAAAAGTCATCATTCAGCTGTGTTCTATTAAATTATGAATCTGGATTTTACCTAAAATGTAAAGTACCTTTTTTGTGCTGTGAACCCTTAGTTTATGTATACAATAATGGGAAATTTTACTCAATACTAAAATACTGATTGCTTTCTCCTGAAACTAATACACCAGTATCACTGGTGGAGAGCAACTTCCTGCTATGTGGCTCATTGGCTAACAATTAGTATTAGTAGGAAACACCTATCAGCCAGTAAGCTTTAATAGGAAGTATACAGCTGCAGTATTAGTTTAATTTTAAAATGAAGCAGTTTTTACTTTTTTTCTGACAAAAAACAAACAAACAAACAAATAAATACATTCTTATTATTTATTCTACAATTATAATAAAAGATTTATAATCCTAATTGGTATCTTCTGATACTCCGTCCCCCTTAAAGGGACACTGAAACCAAATTTTTTCTTTCGTGATTCAGATAGAGCATGCAATTTTAAGCAACTTTCTAATTTACTCCTATTACAATTTTTTCTTCGTTCTCTTGCTATCTTTATTTGAAAAAAGAAGGCATCTAAAAAAATTGTTGGTTCAGTACTCTGGACAGAACTTTTTGAATCAGCAAGGACAACCCAGGTTGTTCACCAAAAATGGGCCGGCATCTAAACATTCTTGCTTTTCAAATAAACATACCAAGAGAATGAAGAAAATATGATAATAGGAGTAAATTAGGAAGTTGCTTAAAATTGTATGCTCTTTCGAAATCATGAAAGAAAAAATTTGGGTTCACTGTCCCTTTAAGAGGCTAAGTAGCAGCCAGGTGCTGCTAATTAAATGCCTTTGATTAATTGATTGTCAGCAATTGTGACCACTTCTATAAAAAGCCAACGTTTTAGCAGTTTGCTGGTTTGGAGCATTCCGGTGTGTGTTACCACAATGCTAAGGAGGAAAAACATCAGCAATTATCTTAGAGAAGCAATTTCTGCTGCCCATCAATCTCAAATAAAGATAGCAAGAGAATGAAGAAAATTTAATAGTAGTAGTAGTAAATTAGAAAATTGCTTAAAATTGCATGCTCTATCTGAATCACACAAGAAAAAAATTGGGTTCAGTGTCCCTTTAATTTCCTCTTTTGGCTGGGCTGTTATGTATAGAGCCGTTCCACCCACTCTCTACATAGGCTTTCTAAGGGCTTTAAAGGGGCTGGACTTCAAGATTGTCAAATGACACATATATTGATTGGATGTTCACTAGAATTTTCATAAAAAAAAAAAAAGTTCCTCCAAGTGGGTTGGCATAACATTGCAATAGACGCATTATATGCACTAATTTAATCCTTTCACAGGTGGATTAAACACAAAAAAAAAGTACACATACTTTTTTTTCTGGCAAAGATTACTACATATATGGCATTTGATTAAAGTTTACTATCACTTTAAATGCTGCACTTTTATGTTAAAATATTTTTTATTGGTATAACATAATAAAACATGATACATATCATATACGTTTGGTTACATTATTAGCTTATCAGGTGATTAAACATAGTATTTTCTATTATCAACTCTTTATTTCTTTGTGTCTTGTTTGTGCCTTCCTGTTAGCTGATTGACAGAGTCTCAAAAGTCCGTAATATCGACCTCGTAGTTCTTATTATATTGTGGCTTTGGCTCCATAATTGAAATTCAACACCTGATAGCTTTTACAGAGGAAAATAAAAACTTCTATTGTATAAGAATATTAAAGGGACACTGAACCCAAATTTTTTCTTTCATGATTCAGATAGGGCATGCAAATTTAAGCAACTTTCTAATTTACTCCTATTTCTCTTCGTTCTCTTGCTTTCTTTATTTAAAAAAGAAGGCATCTAAGCTATTTTTTTGGTTCAGGACCATGGAAAGCACTTGTTAATTGGTGGGTGAATTTATCCACCAATCAGCAAGAACAACACAGTGTGTTCATCGAAAATGGGCCGACATCTAAACTTACATTCTTGCATTTCAAATAAAGATACCAAGAGAATGAAGACAATTTGATAATAGGAGTAAATTAGAAAGTTGCTTAAAATTGCATGTTCTATCTGAATCACGAAAGAAAAAATTTGGGTTCAGTGTCCCTTTAACATAACTATGCAATAAACATTATCGAATAAAATTAACTTTTGGTCACTAATGATGAACTTATGTGTGTCATTGTCTACAATGAATGCTTTGTCTGATTTCGCATATGTGGAAGGAAAAACATTTCTAAATAAATTTCTTACTCAAATCACGTCTATGTAATCGTATATATCTTTTTCCTTTCCTTTTGGAGAACTAAGTTCTATTCCTTTTCGTGTTAGCACACAAGGGGTAAATCAAGTCGATTGCATCAACCAATAAAACCAAATTTTATTAAATGTATCTGTCGTACCTAAAATTGTTGCTGCCGTTTCATGTAGCAAGTATGTCAATTTAAATCTGTCCGTAATTTCACGCCATGTTGGTGTCCCTGCCTTTGAATGCTTGGCGATGCTTATTCTTGTGACAGTGCAAAGTATCTTAACAAAGGTATTTATGTGTAAATGCTGCTCTTTTATATAGATGATATAATTGGTTAGTACAATTTGCTTTTAAAGGGACATAAAAGCCCAAATTAAAGTTGTATAACTCAGTGAATGTAATATTAAGAGACATTTTAGTTTACTTATTACGTATTTACTCATTTACAGGTGCTCCCTGTTACTCTCCGTTAAGAGATTCTGCATTCGACAGGGCTTAATTACTTTCTATAGGAGACAGCTTAAAGGGACAGTAAAGTTAAAATTAAACTTACATCATTCAGACATGGGGTAGATTTAACTGTAAGAAATGGTTTTCGAGTGGACATGATTGGCTGTAGCAAATCATGTCCGCTCGACCTCACTAAATGCACCAGCATTTCTGGTGAAATGCTTGTGCAATGCCACCCCCTGCTCACTGGCGGCCAATCGTCCGCTAGCAAGGGCCGTCAATCATTCTGAACGGATTGGGATGCTTTCAGTCCGTCACCTAAAAGGTGGCAGGCAAGTTAAAGTGAATGTAAAGTTTCATCAAGTAGTGCCCGGTTTTTAAAAATACTATTAAAAACAGGGGCACTTTAATTGATGAAACTTTGCACCATATTTGTAGAAATACTTACCTCTTCGTCTTGAAAGCCACTCCAGCGCTTTGCCAGCCCGTCGCAAGCCTCTTCCTACGTCAGCAATGACAATTCCGGCATCCTCCAATCACGGCTTCCCCCCCGGGGGAAGCATTGCCTAAAGCAACGCCGTGATTGGAGGAAGGCTGGAATAGTCATTTCTGATATAGGAATAGGCTTGCGACGGGCGGGGGAAGCGACATCATCAGCGATCCGGCTTTCAAGACGCAGAGTTAATTCTACAAATAAGGTGCAATGTAAAGTTTCATCAATGTAAGTGCCCCTGTTTTTAATAGTATTTTTAAAAACCGGGCACTACTTGATGAAACTTTACATTCACTTTAAGGAGCAGCAGTCTTACGAATGGGGTTCTGAAGCAGCATCTGCTTCTTAATAAATGGAGCACTTTCAAACAACTTTCCAATTTACTTCTATTATAAAATTGGTTTAATTATTTTTGTATCCTTTGTAGAAAAGCATACTTGGGTAGGCTCAGGAACAGCAATGCATAACTGGTGCTAATTGCTGGTTGCATATATATATATATATATATATATATATATCTACACAGTTGTATGCAAATGTTTAGGTACCCCTGACAATTTCCATGATTTTCATTCATAAATAATTGGGTGTTTGGATCAGCAATTTCATTTTGATTTATCAAATAACTAAAGGACCCAGTAATATTTCAGTAGTGAAATTAACAGAAAGTGTGCAATATGCATCAAAACGAAATTAGACAGGTGCATAAATTTGGGCACCCTTGTTATTTTGTTGATTTGAATACCTGTAACTATCTAGCACTGATTAATTGGAACACATAATTGGTTTGGTGAGCTCATTAACCCTTGAACTTCATAAACAGGTGCATCCAATCATGAGAAAAGGTATTTAAGGTGGCCAATTGCAAGTTGTTGTTCTCTTTGACTCTTCTCTGAAGAGTGGCAATATGGGGGCCTCAAAACAACTCTCAAATGACCTGAAAACAAAGATTGTTCAACATTATGGTTTAGGGGAAGGCTACAAAAAGCTATCGCAGAAATTTAAGCTGTCAGTGTCCACTGTGAGGAACATAGTGAGGAAATGGAAGACCACAGGCACAGTTCTTCTTAAGGCCAGAAGTGGCAGGCCAAGTAAAATATCGGAGAGGCAAAGGATGATGAGATTGGTCAAAAACAGCCAACAGACCATCTCCAAAGACCTACAACATCATCTTGCTGCGGATGGTGTCACTGTGCATCGTTCAACAATTCAGCGCACTTTGCACAAGGAGAAGCTGTATGGGAGAGTGATGCCACGCCACAAACATAGTCGCTTTAGGTATGCAAATCCACATTTGGACACGCCAGCTTCATTTTAGAAGAAGGTGCTGTGGACCGATGAAACAAAGATTTAGTTATTTGGTCATAACAAGGGGTGTTATGCATGGCGGCAAAAGAACACAGCGTTCCAAGACAAACACTTGCTACACAAGTGGGGCTGTGTGGCCAGTGCCGGTACTGAGGGTTGAGGGTCCACTCAATATCAGCAGAATAATGCTTAGGAATCAGTCACAAAGTTGAAGTTACGCCGGGGCTGGATATTTGAACAAGACAACGACCCAAAACACTGCTCAAAATCTACTCTGGCATTTATGCAGAGGAACAAGTACAATGTTCTGCAATGGCCATCCCAGTCCCCAGACCTGAATATCATTGAAAATCTGTGGGGTGATTTGAAGCGGGCTGTCCATGCTCGGCAACCATCAGACCTAACTAAACTGCAGATGTTTTGCAAGGAGTAATGGTCCAAAATACCTTCATCCAGACACTCATTACAAGCTATAGGAAGTGTCTAGAGGCGGTCATTTCTGCTAAAGGAGGCTCTACTAAATATTGATGCAATATTTCTGTTGGGGTGCCCAAATTTATGCACCTGTTGAATTTCATTTTGATGCATATTGCACATTTTCTGTTAATCCAATAAACCTCATTTCACTACTGAAATATTACTGTGTCCTTCAGTTATTTGATAGATCAAAATGATATTGTTGATCCATACACCCAATTATTTATAAATGAAAATCATGGAAATTGTCAGGGGTGCCTAAACTTTTGCATACGACTGTATATATGCCACTTGTCATTGGCTCACCATGTGTTCAGCTAGATCCCAGTAGTCCATTGCTGCTCCTTCAACAAAGGATGTCAAGAGAGTGAAGCATATTTGCTAATAGAAGAAACTGAAAAGTTGTTTAAAGCTGCATGCTCTATCTGAAAAATTGGGCTTAATGTCCCTTTAATACTGGGACTTCAAGTTCACCCCCTTTTTTTAGGGAATTAAGTGAGGGTTGCTTATCCTAGGGTTGATGTGATGATTTTATTCAAAGTCAGTGAATTTTAGAGAATCAGGCCATAAATGTTGACATAGTATCACATTATCAGATCATATGCCCCCAACATCTAGTTCAGATTCATCTGATTTTGCTTTAGCATATAACATTTATATTTATTTTAGGGTTAATACTTACGCATCTTATTTGTGTATGTACTCATATATTTGCATTAATGTATGTGAGACTACACTTTGTCTTTATATGTTTCAATAGTATATGTATATATAAAAACCAAATTTTGTATTTGTATTTAAAATTACCAGGGAGACTGACCATCTCCCATTGGTTTAAGCACCCCACCCAAGTTCAGGTGTGCTCATTACAGTGTTAAAGAGTTGTGAATAAAAAGCCAGGGAGTCTCATTCTATTATGAAGAGTAAAAGCAGGAATGTTTCAGCCCTCTTTGACAAAAGGATTTAGAGTAGGACCAGTCGAATTGGGGCACCTTGTAAGCGGTGACTGGCTAAGCAAAATATGGCCATATTGTGTGACTAAGTTCCCAATATTATTTAAAAAAAGATAGTTGTCTCTTGATGTATATGCAGGCAATTTTTTGCAGCAGTAAAAAATATGTTGTGCTTTTGAAAATGGATGTGCGCTGATACCTCTTTGTTTGTGTAATTACTGGGTCATATTGGCAGCACTCCCAGATGTTGATTTAAACTTTTTGTAAGGTGTGCTAAAAAAACAAATTTTGTATTTGTATATATATATATATATATATATATATATATATATATATATATATATATATATATATATATATATATATATATATATTATACAGTATATTATGAAGATGTATGTTGGTTCCCCTATGAATGCTATTCTCTGTCCAATCTAAGCCTTTCACTTTCACTCACCCGCTGCTATTGATGTACCCACCCCCTCCATGTCTATATGATTGTACTGTAAAAACTTTAATGTGTTCCTAATGATCCATTTTATGTTGAAATTTTTTTATTTGAGTTATCCACTGAAACAGTATTCGAAAATGAGAAAATCAGACATTTTTAAGATAGTAAAAGAACATGTCACAATATAGTGTTACATATAATGTGAGCTAAAAGATAAATTTTCTCCTATTTTGGGCTAATTTCTATTCAGTAGCTCTGATGTATTTGTTTATCTGCTACAGTAGGTAAGTAGGTAAGTAAGAGAAAGGAAAAGAAAGGTTGAGATGAGATTGTGAGAAGATAAGAAAGAAATAGAGAGAGCAAATATAGAGAAGTAGTTGTAGTGATCACTCGTGGTAAGTTGTTCTTGTTTATTTGTAGTCATTGTCGGATTTAGTTTCGTATACTGTTCCTATTCATCATTCTTTTTGTATCTTCCCACATTATCCACTCCTCCCAGGTGTTCAAATATTCAGCTCTATTGTCTAAAAGAGTAGAGGCAATAATGGCCACCTGATGATAGTATTTCATTTTATTTAAAGGGACAGTCTAGTATAAATTAAACTTTCATTATTCAGATAGGACTTTTAATTTTAATAAACTTTTCAATTAATGTTTATCATCCAATTAGCTTTTTTCTCTTGGTATTCTTAGTTGAAACTAAACCTAGGCCGAATCATATGCTAATGTCTAAGCCTTTGAGGGCTGCCTCTTATCACATGCTTTTTAAATCTCTTTTCAACACAAAGAGACAGAAAGTACACGTGGGCTATATAGATAACACTGTGTTCAGGCACAGAAAGTTATTTAAGATTTAGCACAAAACAATGCTAAATGCAAGACAATAGATAATAAACAGTCACAGTCATGTGATCAGGGGGCTGGAAGAAGGTTCCTAGATACAAGGTAATCACAAAGGTAAAAAGTATATTAATATAACTGTGTTGGTTATGCAAAACTGGGGAATGGGTAATAAAGGGATTATGTATATTTTAAAACAATAACAATTCTATGGTAGACTGTCCCTTTAATATGATGTCGTAATGGGGTATATATGTTTTCCATTATTACTGTTACAATTACTGTTCTCACAGCTGTACAAATTATACCTACTAGCTTTATCGATTTCCTAGGAAGATCTTGAACAGGGAAGTGTAGTAAAGCTTGTTCTAAATTAAGTGTTATTTGTTTGTTAAAAATGTCACTAAGTAATTCAGAAGTGCTTATCCATATATTTGTAACTTTCGGACACTCCCACCACATATGCAAATCTGTTCCTTCTTCTGGACATCCTCGATAGCAATGATGTTAAGGAGTGTTATCTGACTTTATTTGGTTATGGTTAAATCTACTGGGATGTATGTACCACCTATATGCCCCTTTGATGTAGTTTTCTTTTAGGTTTGCGCTAATGGAGCAGGATAGTCCTTTTCTAAATATATATCTGCCAATTATTTATTATCTTTGGTGAAATTACCTTCTTCCCATTTCTGGATACATTTTAACCCCTTAATGACCACAGCACTTTTCCATTTTCTGTCCGTTTGGGACCAAGGCTATTTTTACATTTTTGCGGTCTTTGTGTTTAGCTGTAATTTCCCTCTTACTCATTTACTGTACCCACACATATTATATACCGTTTTTCTCGCCATTAAATGGACTTTCTAAAGATACCATTATTTTCATCATATCTTATAATTTACTATAAAAAAAATTATAAAATATGAGGAAAAAATGGAAAAAAACACACTTTTTCTAACTTTGACCCCCAAAATCTGTTACACATCTACAACCACCAAAAAACACCCATGCTAAATAGTTTCTAAATTTTGTCCAGAGTTTATAAATACCCAATGTTTACATGTTCTTTGCTTTTTTTGCAAGTTATAGGGCCATAAATATAAGTAGCACTTTGCTATTTCCAAACCACTTTTTTTCAAAATTAGCGCTAGTTACATTGGAACACTGATATCTTTCAGGAATCCCTGAATATCCCTTGACATGTATATATATTTTTTTAGAAGACATCCCAAAGTATTGATCTAGGCCCATTTTGGTATATTTCATGCCACCATTTCACCGCCAAATGCGATCAAATAAAAAAAAAAAAGTAAAATTTTTCCAAATTTTAGGTTTCTCACTGAAATCATTAACAAACATTTTGTGCAATTATGGCACAAATGGTTGTAAATGCTTCTCTGGGATCCCCTTTGTTCAGAAATAGCAGACATATATCGCTTTGGCGTTGTTTTTAAGTAATTAGAAGTCCGCTAAATGCTGCTGCACACCACAAGTGTATTATGCTCAGCAGTGCAGGGGTTAATTAGGGAACTTGTAGGGAGCTTGTAGGGTTAATTTTAGCTTTAGTGTAGTGTAGTAGACAACCCCAAGTATTGATCTAGGCCCATTTTGGTATATTTCAGGCCACCATTTCACCGCCAAATACGATTAAATTAAAAAAAATAGTCAACTTTTTCACAAACTTTAGGTTTCTCACTGAAATTATTTAGAAACAACTTGTGCAATTATGGTACAAATGGTTGTAAATGATTCTCTGGGATCCCCTTTGTTCAGAAATAGCAGACATATATGGCTTTGGTGTTGCTTTTTGGTAATTAAAAGGCCGCTAAATGCCACTGCGCACAAAACGTGAATTATGCCCAGCAGTGAAGGGGTTAATTAGGTAGCTTGTAGGGAGCTTGCAGGGTTAATTTTAGCTTTAGTGTAGAGATCAGCTTCCCACCTGACACATCAGACCCCCTGATCCCTCCCATAGAGCTCTCTTCCCTCCCCCACCCCACAATTGTCCCCGCCATCTTAAGTACTGGCAGAAAGTCTGCCAGTACTAAAATAAAAGGTTTTTTTTTTTACTTTTTTTTTTTTTTTTGAAGCATATTTACATATGCTGCTATGTAGGATCCCCCCTTAGCCCCCAACCTCTCTGATCCCCCCCCAAACAGCTCTCTACCCCCCCCCCCCACTGCCTTATTGGGGGCCATCTTGGGTACTGGCAGCTGTCTGCCAGTACCCAGTTTGCATATAAAAATGTTTTTTTTTTCATTTATTTCAGTTTTTTCTGTAGTGTAGCTCCCCTCCCCCAGATCAATCCCCCACCCCCTCCCAGATCCCTTCAATTACGTTTTATTTTTTATTCTATTGTACAAAAATATGTACAAGTTTCTGTAGTGTAAGCGGTTCCCACCCGCTCCCTCCCCGTGCACGCGCCCTCCCGCCGCCCCCTGTGCACGCGCGCGCGCCTGTGCGCGCCCCCGGCGATCCCGCCCCCGATCCCGCCCCCCTCTCTGACTAAGAAGCCATCGATGGCCGCCCACCCACCTCCCATTTACGCTCCCACCCACCAACGAATGCGGCCATCGATGTCCGGTGCAGAGAGGGCCACAGAGTGGCTCTCTCTGCACCGGAGGGGCAAAAATTGTTATTGCAGGATGCCTCGATATCGAGGCATCCTGCAATAACCGGAAAGCAGCTGGAAGTGATCAGGATCGCTTCCAGCTGCTTTCCAAACCGAGGACGTGCAGGGTACGTTCTCAGGCATTAACTGCCTTTTTTCTGAGGACGTACCCTGCACGTCCTCGGTCGTTAAGGGGTTAATTTATTAGGATGTGGGTCTGAGCTCATAGTATTATATAGACCCTTTGATTTTTTGGGAGGAGATGCATAGTTTTTCAAAGAATGAATAATTAGTTAGGTCTCTAGTTTTCCTAGCTTAAAGGGACAGTCAAGTATAAATTAAACTTTCATAATTCAGATAGGACTTTTAATTTTAATTGCCTTTCCAATTTACTTTTATCATTAAATTTGCTTTTTTCTCTTGGTATTCTTAGTTTAAACTAAACATAGGTAGGCTCATATGCTAATTTCTAAGCCTTTAAGGGCTGCCTCTAATCACAGGCTTTTTAAATCTCTTTTCAACACAAAGAGACAGAAAGTACACGTGGGCCATATAGATAACACTGTGTTCAGGCACATGGGATTATTTAAGATCTAGCACAATACAATGCTAAATTTAAGACAATAGATAATAAACAGTCACAGTCATGTGATCAGGGGGCTGGGAGAAGGTTCCTAGATACAAGGTAATCACAGAGGTAAAAAGTACATTAATATAACTGTGTTGGTTATGCAAAACTGGGGAATGAGTAATAAAGGGATTATCTATCTTTTAAAACAATAACAATTCTATGGTTGACTGTCCCTTTAATTAACTCTGGAAATTAATTGTAAATAGTGGAACCAGGAGTTTGGAAGGGTGGGTGGTAGATCATTACTAATGATCCATTTTACATGCAGGCGTATATAAAAGTATTTACAAATATCTAATCTAGTCTTATTTTGTCAGTTGAAATAGTTTTTTTTTCTATTTAATCTGTCACCTATAGTGAAAATTTCAATACTGATTTAGTGGCTATGAAACTAGCAATACATGTACTGTATATTTGTGCACAACTGTTACTGTTCTATTAATCCTTGCTAGTAGATAGGTATAATCCCATAATTATCCTGGTGGAGAAAAATAACCTAGCAAGAAAGAGTTTATTCGGCACAAGAACATCCTTTTTTGTTTAAAATAAAAAAAAAAAAAGACCGTAGCAAATTTCGAAAATAATGTCCCTTTAAGCAGTTACCATAATGGTCTATATAAGCTTTACATTTAAGCACTGGATTTCAAACCGGTCCTCAAGCCTCACAGCAGGCCAGGTTTTCAGGATTACCTTGAATGAGAGCAGGTAAAATAACCATGGTTACTAATCAGCTGATTATTTCGCCTATGCTCCAGTTCAGATATCCTCAAAATGTAGCCTGAGGACAAATTTGAAAACCAGTGAACTATAGTAAAATGTACAAAAACAAGCCTGCATCCTTAGTAGTTTTGTAAAATATTCAGTGATCCTTTGTTGAACCAGCCAAGAATAATATAGAAAACAATTAACAATTCACCAACCTGCATCATCTGAAGAGGATTGAGATGAACATGTTTGTAGTAATTTCAAGAGCAGCTGTAGACTCTTGTCTGTTTTCAGAGTGGGCATGTATGCATTCGTACTGAGCTTGGACAAAGTATCCAGGAGAGGGCTCAGAAAAGTACGTAGTTCATCGTGCTCTGCTATGTCACTGTATAAAATGAAGAAAGTCCTTATTGGAGATGTGCACTTGTTTCATTACAAATGCAAATTTGAAAGGAAAATACAGAGATGCACTAATTTGTAGAATAATTAATAAATATTTACTAAATTCATTAGTATGTGTTTGTTACCCTTTAAGATAAACGGGAATATATATAACAGCGCTTAGACTTAAAATACTTTTGCCTCTCTCTGTAAACCCCCTTCCTGGTCACGAATTTGAGATAATTTTTAGTTGAGAGTGGCGCTACTAAAAGCTAAAAAGTATTAAAAACTATGAGAGAAAATAAATTTGTTACCTATTAAATATGTTTTTTATGTATATACTTTACCTAAATTTTATAGAAAATTAAATATCATCGAAAATTTAATATCCATAGAAATAAGTTTCCCTCTATTGAAATAACCGTTGCTAGAATAGGATGATTAAATGTGTTCTATTCACATAAATTTAGTAACAAAGTAAAAACAGATAATAATATAATATTAATGTTAATGAGAGAGCCCAGATTTTTTTGAGTCTTTCTTAGTAAAGTAACAATGTCCACAAATTTTACTAAGAATTATGGTCTGTATATTGATACAACAGATTTGTTACTGTTGGAAAGATTCTCTTAGTAACAAAATTGTTTTGAACAGTTCATATAATATCCTAGTTTAAATGATAAAATACCAAAGTTCAAATAGATAGAGTGGCAAAGTTCCCAAATGGATGTAAAAAATCCAGTTTGTTTAGCAGGGCAACAATCTTGCTTGTGTGTTATTTGCAGTAGATTTAAATGGCACTTTTTGAGGTATGTTTGACCCGCTATATAAGTGGTCTTACCTCCTCCTTCATGTGTTAACCCCGCTTCGTAGGTGGTCTTACCTCTTTTTGGATGCGGTTGAGGTCTCGGGGCTTACCGGTCTTTTAAATTTGGGAAGAGGTACATAGACGACATAGTGTTCATTTGGAAAGGGAGTGAAGAATCTCTGAAAGAGTTTCTTCTGTCAATGAATAATAACGACAGAGGAATTAGCTTTACCCATCACTATAGTCAAAAACATATAGTCTTTTTAGACTTAGAAATAAAAGTAGAATCAAACAAAATTCAGACCAGTACACATTTCAAACCGGTTGATTCAAACAACCTTATTCATGCATCTAGTTGTCACCTTAACAAATGGAAGGAGAATATCCCAGTAGGACAATGCCTCAGAATAAAGAAAAACTGCTCAAAGCATGAGGACTTTGAAAACCAGATCTCTTTGTTGGAAACAAAATTCCAACAAAGAGGTTATAAACCAAAAACTATAGAAGCAGCCATTAATAGAGCGAAAAATACAGACAGAGGAGAATTGTTAAAACCAAAAACAAAATCTACTAGGGAAAAATTTGACGAATATGATATTCCATTTGTAAATGAATACAGTCAAGACCATAGTATGATCCGAAAAATCCTACAAAAACATTGGCATCTGATAAAAAATGATCCGTTGATAGGGGATAAAGTTCAACCACATCCCAGAATGATATTTAGGAGAGCAAGAAATTTCAAAACAATACTCTCCCCTAGTGAATTTAAACCTAGACATCACAAAAAACTAATAGAAAAAGATCTACTAGGTAAACAGCTTAAAGGTTTTTTTCCCTGCCATCTCTGTAGGGCTTGTCAATATAGTTCAAAGAAAAAATCTATACCCATCTCAGGATCAAAAGAAGAATTTATTATAAAGGATACCATTAGATGCAATAGCAAAGGAGTAGTCTATCTATTAAAATGCTCATGTAATTTATTCTATATAGGAGAAACCACTAGGTTGTTACGAGACAGAATAAGGGAACATTTATGCAATATAAAAAAGGGAAATTTAGACACCCAATTATACAAACATTTTAGGGAAACCCACAAAAACAAGTTATCTGATCTCACCTATTGGGGAATATGTAAAGTAAAACAAAATTGGAGAGGGGGCAATTTTGAACTAAGCCTTTTAAAAAAAGAAGCTGAGCTAATATTCAATTTTAATACCATATATCCATATGGATTAAATTCAGAACTAGACTTATCTCCATTCCTCTGTAGTTGAGTTTAAAAATGTTTTAGCCAAATCTTAACCCAAAAAATAGAATATACCATTTTAAAATAAAAACAATTCATATTTTTAATAGGATTAATTTAATAAGATTTTTAGGACACCAACTAAATTAAAAAATATTATATGTTCACAATTTTTTAAAAAAAAATTTCTGCACTTCAAAAAACAATTATGCACTTTATCTTTAAGAATTTAAAAAATAAAAATTAATAAGTCATCTATAAGTTTTAAAGCACTTTAAATAAACTTTTTTACTGAGAAAATTAGTATTAAATCACCTTAATAAAAAGATAGATTAAAGTTTTTATAAATAAAAAATTTAAAAAATAAAAAATTTAAAATATAAAAATGATATTATCCACTGAATTAATTATAGACTAAATATTGAAACACAAAAATATTGAAATATAAAAAAAATTTATGGAAAAGTTTTAATTCATTAATTCTAATATCACTTTAAGACACATATAAAATCATCCATTACCCCTTTTAAATCTAATTTAAATTAATATTTCAAAAATAATCTACATTAAATTCAATAACACTATTATTAAGAATCTAGATATCTACTTAGACTAATATCAATATCCATTAACAAGAAATCATTTTATAGGTAGAGAACCTTACCCTAACTAAAAGGAAGGTGTTGTTAAGACCTAACGTAAAGACAAAAATCAATCCTTAAAATTGATCTTTAAAAATGATATGTAAGAAGACAGAATTCAAATACAAAAGTGAGGGAACGTATCAAAATAGAAATGGGAAATAGATGTGAAGATGAGAAAATTAATATATCCCGTATATATAACTATTATTACCGAGTTGTAGAACAAAGATACATTTTTTCCGATTTTCTTTTATTTTCATTTTTTCTTTTATTTCCTCTAGTTAAAAAAGTATTGTTTTTAGGAATGTTTCTAGCAAAGAATGTTTATAGAAATGAGAGAGCCTAAGTTGTCAGTAAAAGAAAACCCGAAGAGGTTACCCTAAGAGAGCCCAGTGACGTTACCAAAGTAGGACCAATCAGATAGAAGGCGGCATTATTTGAATTGGAATACCGAGCAATCACAGTATCTTGAAAAAGCCCGGAACGCGGGTGAAACGCGTAGAAACTGTGACAGAAAGTTGTACTGCAAGGAATCCCTTTGCCAATCCAGATTGTGGAACCCATTCCAAAAAAGGTTCACTATCATACTGGTCGGAGCTAAAGAAACCAGTTACTTGTCTGTAGCCTGCGTACAAGGAGTACTAAGTGCAGGAAGACCGACGGACCTCACACAGATCTAAACCTGCGTACACCTGAGTACTAAGAGCAGGTAAAGAAGCCATCGGTTTATAGGAGAGCTTGCGCAAGTTGAAGAAAACCGAATCGCTGCACCGCTACGTTTACCCAAGTTTAAAAGACCGGTAAGCCCCGAGACCTCAACCGCATCCAAAAAGAGGTAAGACCACCTACGAAGCAGGGTTAACACATGAAGAAGGAGGTAAGACCACTTATATAGCGGGTCAAACATACCTCAAAAAGTGCCATTTAAATCTACTGCAAATAACACACAAGCAAGATTGTTGCCCTGCTAAACAAACTGGATTTTTTACATCCATTTGGGAACTTTGCCACTCTATCTATTTGAACTTTGGTATTTTATCATTTAAACTTGGATATTATATGAACTGTTCGAAACAATTTTGTTACTAAGAGAATCTTTCCAACAGTAACAAATCTGTTGTATCAATATACAGACCATAATACTTAGTAAAATTTGTGGACATTGTTACTTTACTAAGAAAGACTCAAAAAAAACATAATTTATGTAAGAACTTACCTGATAAATTCATTTCTTTCATATTAGCAAGAGTCCATGAGCTAGTGACGTATGGGATATACATTCCTACCAGGAGGGGCAAAGTTTCCCAAACCTCAAAATGCCTATAAATACACCCCTCACCACACCCACAATTCAGTTTAACGAATAGCCAAGAAGTGGGGTGATAAAAAAGTGCGAAAGCATATAAAATAAGGAATTGGAATAATTGTGCTTTATACAAAATCATAACCACCACAAAAAAGGGCGGGCCTCATGGACTCTTGCTAATATGAAAGAAATGAATTTATCAGGTAAGTTCTTACATAAATTATGTTTTCTTTCATGTAATTAGCAAGAGTCCATGAGCTAGTGACGTATGGGATAATGACTACCCAAGATGTGGATCTTTCCACACAAGAGTCACTAGAGAGGGAGGGATAAAATAAAGACAGCCAATTCCTGCTGAAAATAATCCACACCCAAAATAAAGTTTAACGAAAAACATAAGCAGAAGATTCAAACTGAAACCGCTGCCTGAAGTACTTTTCTACCAAAAACTGCTTCAGAAGAAGAAAATACATCAAAATGGTAGAATTTAGTAAAAGTATGCAAAGAGGACCAAGTTGCTGCTTTGCAGATCTGGTCAACCGAAGCTTCATTCCTAAATGCCCAGGAAGTAGAAACTGACCTAGTAGAATGAGCTGTAATTCTCTGAGGCGGAGTTTTACCTGACTCAACATAGGCAAGATGAATTAAAGATTTCAACCAAGATGCCAAAGAAATGGCAGAAGCTTTCTGGCCTTTTCTAGAACCGGAAAAGATAACAAATAGACTAGAAGTCTTACGAAAAGATTTCGTAGCTTCAACATAATATTTCAAAGCACTAACAACATCCAAAGAATGCAACGATTTCTCCTTAGAATTCTTAGGATTAGGACATAATGAAGGAACCACAATTTCTCTACTAATGTTGTTGGAATTCACAACTTTAGGTAAAAATTCAAAAGAAGTTCGCAACACCGCCTTATCCTGATGAAAAATCAGAAAAGGAGACTCACAAGAAAGAGCAGATAATTCAGAAACTCTTCTGGCAGAAGAGATGGCCAAAAGGAACAAAACTTTCCAAGAAAGTAATTTAATGTCCAATGAATGCATAGGTTCAAACGGAGGAGCTTGAAGAGCTCCCAGAACCAAATTCAAACTCCAAGGAGGAGAAATTGACTTAATGACAGGTTTTATACGAACCAAAGCTTGTACAAAACAATGAATATCAGGAAGAATAGCAATCTTTCTGTGAAAAAGAACAGAAAGAGCAGAGATTTGTCCTTTCAAAGAACTTGCGGACAAACCCTTATCTAAACCATCCTGAAGGAACTGTAAAATTCTCGGTATTCTAAAAGAATGCCAGGAAAAATGATGAGAAAGACACCAAGAAATATAAGTCTTCCAGACTCTATAATATATCTCTCGAGATACAGATTTACGAGCCTGTAACATAGTATTAATCACAGAGTCAGAGAAACCTCTTTGACCAAGAATCAAGCGTTCAATCTCCATACCTTTAAATTTAAGGATTTCAGATCCTGATGGAAAAAAGGACCTTGTGACAGAAGGTCTGGTCTTAACGGAAGAGTCCACGGTTGGCAAGAGGCCATCCGGACAAGATCCGCATACCAAAACCTGTGAGGCCATGCCGGAGCTACCAGCAGAACAAACGAGCATTCCTTCAGAATCTTGGAGATTACTCTTGGAAGAAGAACTAGAGGCGGAAAGATATAGGCAGGATGATACTTCCAAGGAAGTGATAATGCATCCACTGCCTCCGCCTGAGGATCCCGGGATCTGGACAGATACCTGGGAAGTTTCTTGTTTAGATGGGACGCCATCAGATCTATTTCTGGAAGTTTCCACATTTGAACAATCTGAAGAAATACCTCTGGGTGAAGAGACCATTCGCCCGGATGCAACGTTTGGCGACTGAGATAATCCGCTTCCCAATTGTCTACACCTGGGATATGAACCGCAGAGATTAGACAGGAGCTGGATTCCGCCCAAACCAAAATTCGAGATACTTCTTTCATAGCCAGAGGACTGTGAGTCCCTCCTTGATGATTGATGTATGCCACAGTTGTGACATTGTCTGTCTGAAAACAAATGAACGATTCTCTCTTCAGAAGAGGCCAAAACTGAAGAGCTCTGAAAATTGCACGGAGTTCCAAAATATTGATCGGTAATCTCACCTCCTGAGATTCCCAAACTCCTTGTGCCGTCAGAGATCCCCACACAGCTCCCCAACCTGTGAGACTTGCATCTGTTGAAATTACAGTCCAGGTCGGAAGCACAAAAGAAGCCCCCTGAATTAAACAATGGTGATCTGTCCACCATGTTAGAGAGTGTCGAACAATCGGTTTTAAAGATATTAATTGAGATATCTTCGTGTAATCCTTGCACCATTGCTTCAGCATACAGAGCTGAAGAGGTCGCATGTGAAAACGAGCAAAGGGGATCGCGTCCGATGCAGCAGTCATAAGACCTAGAATTTCCATGCATAAGGCTACCGAAGGGAATGATTGTGACTGAAGGTTTCGACAAGCTGTAATCAACTTTAGACGTCTCTTGTCTGTTAAAGACAGAGTCATGGACACTGAATCCATCTGGAAACCCAGAAAGGTTACCCTTGTCTGAGGAATCAAAGAACTTTTTGGTAAATTGATCCTCCAACCATGATCTTGAAGAAACAACACAAGTCGATTTGTATGAGATTCTGCTAAATGTAAAGACTGAGCAAGTACCAAGATATCGTCCAAATAAGGAAATACCACAATACCCTGTTCTCTGATTACAGACAGCAGGGCACCGAGAACCTTTGTAAAAATTCTTGGAGCTGTAGCTAGGCCAAACGGCAGAGCCACAAACTGGTAATGCTTGTCCAGAAACGAGAATCTCAGGAACTGATAATGATCTGGATGAATCGGAATATGCAGATATGCATCCTGTAAATCTATTGTGGACATATAATTCCCTTGCTGAACAAAAGGTAAGATAGTCCTTACAGTTACCATCTTGAACGTTGGTATCCTTACATAATGATTCAATATTTTTAGATCCAGAACTGGTCTGAAAGAATTCTCCTTCTTTGGTACAATGAAGAGATTTGAATAAAACCCCATCCCCTGTTCCGGAACTGGAACTGGCATAATTACTCCAGTCAACTCTAGATCTGAAACACATTTCAGAAATGCTTGAGCTTTTACTGGATTTACTGGGACACGGGAAAGAAAAAACAGAATTTATGTTTACCTGATAAATTACTTTCTCCAACGGTGTGTCCGGTCCACGGCGTCATCCTTACTTGTGGGATATTCTCCTCCCCAACAGGAAATGGCAAAGAGCCCAGCAAAGCTGGTCACATGATCCCTCCTAGGCTCCGCCTTCCCCAGTCATTCGACCGACGTAAAGGAGGAATATTTGCATAGGAGAAACCATATGATACCGTGGTGACTGTAGTTAAAGAAAATAAATGATCAGACCTGATTAAAAAACCAGGGCGGGCCGTGGACCGGACACACCGTTGGAGAAAGTAATTTATCAGGTAAACATAAATTCTGTTTTCTCCAACATAGGTGTGTCCGGTCCACGGCGTCATCCTTACTTGTGGGAACCAATACCAAAGCTTTAGGACACGGATGAAGGGAGGGAGCAAATCAGGTCACCTAGATGGAAGGCACCACGGCTTGCAAAACCTTTCTCCCAAAAATAGCCTCAGAAGAAGCAAAAGTATCAAACTTGTAAAATTTAGTAAAAGTGTGCAGTGAAGACCAAGTCGCTGCCTTACATATCTGATCAACAGAAGCCTCGTTCTTGAAGGCCCATGTGGAAGCCACAGCCCTAGTGGAATGAGCTGTGATTCTTTCAGGAGGCTGCCGTCCGGCAGTCTCATAAGCCAATCTGATGATGCTTTTAATCCAAAAAGAGAGAGAGGTAGAAGTTGCTTTTTGACCTCTCCTTTTACCAGAATAAACAACAAACAAGGAAGATGTTTGTCTAAAATCCTTTGTAGCATCTAAATAGAATTTTAGAGCACGAACAACATCCAAATTGTGCAACAAACGTTCCTTCTTTGAAACTGGATTCGGACACAAAGAAGGCACGACTATCTCCTGGTTAATGTTTTTGTTAGAAACAACTTTCGGAAGAAAACCAGGTTTAGTACGTAAAACCACCTTATCTGCATGGAACACCAGATAAGGAGGAGAACACTGCAGAGCAGATAATTCTGAAACTCTTCTAGCAGAAGAAATTGCAACCAAAAACAAAACTTTCCAAGATAATAACTTAATATCAACGGAATGTAAGGGTTCAAACGGAACCCCCTGAAGAACTGAAAGAACTAAATTGAGACTCCAAGGAGGAGTCAAAGGTTTGTAAACAGGCTTGATTATAACCAGAGCCTGAACAAAGGCTTGAACATCTGGCACAGCTGCCAGCTTTTTGTGAAGTAACACAGACAAGGCAGAAATCTGTCCCTTCAAGGAACTTGCAGATAATCCTTTCTCCAAACCTTCTTGAAGAAAGGATAGAATCTTAGGAATTTTTACCTTGTCCCAAGGGAATCCTTTAGATTCACACCAACAGATATATTTTTTCCATATTTTGTGGTAAATTTTTCTAGTTACAGGCTTTCTGGCCTGAACAAGAGTATCAATGACAGAATCTGAGAACCCTCGCTTTGATAAGATCAAGCGTTCAATCTCCAAGCAGTCAGTTGGAGTGAGACCAGATTCGGATGTTCGAACGGACCTTGAACAAGAAGGTCTTGTCTCAAAGGTAGCTTCCATGGTGGAGCCGATGACATATTCACCAGGTCTGCATACCAAGTCCTGCGTGGCCACGCAGGAGCTATCAAGATCACCGATGCCCTCTCCTGATTGATCCTGGCTACCAGCCTGGGGATGAGAGGAAACGGCGGGAATACATAAGCTAGTTTGAAGGTCCAAGGTGCTACTAGTGCATCTACTAGAGTCGCCTTGGGATCCCTGGATCTGGACCCGTAGCAAGGAACCTTGAAGTTCTGACGAGAGGCCATCAGATCCATGTCTGGAATGCCCCACAATTGAGTAATTTGGGCAAAGATTTCCGGATGGAGTTCCCACTCCCCCGGATGAAATGTCTGACGACTCAGAAAATCCGCTTCCCAATTTTCCACTCCTGGGATGTGGATTGCAGACAAGTGGCAGGAGTGAGTCTCCGCCCATTGAATGATTTTGGTCACTTCTTCCATCGCCAGGGAACTCCTTGTTCCCCCCTGATGGTTGATGTACGCAACAGTCGTCATGTTGTCTGATTGAAACCGTATGAACTTGGCCTTTGCTAGCTGAGGCCAAGCCTTGAGAGCATTGAATATCGCTCTCAGTTCCAGAATATTTATCGGGAGAAGAGATTCTTCCCGAGACCAAAGACCCTGAGCTTTCAGGGGTCCCCAGACCGCGCCCCAGCCCACCAGACTGGCGTTGGTCGTGACAATGACCCACTCTGGTCTGCGGAAGCTCATCCCCTGTGACAGGTTGTCCAGGGACAGCCACCAACGGAGTGAATCTCTGGTCCTTTGATCTACTTGTATCGTCGGAGACAAGTCTGTATAGTCCCCATTCCACTGACTGAGCATGCACAGTTGTAATGGTCTTAGATGAATTCGCGCAAAAGGAACTATGTCCATTGCCGCTACCATCAAACCTATTACTTCCATGCACTGCGCTATGGAAGGAAGAGGAACAGAATGAAGTATTTGACAAGAGTTTAGAAGTTTTGATTTTCTGGCCTCTGTCAGAAAAATCCTCATTTCTAAGGAGTCTATTATTGTTCCCAAGAAGGGAACCCTTGTTGACGGAGATAGAGAACTTTTTTCTACGTTCACTTTCCACCCGTGAGATCTGAGAAAGGCCAGGACAATGTCCGTGTGAGCCTTTGCTTGAGGAAGGGACGACGCTTGAATCAGAATGTCGTCCAAGTAAGGTACTACTGCAATGCCCCTTGGTCTTAGCACCGCTAGAAGGGACCCTAGTACCTTTGTGAAAATCCTTGGAGCAGTGGCTAATCCGAACGGAAGTGCCACAAACTGGTAATGCTTGTCCAGAAATGCGAACCTTAGGAACCGATGATGTTCCTTGTGGATAGGAATATGTAGATACGCATCCTTTAAATCCACCGTGGTCATGAATTGACCTTCCTGGATGGAAGGAAGAATTGTTCGAATGGTTTCCATTTTGAACGATGGAACCTTGAGAAACTTGTTTAGGATCTTGAGATCTAAGATTGGTCTGAATGTTCCCTCTTTTTTGGGAACTACGAACAGATTGGAGTAGAACCCCATCCCTTGTTCTCCTAAAGGAACAGGATGAATCACTCCCATTTTTAACAGGTCTTCTACACAATGTAAGAATGCCTGTCTTTTTATGTGGTCTGAAGACAATTGAGACCTGTGGAACCTCCCCCTTGGGGGAAGCCCCTTGAATTCCAGAAGATAACCTTGGGAGACTATTTCTAGTGCCCAAGGATCCAGAACATCTCTTGCCCAAGCCTGAGCGAAGAGAGAGAGTCTGCCCCCCACCAGATCCGGTCCCGGATCGGGGGCCAACATCTCATGCTGTCTTGGTAGCAGTGGCAGGTTTCTTGGCCTGCTTTCCTTTGTTCCAGCCTTGCATTGGTCTCCAGGCTGGCTTGGCTTGAGAAGTATTACCCTCTTGCTTAGAGGACGTAGCACTTGGGGCTGGTCCGTTTCTGCGAAAGGGACGAAAATTAGGTTTATTTTTGGCCTTGAAAGACCTATCCTGAGGAAGGGCGTGGCCCTTGCCCCCAGTGATATCAGAGATAATCTCTTTCAAGTCAGGGCCAAACAGCGTTTTCCCCTTGAAAGGAATGTTAAGCAATTTGTTCTTGGAAGACGCATCCGCTGACCAAGATTTTAACCAAAGCGCTCTGCGCGCCACAATAGCAAAACCAGAATTTTTCGCCGCTAACCTAGCCAATTGCAAAGTGGCGTCTAGGGTGAAAGAATTAGCCAATTTGAGAGCATGAATTCTGTCCATAATCTCCTCATAAGAAGAAGAATTATTATTGAGCGCCTTTTCTAGCTCATCGAACCAGAAACACGCTGCTGTAGTGACAGGAACAATGCATGAAATTGGTTGTAGAAGGTAACCTTGCTGAACAAACATCTTTTTAAGCAAACCTTCTAATTTTTTATCCATAGGATCTTTGAAAGCACAACTATCTTCTATGGGTATAGTGGTGCGTTTGTTTAGAGTAGAAACCGCCCCCTCGACCTTGGGGACTGTCTGCCATAAGTCCTTTCTGGGGTCGACCATAGGAAACAATTTTTTAAATATGGGGGGAGGGACGAAAGGTATACCGGGCCTTTCCCATTCTTCATTTACAATGTCCGCCACCCGCTTGGGTATAGGAAAAGCTTCGGGGGGCCCCGGGACCTCTAGGAACTTGTCCATTTTACATAGTTTCTCTGGAATGACCAAATTCTCACAATCATCCAGAGTGGATAACACCTCCTTAAGCAGAGCGCGGAGATGTTCCAATTTAAATTTAAATGTAATCACATCAGGTTCAGCTTGTTGAGAAATTTTCCCTGAATCTGAAATTTCTCCCTCAGACAAAACCTCCCTGGCCCCCTCAGACTGGTGTAGGGGCCCTTCAGAACCAATATCATCAGCGTCCTCATGCTCTTCAGTATTTTCTAAAACAGAGCAGTCGCGCTTTTGCTGATAAGTGGGCATTTTGGCTAAAATGTTTTTGATAGAATTATCCATTACAGCCGTTAATTGTTGCATAGTAAGGAGTATTGGCGCGCTAGATGTACTAGGGGCCTCCTGTGTGGGCAAGACTGGTGTAGACGAAGGAGGGGATGATGCAGTACCATGCTTACTCCCCTCACTTGAGGAATCATCTTGGGCATCATTTTCTCTAAATTTTGTGTCACATAAATCTATTTAAATGAGAAGGAACCTTGGGAACCTTGGCTTCCCCACATTCAGAACACAGTCTATCTGGTAGTTCAGACATGTTAAACAGGCAAAAACTTGATAACAAAGTACAAAAAACGTTTTAAAATAAACCGTTACTGTCACTTTAAATTTTAAACTGAACACACTTTATTACTGCAATTGCGAAAAAGTATGAAGGAATTGTTCAAAATTCACCAAAATTTCACCACAGTGTCTTAAAGCCTTAAAAGTATTGCACACCAAATTTGGAAGCTTTAACCCTTAAAATAACGGAACCGGAGCCGTTTTTATATTTAACCCCTTTACAGTCCCTGGTATCTGCTTTGCTGAGACCCAACCAAGCCCAAAGGGGAATACGATACCAAATGACGCCTTCAGAAAGTCTTTTCTATGTATCAGAGCTCCTCACACATGCATCTGCATGTCATGCTTCTCAAAAACAAGTGCGCAATAGAGGCGCGAAAATGAGACTCTGCCTATGATTAGGGAAAGCCCCTAGAGAATAAGGTGTCCAATACAGTGCCTGCCGGTTATTTTACATAATTCCCAAGATTAAAATAATTCCTCAAGGCTATGGAGTATAAAATATGTTTATATATAAATCGATTTAGCCCAGAAAATGTCTACAGTCTTAAAAAGCCCTTGTGAAGCCCTTTTTTTCTTTCTGTAATAAAAATGGCTTACCGGATCCCATAGGGAAAATGACAGCTTCCAGCATTACATCGTCTTGTTAGAATGTGTCATACCTCAAGCAGCAAAAGTCTGCTCACTGTTCCCCCAACTGAAGTTAATTCCTCTCAACAGTCCTGTGTGGAAACAGCCATCGATTTTAGTAACGGTTGCTAAAATCATTTTCCTCTTACAAACAGAAATCTTCATCTCTTTTCTGTTTCAGAGTAAATAGTACATACCAGCACTATTTTAAAATAACAAACTCTTGATTGAATAATAAAAACTACAGTTAAACACTAAAAAACTCTAAGCCATCTCCGTGGAGATGTTGCCTGTACAACGGCAAAGAGAATGACTGGGGAAGGCGGAGCCTAGGAGGGATCATGTGACCAGCTTTGCTGGGCTCTTTGCCATTTCCTGTTGGGGAGGAGAATATCCCACAAGTAAGGATGACGCCGTGGACCGGACACACCGTTGGAGAAAGTAATTTATCAGGTAAACATAAATTCTGTTTTTTCTTTCCCGTGTCCCAGTAAATCCAGTAAAAGCTCAAGCATTTCTGAAATGTGTTTCAGATCTAGAGTTGACTGGAGTAATTATGCCAGTTCCAGTTCCGGAACAGGGGATGGGGTTTTATTCAAATCTCTTCATTGTACCAAAGAAGGAGAATTCTTTCAGACCAGTTCTGGATCTAAAAATATTGAATCATTATGTAAGGATACCAACGTTCAAGATGGTAACTGTAAGGACTATCTTACCTTTTGTTCAGCAAGGGAATTATATGTCCACAATAGATTTACAGGATGCATATCTGCATATTCCGATTCATCCAGATCATTATCAGTTCCTGAGATTCTCGTTTCTGGACAAGCATTACCAGTTTGTGGCTCTGCCGTTTGGCCTAGCTACAGCTCCAAGAATTTTTACAAAGGTTCTCGGTGCCCTGCTGTCTGTAATCAGAGAACAGGGTATTGTGGTATTTCCTTATTTGGACGATATCTTGGTACTTGCTCAGTCTTTACATTTAGCAGAATTACATCGTCTTGTTAGAATGTGTCATACCTCAAGCAGCAAAAGTCTGCTCACTGTTCCCCCAACTGAAGTTAATTCCTCTCAACAGTCCTGTGTGGAAACAGCCATCGATTTTAGTAACGGTTGCTAAAATCATTTTCCTCTTACAAACAGAAATCTTCATCTCTTTTCTGTTTCAGAGTAAATAGTACATACCAGCACTATTTTAAAATAACAAACTCTTGATTGAATAATAAAAACTACAGTTAAACACTAAAAAACTCTAAGCCATCTCCGTGGAGATGTTGCCTGTACAACGGCAAAGAGAATGACTGGGGAAGGCGGAGCCTAGGAGGGATCATGTGACCAGCTTTGCTGGGCTCTTTGCCATTTCCTGTTGGGGAGGAGAATATCCCACAAGTAAGGATGACGCCGTGGACCGGACACACCTATGTTGGAGAAAATCTCTTTGCAGGAGGTCTCAACTTGAAACCAATTCTGTACCCTTCTGAAACAATGCTCTGAATCCAAAGATTGTGAACAGAATTGATCCAAATTTCCTTGAAAAAACGTAACCTGCCCCCTACCAGCTGAGCTGGAATGAGGGCCGCACCTTCATGTGGACTTAGAAGCAGGCTTTGCCTTTCTAGCTGGCTTGGATTTATTCCAGACTGGAGATGGTCTCCAAACTGAAACTTCTCCTGAGGATGAAGGATCAGGCTTTTGTTCTTTGTTGAAACGAAAGGAACGAAAACGATTATTAGCCCTGTTTTTACCTTTAGATTTTTTATCCTGTGGTAAAAAAGTTCCTTTCCCACCAGTAACAGTTGAAATAATGGAATCCAACTGAGAACCAAATAATTTGTTACCCTGGAAAGAAATGGAAAGTAAAGTTGATTTAGAAGCCATATCAGCATTCCAAGTTTTAAGCCATAAAGCTCTTCTAGCTAAAATAGCTAGAGACATAAACCTGACATCAACTCTGATAATATCAAAAATGGCATCACAGATAAAATTATTAGCATGCTGAAGAAGAAGAATAATATCATGAGAATCACGATGTGTTACTTGTTGCGCTAAAGTTTCCAACCAAAAAGTTGAAGCTGCAGCAACATCAGCCAAAGATATAGCAGGTCTAAGAAGATTACCTGAACACAGATAAGCTTTTCTTAGAAAGGACTCAATTTTCCTATCTAGAGGATCCTTAAACGAAGTACCATCTGACGTAGGAATAGTAGTACGTTTAGCAAGGGTAGAAATAGCCCCATCAACTTTAGGGATCTTGTCCCAAAATTCTAATCTGTCAGACGGCACAGGATATAATTGCTTAAAACGTTTAGAAGGAGTAAATGAATTACCCAAATTATCCCATTCTTTGGAAATTACTGCAGAAATAGCATTAGGAACAGGAAAAACTTCTGGAATAAACACAGGAGCTTTAAATACCTTATCTAAACGTTTAGAATTAGTATCAAGAGGACCAGAATCCTCTATTTCTAAAGCAATTAGTACTTCTTTAAGTAAAGAACGAATAAATTCCATTTTAAATAAATATGAAGATTTATCAGCATCAACCTCTGAGACAGAATCCTCTGAACCAGAGGAATCATCAGAATCAGAATGATGATGTTCAGTTAAAAATTCATCTGTAGGGAGAGAAGTTTTAAAAGATTTTTTACGTTTACTAGAAGGAGAAATAACAGACATAGCCTTCTTTATGGATTCTGAAACAAAATCTCTTATATTATCAGGAACATTCTGCACCTTAGATGTTGAAGGAACTGCAACAGGCAATGGTACTTTACTAAAGGAAATATTATCTGCTTTAACAAGTTTGTCATGACAATCAATACAAACAACAGCTGGAGGAATAGCTACCAAAAGTTTACAGCAGATACACTTAGCTTTGGTAGATTCAGCACTTGACAGCGATTTTCCTGTAGTATCTTCTGACTCAGATGCAACGTGAGACATCTTGCAATATGTAAGAGAAAAAACAACATATATATATAAAGCAAAATTGATCAAATTCCTTAAATGACAGTTTCAGGAATGGGAAAAAATGCCAAAGAACAAGCTTCTAGCAACCAGAAGCAATAAAAAATGAGACTTAAATAATGTGGAGACAAAAGTGACGCCCATATTTTTTCGCGCCAAATAAGACGCCCACATTATTTGGCGCCTAAATGCTTTTTGGCGCCAAAAATTACGCCACATCCGGAACGCCGACATTTTTGGCGCAAAATAACGTCAAAAAATGACGCAACTTCCGGCGACACGTATGACGCCGGAAACGGAAATAGAATTTTTGCGCCAAAAAAGTCCGCGCCAAGAATGACGCAATAAAATGAAGCATTTTCAGCCCCCGCGAGCCTAACAGCCCACAGGGAAAAAGTCAAATTTTAAGGTAAGAAAAATGTTAAATTAAAATGCATTATCCCAAATATGAAACTGACTGTCTGAAAATAAGGAAAGTTGAACATTCTGAGTCAAGGCAAATAAATGTTTGAATACATATATTTAGAACTTTATAAACAAAGTGCCCAACCATAGCTAGGAGTGTCACAGAAAATAAGACTTACTTACCCCAGGACACTCATCTACATATAGCAGATAGCCAAACCAGTACTGAAACGAGAATCAGCAGAGGTAATGGTATATATAAGAGTATATCGTCGATCTGAAAAGGTAGGTAAGAGATGAATCTCTACGACCGATAACAGAGAACCTATGAAATAGACCCCTTAGAAGGAGATCACTGCATTCAAATAGGCAATACTCTCCTCACATCCCTCTGACATTCACTGCACGCTGAGAGGAAAACCGGGCTCCAACTTGCTGCGGAGCGCATATCAACGTAGAATCTAGCACAAACTTACTTCACCACCTCCATCGGAGGCAAAGTTTGTAAAACTGAATTGGGGGTGTGGTGAGGGGTGTATTTATAGGCATTTTGAGGTTTGGGAAACTTTGCCCCTCCTGGTAGGAATGTATATCCCATACGTCACTAGCTCATGGACTCTTGCTAATTACATGAAAGAAATCTGGGCTCTCTCATTAACATTAATATTATATTATTATCTGTTTTTACTTTGTGAGTCATCAGCAACATATTTTATCTATATAGACATACAGCTGTGTATTTTATATATTTTTAGGTATTTTAAATTATATGATTGTAACACAATAAATACTTTTGATCGCACAAATGCATTTGAAATTTATGTGAATAGAACACATTTAATCATCCTATTCTAGCAACGGTTATTTCAATAGAGGGAAACTTATTTCTATGGATATTAAATTTTCGATGATATTTAATTTTCTATAAAATTTAGGTAAAGTATATACATAAAAAACATATTTAATAGGTAACAAATTTATTTTCTCTCATAGTTTTTAGCTTTGCTACCCTTTAAATTAGCTTTTTTTATAGCGTGCTGGGGAGCCGCTATAAGTAACTTTTATATGGAGCTAGGGAGCACCGCAAATCCAACATACGTCTTCACCGAGTCCAGGGCTTAGCTAATAGGGGGCTTAGTGTGGTTGACCCCAGAGCATGCGTTAAAGAAGAAGGCCCTCTAGCGCAGGCTCTGAGATCTGCTGCACTGAGCCTCATATTATCGCGGCCCTGAACTATGTAAAGTATGTCGGTTTAGTGCAGCTCCCCAGCACGCTATAGGCAAGTAATAGTGCTCTACTGTGCCACTAGCAGCATAGTAACATAAACATTTGTTTTAACGTTAATGAATATTGAGTATTCGTTTTGTTTTGAATTAAATGAATACCGAATAGTGAAGCAAATGAATACCTGAAAAAACCACCTGAGCTCAAGTATTTTCACAGCCTGTGACAGAAGCAGTGTGTATTTACATATGAATGAGGTTGTCAACTGTATAAAGTACTTCAGGTTAGGGTGTATCATGCACACTTACTCCAAGCACATTATACAGCTGTAAAAAAAATGGCAAATATTACTGATCTGTGACTGTGCACTGCTTGTGTCAAAGGCTGTGAGAATATCTGAGCTCCAAGATGGCAACCCCCAGTACAAAGAGGTGGAGCTTCAGTATCTGGCACCTTTTAAGCTATTAAAACAGAACTGATTTGAAAAGAGCTACAGGAAAAGGATGAAATGCAAAATCATAGTGAGTAGTTACTATTCTTTTGTAGTTGTGCTCGGCAGTTTAATGTCCCTTTAAGTTTGATTTTGTCCATTTAAGGGCAAAATTTATCAAGCAGAGGAAGCTGATTTGGAGCCCTTGCATTTGAGACTCGATCATACAACAGCTGCTTCTTAATCTCCCCACCAACTCAAAGGTGGCTGAGTTAAAATACCTAGGACAAACTAGTTTGGAGTGATAGGCAGGGCACATGACAGCAAGTAGCAGTGCTGCACAAGAAATTCATTGTGCAATGATAAATGTGGGCAGTGGACAAATAGCATCCACTGCTTGCTCAATGCAAACACAGATGGACAGGTTCCCTAGATGGAAACCTTTTACATGTGTGACTTGTTAAATGGTGGCCTAAATCTGATTTTCTCTGGCATTTTTGTGTGACTGCTAGTCATTTTCTTGGAATAAACAGGGCTCCAAACAACTCTTTGTACAGACCATGAATATTATATATATTAATAACATCACCAATCGTGTAACTCTTTTTAGAGTAAATACAACCAATGTGGCTAACCTTGCATTAGTGATCCGAGCTAGCCATATGTGTAACCCACACATTTGGGTTAAACACATGTAAAGTCTACACTTTAAAGGGACATTGTACTGTAATTTCTTCTCCGTTTTAACATATTCCCAATGATCTGTATTACACACTTGTTGGTGGCTGCACAAATTTGTTTCTTGGTTCACCAAATGTGTTCAGCTAGCTCCCGCAAATGCATTGTTGTTCCTTCAAATACAATAAGAATGAAGAAAATTTGATAATAGAAGCAAATTGGACAGTTGTTTAAAATGGTATGCACCATCTAAATCAAAGTATGGGATTTTATGCCCCTTTAACCCCTTAATGACCAAGGACGTACGCCACACGTCCTCAAAAAAAATACAGTTAATGACCGAGGACGTGTGGCGTACGTCCTTGGTCTGGAAAGCAGCTGGAAGCGATCCTGCTCGCTTCCAGCTGCTTTCCGGTTATTGCAGTGATGCCTCGATATGGAGGCATCCTGCAATAACCCCCCTTGGCCATCCGATGCAGAGAGAGCCACTCTGTGGCCCTCTCTGCACTGGACATCGGTGGCCGGTATCGTTGGTGGGTGGGAGCAAGTCTGGGAGGCGGGTGGGCGGCCATCGATGTGATCAATGAAGAGAAGGGGGGCGGGATCGGGGGCGGAAGCACGGGGCGGGAGCGGGAGGGAACCGCTACACTACGGAAAAGTTGTGTGTGAAATGTTAAAATAAAAAATAAAATAAATGCTACAAATAAACATCTAAGGGATCTGGAAGGGGTGGGGGGGGTGGTCTTGGGGGGGGGGGGAAAGCTACACTACAGAAAAGGGATTTTTTTTTTAAAAAAAAGGCACATTTGTTACTAAACTGGGTACTGGCAGACAGCTGCCAGTACCCAAGATGGCGCCCATTAAGGCAGAGGGGGAGGGTTAGGGAGCTGTTTGGTGGGGGATCAGTGAGGTTGGGGACTAAGGGGGGATCCTACACAGCAGCATATGTAAATATGCCAAAAAAACAAACAAAAAAAAGCCCAAGTATAGCTTTTATTTTAGTACTGGCAGAGTTTCTGCCAGTACTTAAGATGGCGGGGACAATTGTGGGGTGGGGGAGGGAAGAGAGCTGTTTGGGAGGGATCAGGGGGTCTCATGTTTCAGGTGGGAGGCTGAGCTCTACACTAAAGCTAAAATTAACCCTGCAAGCTACATAATTAACCCCTTCACTGCTAGCCATAATACACGTGTGAAATGCAGCGGCATTTGGCGGCCTTCTAATTACCAAAAAGCAACGCCAAAGCCATATATGTCTGCTATTTCTGAACAAAGGGGATCCCAGAGAAGCATTTACAACCATTTGTGCCATAATTGCACAAGCTGTTTGTAAATGATTTCAGTGAGAAACCTAAAATTGTGAAAAATTTAACGTTTTTTTTAATTTGATCGCATTTGGCGGTGAAATGGTGGCATGAAATATACCAAAATTGGCCTAGATCAATACTTGGGGTTGTCTACTACACTACACTAAAGCTAAAAGTATCCCTAAAAGCTCCCTACATGCTCCATAATTAACCCCTTCACTGCTGGGCATGATACACGTGTAGTGCGCAGTGGCATTTAGCAGCCTTCTAATTACTAAAAAGCAACGCCAAAGCCATATATGTCTGCTATTTCTGAACAAAGGGGATCCCAGAGAAGCATTTACAACCATTTAAGCCATAATTGCACAAGCTGTTTGTAAATAATTTCAGTGAGAAACCAAAAGTTTGTGAAAAAAATTAGTAAAAAAGTGAACGATTTTTTGTATTTAATCGCATTTGGCGGTGAAATGGTGGCATGAAATATACCAAAATGGGCCTAGATTAATACTTTGGGATGTCTACTAAAAAAAAATATATACATGTCAATGTATATTCAGAGATTCCTGAAAGATATTAGTGTTCTAATGTAACTAGCGCTAATTTTGAAAAATAATGGTTTGGAAATAGCAAAGTGCTACTTGTATTTATGGCCCTATAACTTACAAAAAAAGCAAAGAACATGTAAACATTGGGTATTTCTAAACTCAGGACAAAATGTAGAAACTATTTAGCATGGGTGTTTTTTGGTGGTTGTAGATGTGTAACAGATTTTGGGGGTCAAAGTTAGAAAAAGTGTGTTTTTTTCAATTTTTTCCTCATATTTTATAATTTTTTTTATAGTAAATTATAAGATATGATGAAAATAATGGTATCTTTAGAAAGTCCATTTAATGGCGAGAAAAACGGTATATAATATGTGTGGGTACAGTAAATGAGTAAGAGTAAAATTACAGCTAAACACAAACACCACAGAAATGTAAAAATAGCCTTGGTCCCAAACGGACAGAAAATGGAAAAGTGCTGTGGTCATTAAGGGGTTAAACTATTATTATTATTATTGCAGAGTAGGCAATTTTAAGATTTTTATTTTCCTTCTATTAACAAATTTACTCTTTCTATTGGTATTATTTCTTGAAAAAAACATGCCTTGGTAGGCTTAAGATCTGCAATGTACTACTGGGGCTTTGCTAGTGATTGGTGGCTCAACAAGTGTGTTGGATTAGGTCCCAGCAGTGCACTGCTGCTCTGAAGTGGACTTGAACTTTGTGTTTAACACCTTTTTTAGGGGTTAAACATATACAGCATTTTAACAATAAAACTTTAAAACCTTTTTTGTACAATTCTTTATATGGAAAAAAAGAAAGCAAATTGCACATTTTACAGGATACCATTAATGTATTACTTAAAGTTTCTAAAGTGACATTGTCCCTTCAGTCACAGAAACCCAAATCCTAGATTATAAAAAAAATAAAAAAGGTTTTTTTTAGGTACATAAAAGTGCAAAAGGAAAATGTGTTAGATAATTTTCAGAGCATAAATTCACTACATTGTTGCAAAACTGCTGCCATATAGTGTTCTAGGCACATGAGCCTATCTAGATATGCAAAGAACGGAAAAAAAATAACAAAAGATACCAAGATTATTTTTTTTAAGAAATGTGCATTTGGGCTTTGGATGCTGATTCACCGGAACCTTTGATATACGAACAGCCAAATACATTATTGGACAAAATGGACAAAAACAAATGATTGCTTGACAAAATAGATTCCTTCATTCATTCATGCCGTTTGGCACCAAAAAGAGGTGCAGGGGGAGGAGTTATATTGTTTGGTTAATAAACTCCTTTGTTTGTAATGATAGACAGCGGGTCTGACCATTCATGTATCCATCGTCCCCTGTCCAATCCTGCTAGAGTATTACTAATGACTGATGTTAGGGACAGCCTTCTGTCACTAAATGATGGAGTTTAGTCATACAGGAGTTGTATGTCCTTTTAACATTGAAAGATGGTTATTTTAATTGTTCATATATTATAATGTAAGATTTTTGTTAATATTGTCTATATTAGCTTTTCCCATTGGAAATAAGGGTAATGAATCTGAATCCAATATTCGTCCAAACCAAATGCCAGCATGGATAAAACTTGGTTAAAACAAATGTTTTGGACAAACCAAATTTTTTGCCTGTCTAATAAATATAACAGAAGCTGGAAAAGGTTTTCCAATTTTTTTCATGCCCCTTTAAGCTGAGATTTGAAAGCAAGAGTAGTGTTTACAGGTGTTTTATTTTACACTTACGTGTCTGTTTTCCTCATGAGCTCTATATCAGCAGCCAAAAGAATCATGGTGGAAACAAGTTTCGATTCAAACCAGTCTGGCATGAGCTCATTTCCCCCTAATGAAGATGAAAAAAGAAACATTGCACTCAATAAGATGTGACCAAGATAAATCTGATGTATAAAAAATACTGCACTTAGTACCAAACATGTATTCTAGAAATGCAAGCAAAGAAGCTAAAATAAAAAAAATAGTATCTGCTATACATAAATAGGTATCTGGGTTATTAATTTTTTTTTTTTTCAGACAAGTTTCAACTCCTAAAAGGAATTCACCCAAATATTATGCCATGATGGATGGAATATTTTTGTTCAGACTAAGAAGTAGCTAAAGAGCATATCCTATATTAGAAAAGGCCAGGTATGTTTGTCCAATGCAGTTATGCGCAGTAGAGACTGCAGCGCAAGACAAACATACCTGGCTGTAAGGAAGAATCAGTCAGTGACTGCGCATGAGACTGCGTCAGACTTCAAAAGACTGTGAGGATAAGAAAGCAGAACCTCCCAGGTGTAGGAGGGGGGGCGGGAGGAGGGACCCCTGCAATGCAGAAAAGAAAATGCAGTGAAGGGGATCCAAGTGGATGGGGATTTTGGCCCATGTGCACGGGCTTTGGGACTAGTATAATATAACTGAGAAAAAAAATATATATAATCCTGTCCTACAAAATAGAAAAAAAGAGGAACTAATCCAAGAGTAATGTTACCATGAATGGGAAAATTAATAGTACTCAACAAAGGAGGTTCCATGCTAGATTGAAGGGGACATGTTTCAGATAGAGAATTAAATTTTAAACAATTTTCCAATTTACTTCTAATATATAACTTGCTTTGCTCTCATGGCATCCTTTGTTGAAAAGGATACCTAGGTAGGCTCAGAAGCTGCTGAATTGTGGGTGTACATAAATACCTGTTTTCAATGGCTTGCCTGATGTGTTCAGCTAGCTCCCAGTAGTGAATTGCTGCTTCTTCAATATACAATACTAAGAATAATACAATATACAATACTAAGAATAATACAATATACAATACTAAAAATAATACAATATTCAATACTAAGAATAATACAATATACAATACTAAGAAAATGAAGTAAATTAGATAATATAAGTTAATTGGAAAGTTGTTTAAAATTGTATTCTCTATCTCAATCATGAAAGAAAAATGTGTTTCATATACCCTGAATTATAAATTTAATTTTCACTTTAAAGTGGAAGTAAAGTTAACACTTATATAAAGGGTCCTCATTAAAGTCTCATTATTTTAATAAAGATAAGTTTTTTTTTGTTTTTTTTTAAAGTAATAACCCAAAAGTTATAAAAATTTACTTATATTTCTAGCATTGTCCTTTGTTTCCTGTTCTTAATGCTGGTGACATTAAGAGTGGTAACACCCACTCTCTACGACAGCATATTTGCGCAAACCTGTGAACATTCACAGCACGCATGTGCAAGGGGTTTACCGCTGATACAAAGTAAATAGTGCATAACTCAATACATTGTTTACTTGTATAGCGGCTAGCTGAAGATGCATCCTGGTAATCCTGTCAATCTACTAATAGAGAACAAACAAATGCGCATGTGTGTCTCATGCACAAGAACAGAGTAAAATGTGACTGATAGGAGGATGTAGGAATTAACACCTGTGAAAAAACTTTAATTTTTGGTGTTTTTTCCCACCAGTCTTTGCTAGATTTTATTGGATAGCTTTACAATTTAAAAGAAAAAAAAAATTGACAGAGGATGCCGTAGCGGTTTATTAATATACACTTACAAAATAAAGAAAGCTTTATAAGGTATTTTTAGAGACAAATCATGAATGAACCTGTATATAAATTAACAAAGATTGCAATTCCTTTGCCAGTTATTGGTAACGTTACTATAACTTTAATGTCCCTTTAACGTTTTACCATACCTTTCGAAGCAGGAACTTTAAGGTAACTGTCAATCAAAGAATAAACATAGAGATTCAATGAAGATCTTCCATCTTTTTCCATAAATTCAGAAGATGGTTTTTTGAAAGAGTTGTCATTTTTATAAAGCCAGGAACACAACTAAAAAAAAGTAAGTGCATTAGAATAAAATATAACAAACCCAAATCAAATGTAAAAAAATAATAAAAGCAAATGGTTTGGTCATACCTCTTTCCATAGCATACTTCCTCTGCACAAGGATTCCTCTGATTTTAGGCACATAAGAAAACTTGATACATCTGCAAATGACACTCTCTCCTACAAAACAACAACATTAAAACTAAGTATTAAATATAAAAGTATAAAGATATTGTGCAGAATCCCTCGTCCTGAAAAGACAAAGAAGAGGCGCTCTGGTGCAGATAAACCTAAAGAAATGCGAGCTCAAACACTGTATTACAAACTCAGTACTCACAAGTGTGTTTGCACATACAGGGCAATACTGAGCAAGCCGAAGCTTCAGAGCCGCTCGGCTGACTCACTCAAATCCGGTCAGCTGCTTACAGCGATCACGCCCCTGTAATGGTTCTGAGGAAGAAACACCCTTGGTGCAGATTACCCCGACCAATGTCGGACAACGGTCCGCTTGATATTGCACTGATTGTGCAAACCCGTTTGTGAGTATAAACCCTTAGTTATTTGTTGTCTGTCCGAGGGATACTGCCATCACCTACTGTTACTGTGGAGAGAGCTGTTATCTGTTTGGAGTTCTTTGGACCACCATTTTGTGATATCATTGGCACCTATGGACATTCGATTACACACCATTTGCACTAAGGACTGTGTTTAAGTATACATATTAATAATATATACTATACACTCATATTAAGTATACATATTATAATATATACTATACACTCGTTGTCAATTTGGAAATTATATGTGTTTATACTTGCGGTCAATGTGGTAATTATTTGTAAGGAAATTATTTATACCACTTGTAAGGGTAATACTATTACCATCAATATCTTTGTATTCGAATTTGATTATTATCATATAACATACTATAATTTTCATAATAGTTTTACAGTATTACATCATATTAGAATTCAAATATTTATCCTACAAAGAGTAGCATGGAATAGGCGCACCTCTTTCTTTTTTTGGACATACCACCACTTTGTGCAGTCCTATTTTTTCTGTCATATTGTGCAGAACACTACATTTATTAACTACTACTATGCAATAAAGGCGATGAAGGACAACGTTACCATCGTCATGTCTATGTCAAGCATGCCCATTGTCTTCAAATTGATAATAAAAAAAAAAGCACACACACTCACATATAAATAGATATATATATATATACACACACATATATATATATATATATATAACTTAACTTATGCTTACCAGATAATTTTATTTTCTTCTGACGGGGAGAGTCCACAGCTGCATTCATTACTTTTGGGAAATACAGAACCTGGCCACCAGGAGGAGGCAAAGACACCCCAGCCAAAGGCTTAAATACCTCCCCCACTTCCCTCATCCCCCAGTCATTCTGCCAAGGGAACAAGAAACAGTAGGAGAAATATGAGAGTAAAAAAAAAAAAAATGGGTGCTAGAAGAACAAATATTTAAGGCCGCCCCATGAAAACAACACGGGCAGGGGGGCTGTGGACTCTCCCCGTCAGAAGAAAAGAAAATTATCTGGTAAGCATAATTTAAGTTTTTCTTCTTAACCTTTTAACGCCGTTATGCCGTTCTATTCCGTCATATTTACACTGGGCTTTAAAGCCGTTATGACGGAATAGAACGTCATATCAAACGGCTGTCCTGAAGCCTTCTGCGCTTCAAGGACTTGATCGCGGTCTGGAGGGCGTTCCTAGGGTTGTAGGGACGCCCCCCAGATGCGATCCAATAATTGAAATCTCGCGATCGTATGCACAATCGCGTAGTTTCAATTTGTCTACATCGGAACAGGTGTTCCGATGTAGACACTTTAACCCTGTCACGAAAGGGTTAAACGGGGAGAGTCCACAGCTGCATTTATTACTTTGGGAAAACAATACCCAAGCTATAGAGGACACTGAATGCAAAACGGGTGGGAATAAAAATGCGGCCCATTCTGAGGGCACCACAGCCTGATATAACCCAAACTCCCGATAAAAAACTGCATACACAGACACAGAACAGATCAAAAGGAAAAGGACCCAGTAACTGCCCAACAGTTAGAATCATAAAGAGCCTTGCTAGAGACCACTCAGATCCCTAGACTCCACTGAGCACAAAAACCTCTGAGGAGACAAAACTCCTGCTGACTCTAAGCCAGCCAAGGAAAAACCTCTCCCTGACCAATGGGAAGGGGGACACCAAAATTCCCCACACAATCTTCCAGAAGAAGAAGAAGGAAAATCAGATAAGGAAGTCCAAAAAGACCACCAAAATAAACCCCAAAAAAACAGGGGCAAACCAATGAAGAAGGAGCGAACTACAAGGCTGTATTAGGACAAATTCGCATAGGAAATACTCTACTGACAGAGGAGAGCAACAGAAGGAAAGTTCCAGACCACCTCTTACATGAATCCCAAGGAACCAATGTAAAGTCCTAACCAGAACCAAAGTCCTAAAAGGACAAAATGTAGAACCCTCTACCTTACCACAGAGCGCTATCCAGCACTAAGAAACTGAACAGACAAAACAGATAGGAATATCCGTTTACGCCCCAGTCAAAAGCCACAGGCTTTCATCTGAAAGGAGCTCCAACTAAGTGTCAAGCCTACAAAAACTGGACAAGGTAGATAGGAAATTCGTAACCAAACCATCTAGGGAGAGAGAAAATGTCTGAAAACAGTGCAGATCAACTTCCCCCTATCAGAACACAGGGAAGAATGAGAAACCAGCAACTCGCAGAGGGAAGGTACCACCACGAGGCCTCCCATGTAAGGAAGGAGAACTCAGTAGTCCCTCATGATACGCGGTCGATGCTCAAGAGAACAGTCAGAATTCCTGACCCCTACTCCAAGCAACCAGTCCCAGCACCGAGGCGACTGGTAAAGTCCAAAGGACCAGGGAGAACAAAATTTCCCCTTAATGACCAGGCCCAGAGATTAGCAACGAATCTCCAGCCACGAGATCCCCCGTAAAGGAACGAGGAAGAGGCACAAAACCCCATAGAGACTAACTCGGGTTCCAAAATACCTATCCACATTTCCCTTCAGAATAGGAGGGGAAGGTACCCTCAACCAAGAGAGACCCTCGACTAACAACTATCAGAATGGTATGTAACATGAAAATCCAACCTTCTAGGTGGACACAAACTCATGACGTCCTGCTCGCAAAGCAGGAAGGCAAACCCCACTGAACTCCAGAATCGGAGAAGGAAAAAGACCTCCGGAGTAGCCAACAGGATCAATGCAGCAGATCAGATTCTCCCAATAAAAGGAAAACAGAGACCCAACAACTTGCTAGCCTACATGGAAGGCGCAAAAAGCTGCAACTGGTCTTCAAACTGCAAATTCGCTTGCTAGGCAGCTAAGGAAACCCTCCGGCCACTACAGCCAGCTCAGTAGAAGAATTCCCATTTCTCCGGAAGGAAGAAAAATAAGCCGCCAGTAGGATCAAGGAGATTTTCCCAGGATCGGGAAACCCAACCTGCTACTCAACCAGCCAGATCCAACGTCTATGAGATCTGAGAAACAAAGTAACCAAAATGCCCAGTCGAAGACCAGGACTAGTTTAAAAGACCGGATACCCGGAACCTAGAACCGGAATCAAGCAAATAACCCTTAAGGAACAACCACAAGAGTACTCCATCTGAAGATGACCTTGCACCAAAGTTGATGCAATCACAGCCATGCCCCCCCGGGGTCTTAAACACTGATCTCCCATGTAAGAATCCCAGAGACTGAGCTCATCCCCAATGTGCCTCTCGGATCCACACCCACCAAATAAGATGAAGGCAGGACCCAGAAGAGATCAGAACCCAAACTAGAAAGTAATCTCTGTTTGAGAGAATATGACAGTGTCTAAAGATCCACTCTGGATCAATCTCCGGGGCCCCTGCTGCTCAAGGAATTGACAAATGAACGAGCATCCTAAAACTCCTAGCAGGCAACGGAAATCAACTGAATTGCCCAAGCAGGGGCAACCGTACATATGTAAAAGAGACAACATACAATCCCCCAGATCCCAAAAATTATAGGGTCAGAAAAGGATATCGTAAAAAAAACGGACCCCGAGGACCGGATTTCCTCCATCAGACGACAGGAAGACTGACCCCAAGGAAAGGGGAAACTGAAGTACATGACCAACCTCGGCCATAAGGAAGAGGCCCTGTCGAAAGAGATCTGGACTAAACAGGACAATGCAATCCGGAAAGAAGTACAATAGAGGATAAGTAACCCTCCCCCAAACCAGGTACAGAAAATCTCTATGGACTCATCTGAACCCCCTCCTCTATCGAAGGGGAGAACCAAAGGACCTCAGGAAACCTCAAGTTTTCTGTCATAGCAGGACCTGTAACCCCAGCTAACCCTGCTAGCTATGCAGGGACAGGACACCAGGACCGAGTACAGCAAACATCAGACGCCCCACCTGGATGACTAAATTAGGACTAGGATAGAAGGGCCTTCATAACTTGTAGAACAAGAAAACAACTTCTTAACAAGAAGTAAGCAAACTCAGTACCCAAACAGGACCAGTCCGTTGTCAAAGGCACAACGTGTCTCATATGGGCCCCAAAGAACAGATATAACTAGTACCCAATCAGGACCAGCCTGATATACAGGGCGTGACAGAACTGTTCAAGGCTACTGAAAGGTCTAATCCCTAGCAGGTCTAGACTAAATAAACAGACAAACAGTAGACATGTAGGCTCTAAAACCTAAACCATGTCTCAACTCTTTTTTTCCCCCCGCGGAAGTACAGCTATCGCGACCACAAAATAGCCAGTATCAAATCCCAGAGAAGAAAAAGTTTTCCAAAGGGAAAAACTACGACAGTCTTGAGTCTACAAAAAGAAATAAAATACATCCTAACGGAAACAAAATAAAGGAAGGCAGCACACGCAGGTGAACCCCCAGAAAGAATGGACACACTAACAGGACCAGCCAGTCAGGGACCCGATTCCCCCAAAAGCTCAGAACTGGGAATGAGATACACACAAAAAAAGGTAGACGGCAAGGAGAATGATCTTCCTCCCCCCCATTCGTCTAACACTGTCTGCCGTCTGGAGCAGAAGACTGAGGAACCAACAACTCGTCCGAATTGGGATCCTCTAACGCTGCCAACACATGCCTCAGCAGGACACGAAGGCGCGCTAGTCTAAATTGGAAGGCAAGACACACCTCCACCGGGGCATCTAACGAACCCGGCTCCGAAGGCTGTACCACTGAAGCCTCAGGGGACACCGCTTCCCCAGAGGGCTGAACCGATACAGACGATCCCATGCCTGACGGGCCCTGGTTAAAAGAACACAGGTAAGATCTTCCCGGAAGATGTAAATGTGCCAACGCCATAGATATGGCCATGCGGAACCGTGCAGTAACCTCTGGAGGAAACAAGATGGGTAGCTCTTTTTTTTTTTTTAGTATTGCCTGTAAAACCTTAAAGGGAGACCTAGGTTCAAAAATGGCGTCACCCGTAATTAGAGGGGAGTGCATAAAATTTATTAAAGTGTTTAATGTCCCTTTAATGCCACCACACATAATATTTAAACATTTTCCACGTAAAGTTTTTAAAATTGTAGACTCTGTGTGAATCACAAAGGAAATTTTTTGGGTTTCATATCCTTTAATGTATTTTACAGAACAAATAGGTCGCTAAACAAAAATTGTAAAGAATTGCCAGTACTAAAAAAAATATATAATTTAATTTGCAAAACAATACTAAAAGCAGCAGTTTTAAGAGTTAAAATCACCCCAAATTCATTTGTTTGTGGTAATTGACAGGTAACACAAAAGCAAAGGGCAGTTGCTAGTGCAATAATTACATGCAGAAATTGGACAGTGTCCGCAAATACTAAACATGATATTGTTTATTTTTTAAAGTATTTTGATAAACTAAATGCAATCATAACTCAACGATACTTACAACATCTACTAAATTCATAGCAGCTTGAAGCAGGAAGCACTGAGCAGCTCCTCGGATGAAAATTTGATGTGTAGCCATAGTGCACTGAACTACTTCTCTGTAAAAAAAGAAATAAAAATACAATATAATATTATATATACAGTATATATGTGTCTGTGTATATATATTTATCATAAACTATAGATGTTAAAGGTACACTGAACCCAAATTTTTTCTTTTGTGATACAGATAGAGCATGCAATTTTAAGCGACTTTCTAATTTACTCCTATTATCAAAATTTTCTTCATTCTCTTGGTATGTTTATTTGAAAAGCAAGAATGTTAATTTACATGCTGGCCCATTTTTAGTGAACAACCTGGGTTGTCCTTGCTGATTGGACAGCACCAATAAAAAAGTGATGTCCATGGTCTGAACCAAAAATTTGCTGGCTCCTTAGCTTAGATTCCTTTTTCAAATAAAGATAGCAAGAGAACGAAGAAAATTTGATAATAGGAGTAAATTAGAAAGTTGCTTAAAATTTCATGCTCTATCTGAATCATGAAAGAAAAAAAATTGGGTTCAGTGTCCCTTTAAGTGCTTAGACAAACAGGGAGAGTTAATTGTGGAGGTAACAAGAAAGCAAGTTCCAGAAACTACTGCAGTGTAATAATAGAGGAAGTTTTGCCCTTTATGTTATCCGAATGCGGACTCAGACAATTAAAAGGGACAGTACAATGAATATTAAGCGTTGAGAATTCAGATAAAGCATGCAATTTTAAACAACTTTCCAATTTATTTCTAAGTTTCTTCATTCTCTTGGTATACTTTTTCAAAAAGCATACCTAGATAGGCTCAGGAGCAGCAGTGAGTTACTGGGTGCTAGCTGCTAATTGGTGGCTTTACATATATGCCTCTTGTCATTGGCTCACCCAATGTCTTAAGCTAGCTCTCAGTAATGCATTGCTGTTTCAACAAACTACACAAAGAGAATTAAGCAAATTTTATTATGCTCTATTTGAATCATGAAAGAAAAAATTGGGTTTTTATGTCCTCCTTTTAGTACTAGGCACTGAAACCCATGGCAGCTACAATGTATCCCCTGTGCCATAAGCACATGTATTTAGTGAAATTAAGCTGATAATGAAAATGTTAAAGCTTGCTAAAAGCTTGCTAAAAAAATAGAGGGATTGGTAATACTTAAAGGGATATGAAACCAAAATCTTTGGTTCAGTACCTGGGTAGTGCTAAATCTAGCCACCAATCAGCAAGCGCTACCCAGGGTTCTGAACCAAAAACAGGCTGGCTCCTAAGCTTACATTCCTGCTTTTCAAAGAAAGATACCAATAGAAGGAAGAAAAAATTATAATAAGAGTAAATTAGAATGTTGCTTAAAATTACATGCTCAGAGTCATGAAAGTAAACATTTGGGTTTTATAGATATAAGCATTGCCCACATGTGGTGATGGTGGCGTAATTTATACTTTTTGAATGCTTATCATATCAAAAATTAAAACTGCAGTAGGAATACAATGCAATTATGACCTTTTAATATGGCCTCCTAACAAATCTCATAAATTAAAAAATAAACCATAGTTTTATCTTATAGCTCAAACATTTTAAATAGCAAATAATTGTAGTAAATGTAGAGCGGTCCCTCGTATAACTTTGTGGGTGTGTTGGGGTTTCTGAGTTGCTAGACCTACAGGAGTACTATTATATAAAACACAACAAAATGGCACTTTACGCAGAGATGAGAATAATTTGCAGTACTAAGGCATAAAGAGGACTAAAGGACCAGTCAACACAGTAGATTTGCATAATCAACAAATGCAAGATAACAAGACAATGCAATATCACTTAGTCTGAACTTCAAATGAGTAGTATTTTTTTTTCTGACAATTTTAAAAGTTATGTCTTTTTCCACTTCCCCTGTACCATGTGACAGCAATCAGCCAATCACAAATGCATACACGTACCATGTGACAGCCATCAACCATTCAGAAATGCATACACACTTATTCTTGCACATGCTCAGTAGGAGCTGGTGACTCAAAAAGTTTAAAAATAAAAAGACTGTGCCATTTAGTTAATGGAAGTAAATTGGAAAGTTGTTTAAAATGGCATGCTCTTTCTAAATAATGAAAGTTTAATTTTGATTGAGTGTCCCTTAAGTCTTTAATCTCTTCAAGTATTAGTAGATGGGGTCAAGAGAAGAGAAATAGGACTTTTAGGAGATGATATCATGGTTGTACAACTTAATTTGAGCCTGGATGATTTATTTTCATTTTATTGTATAATACCTTAGTGAGGTTTATATATTGTTATTGGAATTTGACTAATACCGTTTGACTTGTGCTCACTTTGATATTATATGATTCTTATTTTTCTGTTCCACTAAAAATGTAAACTGGCTTAAGTTATTTTGGACAGAACAGGGTCTCCTTGTTCTGTTAGTTAATTTATGGATAGCAAATAAAGCTTCTTTAAAAAACAGATTTTAGTTGCTTGAAAGGATAAAAGTGAACTGTTACTTATAGCTAACATACTCTTCATAATTCTACAAGTCAGTCAACACTATTTTGCCAACGTAATCTTAATGTTTGATGAACATTAATATTTGTGCCCCTTGCAATCTGATTGGGTTAACTATATAATGATGCACACCAAGGATTGGATATATTTGGGCTAATTGCAAAGTTTATTGTAGTAAGATTGTGTTTTGCCACAGGTAGAGATGATATTGTAAAGCACATCTAGAAAACATGACTTAATGGAAGCTGTTAGAGTAAATAAGAACTCACAGTACAGAGTTACAAACAAGACCATTGGACTATATTTGAGAAAAATACAGATGGTCATTGAGATGAGGAAAAAAAATATAATAGGGCAAAACAGGAAATTACAAATATGTGTAACAGCAGGGCATATGTCAAAAATGAAAAATATTGGATTTGAATACGGAGTGATGCTAATGGTACTACCACATAATATTGCAAGCGAGATGATGGAAGCCTCGTTTGAACGGCCTTAATCTAGGGTGTTAGACTAAAACTGCATTTGAAAAGCTTTTGATAATTTTTTCAAGGATTCTCAAACGGTAAGAATGAGGGCCAAATATAGCGCAAAGATTAAAAGCACTTTAAATACATCTTGCTTTTGTGCATAAAACTCAGTCCCTATTAGACCAAAAAAGCTAATACCATGACCTAGGTTTTTGAAATCCTTCAAATCCCCTAAACTAGCATTTTGATTTGCAGCACTTTGAAACCAAGGTTACAAAACTTGCTTTCTGGCTTAAAGGAACAGTTTACTTGAAAATGTTTATTGTTTATAAACCCTTTTCTGCCCATTCCCCAGTTTTGCATAACCAACACTCTTAAGGCTGTGACACACTGCAAGCATAGCGGTGCGCAGTGTGTAGATGCAGCTGTGCACGCTCAGTGTGTCCTGCCTTTTTATCTCTGAGCACTCTGTTGCGTCAGGTCGCGTAGCTGAGCGCTCAGAGATGAAATAATTTAACTTCAGAAGCGATGCAGCTGCTTCGCCTCGCGCCACATCGCTTGCAGTGTCACAGCCTTTATATTAATACACTTTTCACCTCTGTGATTACCTTCTATCTAAGATTCTTTTGACATACTTGCATTTTATCCAATCAGTGCTGACTAATAAATAACTCCACGGGAGTGAGCACAATTTTATCTATTTAACACACATAAACTATCTGTAAAAAAAACTGTCAAAATGCACTGAGATAAGAGGTGGCCTTCAAGGGCTTCGAAATTAGCATATGAGTCTACCTAGATTTAGGTTTTAACAGAGAATACCAAAAGAACAAAGCAAATTAGATGATAAAAGTAGATTTGAAAGTTGTTTAAAATTGAATGCCCTATCTGACTCATGAAAAGTTTAATTTGACTAGACTGACCCTTTAAACTAGGGAGTTTTGGTCAACCACATTTTTTTTTACTACTTTTTCAAAAACTATACTATAAAATTAGTACCTTATATCTTCACACTAACCTTAGAAGATGAAGTCCTTCCACTCCCCATGCTTTACTTGTTGGAATATTTGCCAATGCCTTTGATATAAACAATATGGGGATTGAGCACCAGTGCCTGCTGGTCATTTTTTTAATGAACTGTAATAGGAACTCTCCTGGAAATTAAAACATGGAAATTAATACAATGCTTAAATGATTTGCTTTTCTCTAGTGGTATTTTGGGAAGTCCTCAAGAGAACCCTAAGTAAGAGAAAGCAGAACTTTGGGTGTTCCCTGCTCTCACTCGGGTCTGCTTGCTGCAGCTAAACCTCCATTTTTAGGTTGTTTGTATAATGTTGCTACACACAGCACTGCCACATAGGGGGATATGTATCAAGCCGCCAACCGCAAATACACCGGAATTCCGCAGCGCAATTGTTGCGAGCTTGATCCGACCTAATTATCAAAGCCTACAGACTGGCAAATGTTGAAATTTGTGACTTAACATACGATCCGCCGGTCTCAATCCGACGCAGATCGATGCTTACGTCATTACAGATGTTCCGATACACATTCGGCACTGACACTTTTTCAAAGTATCAAATTTCTAACAGGTACGCTCGCGGCTATTCCGGCCCAGCGTACCTGGTTTTCAATCCGCCACCCTGGAGGCCGCGGATGCCATTGGAATCAATGGGAGTCTGAAAGCACCGAAAGCTTTTGTTCGATGCTGCCAGATATCCCATTGATTTCTATGGTTGAAAACAAGTTACGTTTACACCTAACACCCTAACATAAGCCCCGAATCTAAACACCCCTAATCTGCCGCCCCAAAATCGCTGCCACCTAAATAAAAGTTATTAACCCCTATCCCGCCGCTCCCGACCCCGCCGTAACATAAATAAAGTTATTAACCCCTATCCCGCCACTCCCCCACCCCGCCGCAACCTAAATAAATGTATTAACCCCTATCCCGCCGCTCCCCAACCCTGCCGCCACTAAATAAACATATTAACCCCTAAACCTCTGGCCTCCCACATCACTACCACTAACTAAACTTTTTTATTTTGATAGGGCTATTATATTAGGTGTAATTCTTTTTTATTTTTGATAATGTGTTTTTTTCCGAAATGTAGTGTTTTTTATTTTTTGTAACTTAGCGTTAATTTTTTTTGTAATTTAGTAATTTGTAATAAGGTTTAATAGTAGATTTAAATAATTTTAGTAGGGTTAGGTTTTTTTAATATGTCATTTAGTTTATTTAATTGCTAGTTTAATTTAATTGTAGGATAATAGTTATGGTAGGTTAATTAATAGATTAAAAATAGTTTATTTTAATTCTACAGGTAAGTTTAAATTTATTTTAAGATAGGGATGTGGTAATTTTAATTTAAAGTTAGCGGATTGTTAGGTTTAGGGGTTAATAGCTTAATTTATTTTATGGCAATGTGGAGAGCGGCGGGATAGGGGTTAATAAATGTATTTAGGGAACAGCGGGATAGGGGTTAATAACTATGTTGCGGCGGGGTCGGGGAGCGGCGGAATAGGGGTTAAATATTTTAGTATAGTGGCGGCGTTTAGTGACAGGGTAAAAATAAAGTTGGTAAAAAGCCAAATATACGCAAGATCGATGACTGCTAGTTAAGAGCAGTCCGATGCTCATCGCCCCGTACTTGGTGTGCGTCTTTTTGCCGGCTTTTTTTTATAAATATGGAGAGCGTATTGAGATACACGGCCACGATGTTAGGGGAGCGTATTGGTGCCGGCGAATGCAACAAAGTTGACGGCTTGATAGATATCCCCCATGGTGTTTAAGAAATGTGCACATTCCTTAACCTCCCTCTGTATGTTTCAACTAAAGAGACCAAGTTAAAGAGTTAAATTTTATCATATAATATTTTTTTCAGACCAAGTGAGTTACATTTTATCATATAATATTTTTTTCAGACCAAGTGAAAGAGTTACATTTTATCATATAATATTTTTTTCAGACCAAGTGAAAGAGTTACATTTTATCATATAATATTTTTTTTTCAAAGGAGCATTAAACTGTTGATCACAACTATAATAAACTGGATACTACACACTATGCTATTCTTTTCCCTCCTGTGTCTGCAGCCCTCATTTAGAGCCATAATCCTATTTTAACACCTTAAAGGTGCCAGGTGCTGAAGCGCGGCCTCTTCATACTGAACACTGCCCCTTGGAGCTTAGCAAACATTTACAGATTTGTGACGTTGCTGGTTTTTTGAAAACTGTGTCATGTGCTACATCTTAGCGTGCAGGATACAAAGCAGGGGCATATATATTTTTTTCAGTGTCTGCATGTGTCCTTACTTTGTTTCCTAACATTTTTGCTGCCCTAGTTATAGAAGGCCAGAATTGGTTCTTCTGTTCTTTCTTTTTTTCTACAGGTCTCTGTAAGGAGTATGTGTCCTTGTGAGCTATTATCCTGCCTGACAGTTGGAGTGCAGGTAAGTGCTTTTGTCTTCTAGGTTTTGGAAACTTGCACTTCAAGGAAAATTTAAACTGGAATTTTTATTTGGGGACATTTTATATCCTATAGGTAGGATATTTATAGGCAGGGTGCCTATTGTGACTAGGAGACTAAAGGCTTAACGAGGGCTTCAATAATGTAAAGTTTAGACTTTATTTCTTATTGTTATATTTGGGGGTATGTTTTGTGTTTACAATCACTCTCAAATATTCCTTAGAGGGTTTGCAGCAGCATGGCGGTCATGTTTTTTTCTCACTTTAGCAGTCAGTGAACATGTCGTACAGACTACTGCACACCGGATGTGGGCGTGTTTTCTATCAGGCCTCTCTATGTTAAACTGTTGCCAGGTTTTTTTGTGCGCTTTAAAATTAGCTGTGCAGTTGTTTTGGCCGGATGATCATGTGACCCGCTCTTCCGCTTTCTGAATCTCTAAGCGATGCGGTATCTTTGTTTTTCCGACTTTACAGATCCTGGATGAGACAGGAGGGTGCTGTGTCGGTTCTCTTTACTGTTTGGTTCTGGAGGTCAGGTAGGGCATCCCAGTATATCTGGGGTGTAGAGGTAGTCTGAGTTTTGTATTGTTGGCTACTATTTGTTGCATTTTTCTAACATATAGGTTCTTCTTAAAGTGACAGTACTTTTTAATTTATTGTTTTCTTTTTTTGTTGGAGAAATTTTTTATTAGCAATATGGATATGAAAGAATCCCCTGATTGTGATAAATGCTTGTTATGTCTTGAGGAACAAATTGCTTTGCCTATGCAATTCCGTTCTGCTTGCTTAAATAAGGCTTTGCAAAATAAAGATAAATTGTTGTCCTCCGAGCTCAATAAAGTCTCTCAGGATGATGCTGTTCAGGTAATGCCACAGCTTTCTCCTCAAACGTCCCAAGCCTCATTGGCGTCACATGCAGTGCCCTGCGGTTCCTCTCAACCTCCTGGTGGAATTTATTTTCCCGCAGATTTTGCTGCACAGATATCTTCTGTAGTATCTGCGGCATTACCTGCTTTTCCTGTATTGGGAAAGCGTAAGAGGAAAACTAAACATTTATCAGATAGTAAGGTGTCTGTTTCAGCTGCTGTTATGCAGGTTGATCTCACTCATAACCCTGGGGAGGACGTTACCTCGGTAGCTTCTGAGGGTGAAATCTCAGATTCTAACAGTGTAAATCCTTTTTCTGAGGTTGAAGAAGTTAACTTCAGGTCTAAGCTTGAACACCTTCATGTTTTGTTAAAGCAGGTTTTGGCTACTCTGGATGACTCTGACTCTCCTGTCGTCGTTAACCCTAAAATATCTAGTAAGCTTAATAAATACTATGATGTTCCTTCCTCTGTGGAAATGTTTCCTGTTCCTGACCATGTGACGGATATTATTGCACATGAATGGGAGAAGCCAGGGATTCCTTTTTCCCCATCCTCAGTCTTTAAAAAGATGTTTCCTGTTGCTGATTCCATTAAAGATTCATGGCGCACGGTGCCTAAATTAGAAGGGGCTATTTCTACTTTGGCTAAGAGAACTGCAATCTTTATAGAGGATAGCTGTTCTTTTAAGGATCCCATGGATAAGAAGCTGGAGTCTTATTTGAAAAAGATGTATGTTCACCAGGGTCTTCAATGGCAACCTGCAGTTTGTATTGCCACTGTAGCTAGTGTAGCATCTTATTCGTGCAATGCTTTGTCTGAATCTATTTTAGAGGAGACTCCGTTGGAGGAAATCCAAGAAAGGATTAAGGCTCTTAATCTAGCTAATTCCTTTGATTCTGATGATAACATGCAAGTTTTTAGACTGTGAGCCAAGATGTCTGGCTTCTCTATCTTAGCCCACAAGGGCTTTGTGGTTAAAATCTTGGTCTGCTGATGTTACCTCCAAATCCAAGCTTCTGGCGCTTCCTTACAAGGGTAAGACCTTGTTTGGACCAGGCCTGGCTGAAATTATTTCTGATGTTACGGGTGAAAAGGGGTCTTTTCTATCACAAGACAAGAAGAATAGACTTAAAGAACGTCAAAGTCATTTTCGTTCATTTCGTAACTTCAAAGGTCAAAAGTCTTCCTCTTCTGCTTCCAAGCAGGAGCAATCCGAGTCTTTTTGGATACCCAGTGAGTCTTGGAACAAGGGGAAGAAATCTAAGAAACCCTGCAGCTGACTCTAAGTCAGCATGAAGGGTTGACCCCCGGTCCGGGATTGGATCAAGTGGGGGACAGACTTTCCCTGTTTTGTCAGGCGTGGTTTCGAGATGTCCTAGACTGTTGGGCTGTGGGCATAGTATCTCAGGGTTACAAGATAGAATTCAAATCTCTTCCTCCCAGGGGCAGATTTCACCTCTCAAGATTATCTGCAGATCAGGTAAAAAAAGAGGCATTCTTGAACTGCGTTCAGGATCTTTTTTCTCTGGGAGTGATTGTTCCAGTTCCAGTAAAGCAACAGGGCCTAGAATTCTATTAAAATCTGTTTGTGGTTCCCAAAAAAAAAAGGGAACTTTTCGACCCATTTTAGACTTAAAGTGCCTCAACAAGTTTCTCAGGGTACCGTCCTTCAAAATGGAAACCATTCGTTCCATTCTTCCCTTAGTCCAAGAGGGTCAATTCATGACAACCATAGATCTGAAGAATGTGTATCTTCATGTTCCCATCCACAAGGATCATCACAAATTCCTGAGATTCACCTTTCTAGACTATCACTTTCAGTTTATGGCTCTTCCGTTTGGCATTGCCACAGCTCCCAGAATTTTCTCAAAGGTTCGAGGGGCTCTCTTGGCAGTGATCAGGTCTCGAGGAATTGCAGTGGCGCCCTACCTGAACGACATATTGGTTCAGGCGCCATCTTTTCAACAAGCAAGCTCTCATACAGAGATCTTGTTGTCTTTTCTACGTCCCCACTGGTGAAATTGAATCTGGGAAAGAGTTCCCTTGTTCCAGCTACAAGGGTGGTTTTCTTAAGGACCATAATCGATTCCCTAGCTATGAAAAATTTTCTGACGGAGGTCAGAAAATCCAAAATTCTCTCCTCTTGCCTCTCTTTACAGTCTACTGTTCGGCCATCAGTAGGTCAATGTATGGAGGAAATTGGTCTGATGGTCGCTTCCATAGACATCATTCCCTTTGCTTTATTCAATTTGAGAGCTCTGCAGTTGTGCATGCTCAGGCAATGGAACGGAGACTATTCGGATCTGTCTCAGAGGATAGATCTAGATCTGTTGACAAGAGACTCTGTCTAGCTTATCTGTTTCCTCCGTTTGCTCTCCTTCCATGAGTCATTGCTCGTATCAAACAGGAGCGAACGTCAGTTATTCTAATAGATCCTGCATGGCCTCGCAGGATCTGATATGCAGACCTAGTGATGATGTCATTTCTGCCACCTTGGAGGTTACCTCTGAGGAAGGATCTTCTCTCTCAGGGTCCATTCCTCCATCCAAATCTTGTTTCTCTGAAGCTGACTGCTTGGAGATTGAACGCTTAGTTCTGTCTACGTGTGTTTTTTCTGAGTCTGTCATTGAAACCATGATTCAGGCTCGCAAGCCTGTTACTCGAAAAATTTACCATAAGGTATGGCAAATACCTTTATTGGTGTGAATCTAAGGACTACTCTTGGAGTAGAGTCAGGATTACTAGAATTTTGTCTTTTCTCCAGGAAGGTTTGGAGAAAGGGTGGTCAGTCAGTTCTCTGAAAGGTCAGATTTCTGCTTTATCTATTCTGTAACATAAGCGTCGGGTGGTTGTACCATATGTTCAATCTCTTCGGCTCGGAAAGTTTCGGAACTCTCTGCTTTGCAGTATGATTTGCCTTATTTTATCTTTCATGCGGATAAGATGGTTCTTCGTACTAGGTTGGAATTTCTTCCTAAAGTAGTTTTGATTAGAAATATTAATCAGGAAACTGTTGTTCCTTCCCCCTTTCCCAATCCTTCTTCTCATAAGGAGCGTCTGTTGCACAACTTGGATGTTGTGCGTGCTTTAAAATTCTATTTAAAGGCGACTAAGGATTTTCGCCAGTCTTCAGCCCTTTTTAGTTGTTTCTCGGGAAAGCATAAAGGTCAAAAGCCTACTGCGACTTCTCTTTCTTTCTGGTTGAGAAGTATGATTCGTTTTGCTTATGAGACTGCTGGTCAGGAGCCTCCTGAGAGAATTACAGCTCATTCCACAAGGGCTGTCTCGTCTTCTATAAAAAATGAAGCTTCTGTGGAACAGATTTGCAAGGCTGCAACTTGGTCCTCTTTGCACACTTTTTCTAAATTTTCTAAATTTGATACTTTTGCCTCGGCTGAGGCCTCTTTTGGGAGAAGGGTTCTTCAAGCGGTGGTGCCTTCTGTTTAGGTCTGCCTGTCTTGTTCTCCCTTCCTATTCATTCTGTGTCCTCTAGCTTGGGTATTGGTTCCCACTAGTAATTGAATGACGTTGTGGACTCGCCATATCTTAGGAAAGAAAACAAAATTTATGCTTACCTGATAAATTTCTTTCTTTCCGGATATGGAGAGTCCAAAACCCCACGCTTTATTAAGACAGTTATTTTTGTCAAAACCTAAGGCACCTCTACACCTTTGTGTTATTCCTTTTTCCATTTCCCTTCAGTCGAATGACTGTAGATTATGGGTAGGGGAGTCATACTTAACAGCTTTGCTTTTGTGCTCTTTGCCTCCTCCTGGTGGCCAGTAATTGAATGACGTTGTGGACCCTCCATATCTGGAAATAAATAAAATTTATCAGGTAAGCATACATTTTGTTTTTTTGCTTTCAGACCTTCACTTAAGGGAGGGGATGGATTTGTTTTATGTAGTTGGGATAGTTGTGTTATTTCTGTTCTCAGTTGTTCATGTTTGGTGCAGTGGATTTTCCTTTGTTTGTTTCCCCTATTATTATTCCTCTCGTAAATGCTTTAAGTGCTCCCCATTCAAAGAGTGGGCTGGACAAAGTGTTAGGGTTATCTGCTGTAAATTCTAATGGTTTATGTTTAAGGTTCTGAAGGAATATGGGATCCGTAATAAGGTGGGGTTTAGTGTCCAAGACTTGATTCTGTTGGGATTAAATATTCCTGTGAGATTAGTCAAGACTATTGCATGATCCGACCATGTTGTATCTAATATGTGGGATTTTTTTGAGAGTCATTAGGCGCATATATATTCCCTATAATTATCGGCATGCCCTGTATTTTCCCCTGTAGGATGATATATCTGCTCTTTGGATCTATAGTGACCACCACTTAATGGAAGTTAAGGGAGGAGTGTATGAGTATAGATACTCCACATTGTGTTTTAGTGCTGGTGGCATGATATTGAGTGGTGTATGCTCGGTCCCAATATTTTTGGGTAGTTTTATTAAAGTGCGTTTCCTGAAGCATGATTAGGTTAGCTCCCAACCTTTTGTATTCTAGTAGCGCATTTTTACGTTTGGTATGTGAATGGAGGCCGCGGACATTATGGGTTAAGATTTTATGTACCTTTACTTAATTAGGGTAGTGTTTTGGTGTATTTGCCGAGTAAGAATCAAGCTGCTTACCACTTTGGTGTAGACCTACTCCCCTTGAATAAACATCAACCTTGAGATACTCTCTTAATATAAGATCTGTGTAGTTAATTCAACACAATTGTGTACATTTAACAAAAATTCTTTCAACAAGAAAATGTTATCATATATAGAAAACAGATAATAGAACATAGTTAGATTTAACAAAATAATAATACAGTAGGTCGGCAACCATTTAAATAGCTAAAGGCCATGGCCTTGATCTGTGCATCCACATCATATTGGGGATGAAGGGGGGGGGATTAGGAATCAGTAAAGGAGAGGATAGGGGTAGGGCAGGGGGACTGGGTGTGGACAAACTTCTATGTAATGGATGCTTTTTTAAATAGGGAATTTAATACCATAGTGGGCAGGTGAAATTAGAAAATGAAAAAATACTTAGATTCTCCAGTCAGTAGAAGTCAAGGGTTCAAGCATTGTACTCTCAGAGTAGTAGAGGGTGTGGTTTTGTTATTTTTTAGAAAGGGTAATTAAAATTAGTATCTTAGTCCACACAAGATAGCTTGAGTTGGAGGGTGGTTTCGTACTCACTGCTCATTGGTTAAGTGACTGCATCCTGGTTGTCATTTTGAACTCCCTTATTTAGCAAGTTCTGTTTATCTTTTTTAGACTGTCCTGTATTCTGAACTGTGGTCCAGGTTCTGTTCATTGCCTTTCTGGGACTGCTTTGGGGAAGAAGCGTCTCGTGATCTTGAGTGGGAATTTTCATTTTGGCGAGCAGTGAGAGTTCTTCTTGCATGGAGGTACATGTGTATGTATTCTCTTAAAATTGGAATAACAATCTGAATGGAAAACCCCATCTGTAGCGTAGTTTAGCTTCTATAAGAACGTTAAGAACAGGTTTTAAGTCCCTTCTTTTTTCAGTGTGATCGGAGAGATGTCAGCGAAGATTTGGAGCACTGAGCCTTCAAACTCTATTTGTGGGAGTTTCTGTGCTTCTTGTAAAATTTGTTTTTTAATGTAATGATAGTGAAGCTTTAATACCACATCTATTGTGGACATTCCTGGAGGTAGCTTGGAAAGTGCTCTGTGTATTCTGTTGAATAAAAGCATATGTGAGTCAAGTGAGGGTACAAGCTGTTGGAAGATTTCAGTAATAGTGGTTTGGAGGTCTTTGTAGGACTCAGGTAGGTTTCTAATTTGCAGGTTGGATCTGCGGGATCGGTTCTCTAAGTCCTCTAGTTATGATTGCAGTCTTTGTATTTGTGATTGTTGTTCATCCATGTTAGCTTGTAACGTTGTTGAGGCTTCTATTATGTCATCAACTTTCTCTTCCATTTCTGAAGTTCTGCCTCCAATATCTTTTAAATCTTGTTTAAGCTCCTGCATTGCTGAACGAAACTCCTGGAAGAGGGCCTTGATTTGAGTCAGAAGCTCTTGGTTAGAGTTAGCACATAATTCTGATGCTGACATGTCTGCTGGAGTTTCTTGTGAATCTTCACTAGCTATTGAGGGGGTTCGGCTTTCTCCTTTATTTTTCTTTTGCTTTGATTTAGTTAAGCAATCTTTCATGGTCTGTGTTCTGCTTTTCACGTTAGCTTTGAAATAGAGGAGTTTGCTGCTTATATTCTGAAGTTTGTTGGTGGTGCCCTCCAGAGTGATCCCACTGTGATTAAGTACTATATCAGTACCATATTTTGAAGACGATCAAGGGTTGCCTTCCATTGTAGATATATAATATATGCATTATATTAAGTATTTGGGTGGGTTACGGAGTTGAAGAGCATGAGTAGATCAATTCTCTTCCCAGTAAAACTCCTACTTGGATTCTCAAGTGCCTTGGGGCTATGTCCCAGAGCAGGTAAGGAAGATAGGCAGGTTTGATTTGCCTTGCTGGAAAGATTGCTCGTTAGCTTTTTGTGTCAAAGTTCAGTACATTTTTAGAGTGCCTTTTTGTTGTGTATTGTCCTTTTCAAAGGTTTGATTAAGCAACACAGTACTGATGACTATTAAGAGTGGTGCTGAAGGGGCACTTTTCTCCAGGGGTATTTGTCGCCTTTTAACCAAGTGGGGAAAAGGAGCTGGGGATATGACCCACCTGTAGCAAACAGGTGGAAAATGTAGGAGAAAAAGTGTGATGCGGAAGATTCTGGTAGGATGGTTTTCAGCTTGGTTAAGATTTAAGTTGGGCCCAATAGGTATCTTTCTTAAAGCATAAAAATGGGGTTGCGTCAGTCTAGGCCCGATGGCAAGTAGCCCACTCTGGCAACTGTCTCTCTGTCGTTTTCTTGTTATGTGGTAAGAGATGGGCTGATGGTGTGGTATGGTGTGTTCACAAGCCACTTACCCTCCACTTAAGATGAATGCCTCGTTGTGCGTTCGGTAGGCCTAGGCCTATGTTGCGTGGTCCACCTATTTTCTCAGCTTTGGTCTTATACTGCCTCCAGAGCGGAGCCCTGGCCCTCCGGAGGTCAGTCAGTTGCAGAGAGTGTGCAGTTGGAGTTCCCTTTTCCAGGGGTTGCGTAATCCGAAATGATCGGTGAGTAGGCCTTAGTGCTCGATCTCCAGTGCTGGTAAGCGGTTGTCTGTTGCCGTTTTTTCCCTCTCACTCCGGAGCAGAGCCCCGACCCTCTGGAGTTTGTCTAGGTCACTTTAATATTCTGTTGGGTTTGCGTAGCAAGGTTGTAATTAACAGAGGCCACGTGTATGGTTTGCGTCCGTAATGCACTCTTAATATAGCGCTTCAGAAAGTTTTACATTCGCCTTTAGGTCGAATCTCTGCTGTCTGGATAGTATTATTATACTTCTTATACCAAATGTTCTTCAATTTAGCTAGTTTTATCAGCTTTTAGTAAGTTGTGTAGCCGGAGCTCTACAGAGATGCATCCTACTCTCTCAACAGATGCGTCCTACTCTTTCAACGGTTAACTCCGCCCCCTCCTTGACTTCTTTTTTTATGTATTTTTGTAACTTTAAAACTGCGAACCCTCAAGAAAATTATAAAATTGTCAAAAAGCTGGCAGCATCACTAATCTGTGAGTGTGCACTGTTTCTGTCACAGGATGTGAGAATACTTAAAGGGATAGTCAACACCAAAATTGTTATTGTTTAAAAAGATAGATAACACCTTTACTACCCATTCCCCAGCTTTGCATAACCAACATTGTTATAGTAATATACTTTATAACATTTAAACCTCTAAATTTCTGCCTGTTTCTAAGCCACTATAGACAGCCTCTTATCACATGCTTTTTTATTAGCGTTTTACAACAAGAGACTGCTAATCCATGTGGGCCATATAGATAACATTGTACTCTCTCTCCCGTGGATTTATGGATGAAACTGCACTAATTGGCTAAAATGCAAGTCAAAAGATAATAAATAAATAACCATGTGATCAGGAGACTGTCAGAAGAGGCTTAGATACAAGGTAATCTCAGAGGTTAAAAGTATATTAATATAACCATGTTGGCTGTGCAAAACTGGGGATTGGGTAATAAAGAGATTATCTATCTTAATATACAAACATTTTGGAGATGACTGTCTCTTTAAGCTCCAAGATGGCAGCGCCCAGTATGAACAGGTCAAGCTTCGTAATTTGGCAGCTTTAAGGATAACAACTTTGAGAGCTACAGTCACAGGAGGTATAATTATAGCATAGTGAATAGAATCTATTCTATTGTAGTTTTGCTCACCATATTAAAGGGACATAAAACAAATTGAGATCTGTGCATATCCTAAAAGGGCTAATTAAGTAAAAACAGTTTGCATCAAAATATTGTTTAAAAATTGCTGGCAAGTATTTTAAAATAATTTTCAAAAATAAGCAAAATGAATTACATAGCTAAGCTGCTTGGAGAAGCCAACTCCACTCCCTTTATCAGTGTTTAGACACAGGCATTGTATTTTAACTGAGTTCACAGCTTCTAGGCATGCTCCAGCAGATAATCCCTAAGCACTTTTGTATTCTACCAAAACAGCAATAGATATAGATAGTCATAGAAGGAAATGTGTGGGGGGAGTTAGAGCTTTACAATTCAGAAACTAAAAAGAAAGGGTTAATGGCGAGGCAATGCAGTATAAATTTGCAGGTTAAGTAATTAAAGTACATAATATTGTATTTTGTCTCTATCCCAACTTGTGTTATGCCCCTTTAATGTCCTTTTAACTGTACACTCTAGCTGAAAAGCATTAAAAAGTAAAATTCTGCAACCACAAAATAAATAACTTTAGCCTAACTACATTTGAGCACAAAATACCTCTAGTTTCCTCTGAAAGTGAAGTCACAAAAGTAGCCAAAAAAGTCTGAAACTTTGTTCCAAGAAGAGGACATTCTCCACTCAACTGGCCTGGTGACCTATAGGAACAAGCACACAAAACATTTTCAAACAATAAATAAAAATAACATTCAAACATGATATCTTGTCCCTGGTGTCACATAAGCAGTAAAATCTGTATTTAACTTTTCTCAACCATACCTGTATCATGTTGACAATATAATAATATATTTTAAACCAAAGGCAAACAAGTCAGTACTGTATTTACATTCAAATACTTTGATTAAATTAATAGTCTGCAACCCAACTATTTATTTTAGTGTTCAACAAACAAGTAATAGAAAAACAATAAAATAGAAGTTATGTTGAATTTTAAATGAGCAATTGATTTTTTTTTCTGACAAATCTGAAATTTCCTACATTTCCCTGCCCACTGCATTATGTGCTATCGGTGAATCTCAGATATATATATATATATATATATATATATATATATATATATATATATATATATATATATATATATATATACACACACACATATATATATATATTTTATTATTATTCTATATTTATAAAGCGGCAACAGATTCTGCAGCGCTGTCCATGGGTACAAAAATAAAAGTACAGTACAATACAATACAATATAAAAGACACCAGACAAAGTTTAACAAACAAATACAGGGGGAATTGAGGGCCCTGTTCCCGTGGGTAGGAGGGTGAGAAACAGGAGGTGGGGACTGCGTAGGTGAGAATGATGTTAGTATGGAGTTAGATGGGGGCAGCAATTAGGCAAGTGGAATTCATTTGTTACTGATTTGGAGATAGGCTTCCATGAACAGAAAGGTCTTTAGGGAGCGTTTAAAGGAGGAAAGGTTAGGGGAGAGTCTGACAGCTCTAGGAAGTGCATTCCAGATGGTTGGTGCCGCACGAGAGAAGTCCTGTAGCCTAGCATGGGAGGAGGTGATGGTAGAAGATGCAAGGAGCAGGTCATTGTTGGATCTTAGGGGCGGGCTGGAGTGTATTTGTTGATGAGTGAGGACAGGTGGGGGGGCTGCGTTGGTAAGGGCTTTGTAGGTCAGGATGAGAATTTTGGATGGGCATCCAGTGAAGGGACTCGCAGAGAGGTGCAGCAGATACAGAGCGTCGGGAGAGGTGGATTAGCCTAGCAGAGGCATTTAGGATGGATTGAAGAGGGAAGAGTCGCGAGAGAGGGAGGCCAGTTAGTAGGTTATTACAGTAGTCAAGTCGGGAGATTACCAGGGAGTGGATTAGCTGTTTAGTAGTTTCAGCATTAAGAAACGGACAAATTTTGGAGATATTGCGTAGGTGGTTGCGACAGGAGGAAGAGAGCAATTGGATGTGGGGTATGAAGGACAGATTGGAGTCAAGTGTAACTCCTAGGCAGCGGACTTGGGGTGATGGGGAGATAGTGGTGTCACCAACAGTGATTGAAAAGTTAGAAACTGGGGTAGAATTAGAGGGGGGATTAGAAGGAGCTCAGTCTTGGACATATTGATTTTTAGGTGGTGAGAGGCCATCCAAAAAGAAATGCCAGATAAGCAGACACTGATGTGAGAAAGGACAGAAGGAGAGAGTGAAGGGGTGGATAGGTAGATCTGAGTATCATCAGCATAGAGGTGGTAGTTGAAGCCATAGCTACTGATAAGTTTACCCACTGAGGAGTATAAATAGAGAAGAGTAGAGGACCCAGAACAGAGCCTTGAGGTACTCCAACAGACAGAGGCAATGGAGAGGAGGAGTCGCCTGCAAAGGAGACATAAAAGGACCTATTAGAGAGATAAGAGTGGATCCAGGAAAGGGCAGTGTCAGAGAGCCCAAGGGAGCTGAGAGTCCGTAGGAGAAGGGGATGGTCAACGGTGTCAAAGGCAGCAGACAGATCAAGTAAGATAAGTACTGAGTAGTGGCTGTTTTTTTTTAGCAGAAAGAAGATCATTGGTAACCTTGGTGAGGGCAGTCTCAGTTTAATGTTGGGAATGAAAGCCAGATTGCAAGGGGTTGAGCAGTGAGCTGGAGGACAAGAAGTGGGTTAAGCGATCGAAGACTAGTTTTTCCAGGACTTTTGAAGCTAGTGGAAGCAGTGATATGGGGCGGTAGTTTGCAGGAGAATTGGGGTCGAGGGAGGGTTTTTTGAGGATGGGGGTGACCTTTGCATGTTTGAAGGAAGATGGGAATGAACCGGTAGTAAGGGATAGGTTGAATATGTGAGTAAGAGCTGGAGTGAGGGTAGAAGACAGAGAAGGTATTAGATGTGAAGGGATAGGGTCAAGTAGGCAGGTAGTGAGGTGTGAGGAAGATAATAGGGAACTCACTTCATTCTCAGTGGTAGGGTGGAAGGTGCTGAGAGTGGTGGAGGGGGTTGCCGGGGGCGGAGATGGAAGGTTGCAGTCTTGTGTTGGGATATTACTTTGGATGGTAATTGTTGAAAAAGTAGTCTGCCAGGTCTTGAGCACTAAAGGCAGATGAAGGGGGTGGTGCAGGTGGATAAAGGAGAGAGTTGAAAATGGAGAAGAGACGTTTAGGGTTTGAGGCATGAGTAGATATAAGAGAAGAGAAGTAGGTTTGCTTGGCTAAGTGAAGGGCAGAGGAGTAAGAATAAAGAGTAAACTTATAGTGGAGGAAATCAGATTCAGAGCGGGATTTCCTCCAGGCACGTTCAGCAGCACGGGAGCATTTTTGCAGGTAGTGTGTTTGCTTAGAGTGCCAGGGTTGGAGCTGACGACGTGGGGTTTTGCGTATTTGGGGAGGAGCGAAAGTGTCCAGTGCAGAGGAGAGAGTATTGTTATAGTATATATATATATATATATATATATATATATATATATATATATATATATATATATATATATATATATATATATATATATATATATATATATATATATATATATATATATATATATATATATATATGTACACACATACATACATACATAAGTGTCTTCAGTGTTCCTTTAACGGCCGTAAATAGCTTTTATGTATCAGAGATTATTATGAGAGAATACTTGTGAAAATTACAATTACATCAGTTATATAAAGGTATGAGCCCAAATGTTCATATGCAGTTAGCTATACAAATCGTTAGCTCAGAGGAGAACAGCCTGGTATTTTAATGCTGATTAAAGTGGCCCTATCAAAAATAAATGTAAAATGATGGTTTGTAGCACCTATGGAAAAGGTAATTAGGGAAGGAGGGGGAGGTCTAATTGGCAGTCCAACAGGGTCACTCTCCATCTTGACAAGACAGACAATATAGTCACTGACACTAAACACAGAAGCCACCATATAACCACTACCATATCACTCCTCTGGGTAGGGCTTGCTGGGAATTGCAGATCCCATTTGAGCCCTAGAGAAGATGCAGCAGGCTACCCACAGTAAAACTAGGCTAAAGATACAGAGTAGTATAACAAATATCTGTATAGTTCACAAACCCATGTACCAGGTCTAGATTATAAAGTGCCATGGGCATCTTGTTTGGCATGTGGGTTTGTTGAGCCCTAGCTGCAGCTTAGGTGGACAACATCCCATAGAGCCTGATAATTCACTATAGTTTGTAGCCAGCTAAGTACTTCAGTCTCTTGTTGCACATTTTCTTAATTTTTAGTTTTTCATAAAAAAATTTATATTTTAATATTACAATTTCCAAAAAAATCCTCTTTTTCCAGATTAGGGTAATTTGTCTACACAGGGTCAAGAAACGTGATAAATACATTCAGAAATGTAAAGAACAAATATCAGTGACTCTTACCTGCTAAACATGGAACTTTCAGACAGTGCATCCATAAGGGGTCCAATTATAAACTAGTAAGACAGAAAAATCAAGTGTTGTAGTAACAAAAAGGAAATAAAATGTTATAAGAATAAGAGCAATGATAAACAACAAAACTATGAGAATGGACTTAATTTATCATTAAGTAGTTTCATTTAGTGGCCACATATTACAAATCCTACCCTCTGACCACACTCTACGGGGACCATGATTTTTTTATTTATTTTTTTAAAAAGAGACAAAGTTTCTACAAAAAAGACAAAGGGGCCCATTTATCAGGCTCGCCAGAAACACCAGTTATGAAGCAGCAGTCTAAATACCGCTGCTCCATAACCTGTCCGCCTGCTCTGAGCAGGCGGACAGACATTGCCGCAATTCAACCCGATCGAGTACGATCGGGTTGATTGACACCCCCTGCTGGCGGCCGATTGGCCACAAATCTGCAGGGGGCAGCATTGCACCAGCAGCTCACAAGCTCTTGTGAGCTGCTGGTGCAATGCTGAATACGGAGAGCGTATTGCTCTCCGCATTCAGCAAGGTCTGTTGGACCTGACAGACCTTTGTTAAATAGGCCCCAAAGGCTATTACAAAATAATGTAAGAGACACAAAAGGACCGATAATAAATTAAAAACATTCAGGTATCATATATAAAAGAGTACTGAGTAAACAAAGAATAAAGAGACTCATGGCCCAATTCTCAAAGGCTCTCTGGGCTTGCGAGATTCTTTAAGAAATCTCTCCAGTACTATGAAACCCGTCATAATTCTCTATAAGGCAGCTATTTATTAAAAAGATTTTACTTTTTAATTGAACAATGAAATTTCCATGTACAAACAAGAAACTAAGTAATTTTACAATTGCATAAAGATATCAATATAATTAGTCAGAGGACTAAGAGACAGAAGAGATTATCCGGCACCAAAGGAAACTAAAAAGACAGTTTTTGCCTTGAGAACAGAGGGTCTCGTAAAGAGGTGTTCCCTGCATTTAAGTATGTGAAGGTGATACATACATTACAAAAGGGCTCACAAATAATTTAATTTAAAAATCCCATGAAACAAATAAATGAAATATTGAAATAAAAACAAGCAGCAAAAAATTATATTTAATCCCATTAAAAATAAAAAAACATTGTTCTGTAAAAATCATATTTTAAGGAAAATTAAAAATTTGTATTGATATTACACAGTAAACACTACTTAAAGGAATAGTCTAGTCAAAATTAAACTTTCATGATTCAAATAGAGCATGCAATTTTAGGGAACTTTCTAATTTACTCCTATTATCACTTTTTTCTTCGGTCACTTAAAAAATGCAATTCCTCTCTGTACTTTAACATTTTGAACGGAATGTTCTTTATAGTAAAATCAGTTTCCCTGCCTCTGCTAGTAGGATGGTTCCATGGGTGTAGCTCCTCCATCGGGTCTTTCATATTCTGTAAACACTTTTCCCCTGCAGAACTCACTGTTTTTCTTTTTATCACAAACTAAGGGGGGTGCGATTGTGTCAAAAGACGTATTAACCTAATAGGAAAATACATGCATACGAAATAGAGTTATAAGGTACTATAGGGTGAACACAGTATAATCTGATTTGTGCCCCCTGCTCACTTTACGCACCGCAGTGAAGTTTCCCTTTCGAGCAATCTCCATTTTCTATCAGAGCAAATCTCACAAGTCACAACTGGAAGGGGTAGCACCTTTTTTTTTTTAAAGAGAATTTCCTGAGGGCAGTCCCTGCAAATTTAGATTATCGGGCCAAAAGTGAGAAGCCGGAGAAGACGGTTCACAGAAACAGTCCAATAAATAATGCGGTTAACATTGTGAAAGTGTTATGAGATATGTGGAACATGTACAATGGTGTTATAGAAAGCATTAATGGGAAAGATGAACTTTGAACCTATCTGAGGGTTAAGGAAAAGAATATAAAAAGCATAAGCAAAACAGTGTAAAGAAAGGGAGGAGTGTGTAGCAGTGAAAGTGTGAAGAAACGGTGGGCGTTGGAGCAACGGAGAGGCGAATTGGGGAGCCAGGAAAACCATAAAGATAGCAAAAGTAAAGTACATAGAGGCCTTTTAAGAAAAAGACTGCATGAGTACATAAATTGAGATGAGACAGAGAAATATGGGGAAATAGAGAGAAGGGAAAAATGCAGAGAGAAAAAGGGGGAGAGAAAGGCAAGATGAGGGGCTAGGTAGCTACAAATATAGCAAATATGTTAATAGCGCCATTTTGAGATAAAAATTGGATTCAGTTAACGGGACAGTCAAGTCCAAAAAAAACTTTCATGATTTAAATAGGGAATGTAATTTTAAACAACTTTCCAATTTACTTTTATCACCAATTTTGCTTTGTTCTCTTGGTATTCTTAGTTGAAAGCTAAAGCTAGGAGGTTCATATGCTAATTTCTTAGACATTGAAGACTGCCTCTAATCTGAATGCATTTTGACCACTAGAGGGCATTAGTTCATGTGTTTCATATAGATAACATTGAGTTAATGCACGTAAAGTTACCCTGGAGTGAGCACTGATTGGCTAAAATGCATGTCTGTCAAATGAACTGAAATAAGGGGGCAGTTTGCAGAGGCTTAGATACAAGGTAATCACAGAGGTAAAAGTGCATTTCTATAACAGTGTTGGTTATGCAAAACTGGGGAATGGTAATAAAGGAATTATCTATCTTTATAAACAACAACAATTCTGGGGTTAACTGTCCCTTTAAGAGAGAGGGGGAAGAAAAAAAGGAAAGAGAAAAAGGGAGGGATAGTGGGAGTAAAGGGAGAGAAAAAGTGTTAAAGAAATAGGGAAAAGAGAAAGAAAGCGAGAGAGAGAAAGGGATAAAGAGAGAGAAAGTGGGAGAGAAAGGGTGAAAGAAAGAGAAAAATAAGGGAGAAAAGGGATAAAGTGATAAAGAGAGGATAATGGAGAAGGAGAGGCAAAAAGAGACAAAGAGAGAGATAGAGAAAGAGAGATAGAGAAAGAGAGATAGAGAGAAAGAGAAGGAAAGAGAGAAATGAGAGAGTGTCATGCAGGCAGTATAACAAGGACAGTGTTGCAATATTTGGACAGAATATGAATTTTGAAAGGAACAGTCTACTCCAGAATTTTTATTGTTTAAAAATATAGATAATCCCTTTATTACCCATTCCCCAGTTTTGCATAACCAACACTGTTATATTTATATACTTTTTACCTTAGTGATTACCTTGTTTCTAAGCCTCTGCATACTGCCCCCTTATCTCAGTTAACTCCAGCTGACTCCTGGGTAACTACACAGGAATGAGCACAAAGTTATCTATACGGCACACATGAACTAGCGCTGTCTAGCTGTAAAAACTGTCAAAATGCACTGAGATAAGAGGAGGCCATCAACGACTTAGAAATTAGCATATGAACCTACCTAGGTTTTGTTTTTCAAATAGAATACCAAGAGAACAAAGCAAATTAAAAGTAAATTAGAAAGTTGTTTAAAATTGCATGCCCTATCAGAATCATGAAAGTTTAATTTTGACTAGACTGTCCCTTTAAGTGTAAAATAAGCTTTTTTGAGATAGAGGATATGATTTGTGGTGTTTTTATAACGGATGTGCTGGATTACAGCTTTGTGGTTATTTTGTGTTTCTTATCTATTATCAGATTATTTATGAAATCTTCAAAAGTCGTTTTACCACCAGAATATTTAACAACCTCAGTTGCTATTAATGCCTCTTGCTCTCCAGCACGGTGATCGACATTGGCAATAAGGCACCAAAAGAAGTTAGCACTACTCAATGATGCTGGGTGTGTGATACGTATAACAATTAAATACCTATTAGCATTACAAAAACACTATGTAGAGACACTGAAAATAAACAAATGCACATTGAACATATTTAACATGTTATTAAATGTAAAGCATTTCACTGTACCTCTGAAAAGGCCTCTGATCTTGGAAGACACGGTTCACTATACATCTCAAAAAAATGGAGGATGCCTTCTTTTGCAAGGTTTTTGTTTTCACTTTCAAACATTCTTTTGTAGATGCAGAGATGCCACGAAGGGTTAATAACCCAGCAGTCTAAAATGGCATGGAAATTAATTAGTTTATTAGCAAATATCTTCCAAAAACAAAATTTATGCTTACCTGATCAATTTCTTTCTTTCCGGACATGGAGAGTCCACAACGTCATTCCAATTACTAGTGGGTTATTCACTCCTGGCCAGCAGGAGGAGGCAAAGAGCACCACAGCAAAGCTGTTAAGTGTCACTTCCCTTACCCATAACCCCCAGTCATTCAGCCAAAGGGAAATGGAAAAAGATGATAACACAATGGTGTAGAAGTGCCTGAGGTTTAACAAAAAATACTGTCTAATAAGGGTGGGGTCGTGGACTCTCCATGTCCGGAAAGAAAGAAATTTATTAGGTAAGCATACATTTTGTTTTCTTTCCTAAGACATGGAGAGTCCACATCATCATTCCAATTACTAGTGGGAACCAATACCCAAGCTAGGGGACAAAGAATATATAGGGAGGGAGAATAAGACAGGCAGACCTAAACATAAGGCCCCACCACTTGAAAAACCTTTCTCCCAAAGGAAGCCTGAGCCTAGGCAAAAGTATCAAATTTGTAAAATTTAGAAAAGGTATGCAGAGAGGACCAAGTTGCAGCCTTGCAAATCTGTTCAACAGAAGCTTCATTTTTAAAGTCCAAGAAGAGGAGACAGCCCTAGTGGAATGAACTGTAAGTCTCTCAGGAGGCTGCTGTCTAGCAGTCTCATAAGTAAAATGAATCATACTTCTCAACCAGAGGGAAAGAGAAGTAGAAGTAGCCTTCTGACCCTTACGCTTTCCAGAGAAACAAAAAAACAGCCTGTAGGTAGAATTTTAGAGCGTGGACCACATCCAAGTTTTGCAACAGACGTTCCTTATGAGAGGAAGGATTAGGACAGAGAGAAGGAACAACAACAATCTCCTGATTAATATTTCTATCCGAAACCACCTTAGGGAGAAACCCCAATTTAGTACGAAGTACCGCCTTATCCGCATAAAAAATAAGGTAAGGCGAATCACACTGCAAAGCTGAGAGTTCGGAAACTCTCAGAGCAGAAGAAATAGCCATAAGAAACAAAACCTTCCAAGATAACAGCTTAATATCTATGGAATGCATTGGCTCTAACGGAGCCTGCTGCAAAACTCTAAGAACTAGGTTAAGGCTCCAAGGAGGAGCAACAGATTTAAACACAGGCATGATTCTAACCAGGGCCTGACAAAAGGATTAAACATCTGGCACATCCACCAGACACTTATGTAAAAGAATAGATAATGCAGAAATCTGACCTTTCAGAGAACCGACTGACAATCCTTACTCCAGACCATCCTGGAGGAAAGACAAAATTCTAGGAATCCTGACCCCACTCCAAGAGTAGCCCTTCGATTCACACCATTAAAGGTATTTACACCATACCTTATGTTAAAACTTACGAGTAACAGGCTTGTGCGTCTGAATCATAGTATCAATAACAGTATCCCTGAGACCTGACACCTGCCGAGAGAGCCCCCAGAACCTTTGAGAAGATTCTGGGAGCTGTGACAAGGCCAAACAGAAGAGTGCTTGTCTAGAAAAGCGAATCTCAGGAACTGGTGATAATTCCTGTAGATGGGAACATGAAGATACGCGTCTTTCAGGTCTATGGTCGTCATGAACTGACCCTCTTGGACCAAAGGCAGAATGGAACAAATGGTTTCCATTTTGAAGGGCGGTTCCCTGAGAAACTTGTTGAGACACTTTAGGGTCTAAAATGGGTCGAAAAGTTCCATCTTTTTTGGGAACCACAAACAGATTTGAATAAAATCCTAGACCCTGTTCTCTTACTGAAACTGGAACAATCACTCCCAGGGTGGAAAAGTCCTGAACGCACCTTAAGAATGCCTCTCTTTTTACATAATCCACAGATAACCTTGAGAGGAGAAATCAGCCCCTGGGAGGACGAGACTTGAATTCTATTTTGTACCCCTGAGATGCTATGTTCACAGCCCAAGGATCTGGGATATCTCGTATCCACACTTGATGAAAAAAAGAAAAGCCTGCCCCCCACTTGATCCGATCCCAGACTGGGGGCAGACCCTTCATGCTAGCTTAGTCTCAGCAGAGGGCTTCTTTGATTGCTTTCCCTTATTCCAAGACTGATTGGGTTTCCAAGAAGACTTGGACTGCTCCTGCTTGGAAGAGGGAGAGGAAGACTTCTGACCCTTGAAGTTACAAAACGAAATTTACTTTGACATCCTTTAGGTCTACTCTTCTTGTCTTGTGGTAGAAATGACCACTTTCCACCCATAATTTCAGAAATTATCTCCACCAGACCAGGAGCAAACAGGGTTTTACCCTTGTAAGGTAGCAACAGAAGCTTAGACTTGGAGGTAACAGCTGACCATGATTTTAGCCACAGAGCCCTGTGGGCTAGGACAGTGAAGCCCGACATCTTGGCTCCCAGTCTAATGACTTGCATGTTAGCATCAGAGGTAATGGAATTGGCTAGTTTGAGAGCCTTAATCTTATCCTGGATCTCCTCCAACGGAGTGTCCTCTAAAATCAGTTCTGATAAGGCATCGCACCAATAAGATGCTGCACTTGCTACTGTGGCAATACAAACTGCATGTTCCCATTGAAGCCCTTGATGAACATACATTTTCTTTAGATAAGCCTCCAGCTTTTTGTCCATGGGATCCTTAAAAGAACAGCTATCCTCAACAGGAATTGTGGTTCTCTTAGCCAGAGTAGAGATAGCCCCTTCTACCTTAGACACTGTGCGCCATGAGTCTCAAAAAGAGTCAGCAACAGGAAACATCTTTTTTAAAAACGGGAGATAGGGAGAAAGGTATCCCAGGTTTATCCCATTCCTGTGCAATGATCTCTGACACACGGTCTGGAACAGGAAATACTTCCACAGCGGAAGGAACATTATAGTATTTATTAAGTTTACTAGATTTCTTAGAGTTGACAGCAACAGAAGCGTCTGAGTCGTCCAAAATAGCTAAAACCTCCTTTAGCAGTACACAGAGGTGTTCAAGCTTAAATTTGAAGTTTATCTCTTCAGAATCAGACAAAGGAATTATACTGTCAGCCCAGCAAGCTAGTGACAAGATTGGAGGGCCGCAATATCAGACCCCATCATGGATGATTAGTGTGAAAGCACGCCCACGCAGCGTTGGGACTCAGACAAGGACCGGAGACATACCTAGAGGTACCTGGTGAGCCTAATACCCGGCTCGTTCATACCGGCATCGATTTAGTAGATAGGAGCTGTCACTAAATATTTTATTAAACATAACCCTCTCTGGTGTGGAATGGAGGACCTGCTCGCTGGCTTCAAGGCTCTCTTGGAAGAACAAGACAGGATGATTTGTGAGAGGTTTGATAGAATCTTACTGACCTCAAATGCGTCACCTAAGAGTGCTATTGCCCTAAGAGAGGCTGAATGGCAGCCTGGCGAACAGTGCCCTATCCTACAGGAAGCTAACATGGAAATTTGTATAACGGAGGAGAAGACAGGGACATCGCTGCAGGGAGTACCTTTGGTGGGCTCCCCTAGCTCAGGCTTACAAAACACTCTGTGGCCCTCTCTGCACCGGACATCGATGGCCGCAATCGTTGGTGGGTGGGAGCCGACGTGGGAGGCGGGTGGGCGGCCATCAATGGCTTGCGGTGTACAGAGGTGGGCGGGATCGTGGGTGGGGTAGCTGGGGGGCGCGCACGGACGCGCGATCGTGCACAAGGGAGGCGGGCGGGCGCGTGCACGAGGGAGGGAGCGGGTGGGAACCATTACACATGGTACGGTTTGCATAAATTTAGAGGGAGAGAGGGGAAATAAAAATAGTATTATAAATAAGCAAAGTGATCTGGGAGGGGGTGGGGGTTTAGTCTTTGGGGGGGGGAAAGCTACACTACAGAAAAGTGGGGAGAAATTAAAAAAAATATATATTTTTTTGTAAACTGGGTACTGGCAGACAGCTGCCAGTACCCAAGATGGCTCCCAATAATGTTGAGGGGGAGGGTTAGAGAGCTGTTTTGGGGGGGATCAGGGAGGTTTGGGGCTAAGGGGGATCCTACACAGCAGCATATGTAAATATGCTAGAAAAAAAAAATAAAAAAAATAAAATATACCTTTTATTTTAGTACTGGCAGACTTTCTGCCAGTACTTAAGATGGCGGGTACAATTGTGAGGTGGGTGAGGGAAGAGAGCTGTTTGGGAGGGATCAGGGGGTCTGATGTGTCAGGTGGGAGGCTGATCTCAACACTAAAGCTAAAATTAACCCTGCAAGCTCCCTACAAGCTACCTAATTAACCCCTTCACTGCTAGCCATAATACACGTGTGATGTGCAGCGGCATTTAGCAGCCTTCTAATTACCAAAAAGCATCACCAAAGCCATATATGTCTGCTATTTCTGAACAAAGGGGATCCCAGGGAAGCATTTACAACCATTTGTGCCATAATTGCACAAGCTGTTTGTAAATAATATCAATGAGAAACCTAGAATTGCGAAAAAAATGAAGTTTTTTTTTTAATTTGGTCGCATTTGGCGGTGAAATGGTGGCAAATATACCAAAATGGGCCTAGATCAATACTTTGGGATGTCTTCTAAAAAAAAATATATACATGTCATGGGATATTCAGGTATTCCTGACAGATATCAGGGTTCCAATGTAACTAGCGCTCATTTTGAAAAAAGTGGTTTTGAAATAGCAAAGTGCTTCTTGTATTTATTGCCCTATAACTTGCAAAAAAAGCAAAGAACATGTTAACATTGGGTATTTCTAAACTCAGGACAAAATTTAGAAACTATTTAGCATGGTTGTTTTTTGGTGGTTGTAGATGTGTAACAGATTTTGGGGGTCAAATTTAGAAAAAGTGTGTTTTTTCCCATATTTTCCTCATATTTTATAATATTTTTAATAATAAATTATAAGATATGATGAAAATAATGGTATCTTTAGAAAGTCCATTTAGTGGCGGGAAAAACGGTATATAATATGTGTGGGTACAAAAAATGAGTAAGAGGAACATTACAGCTAAACACAAACACCGCAGAAATGTAAAAATAGCCCTGGTCTTTAAGGGAAAGAAATTGAAAAATGGCCTTGGTCCTTAAGGGGTTAATAATCAATGCACTGCAGCTTTACAATGCTACTGCATATTTGACTGTTAAGTTCAAACAGCACTTTTCTCTTGATGCACTGGAACACTTAAACAGTGCAGCCAGAACACAGCTCTGATTGTAGAGTAGAGCTGCAAAGTTAAAGCACTAAGTCTAACAGTTCCTGCATGGGTTCTGTTCTTTCTGCAGACATGCTGCATTTTCTGCGATGACATCTCAGATCACTGTATGTTCTGCCTTGGGGGAGTTTAGTTTTTGTGTCTCTGAATTGTTTCTGAAAGATATACTGTTTCTGTATCTATGTCTCATGTTTATAGCTGCTAGATATTATGGTGCTGCTTGCAGAACTTCCTGTGCTCACAGCGTATGTATCTCTGTAAATCGTCGCTACACAGGCTCTGTAACTTGCATTAATGTTCAGTAATGATCTATACCGTCTGTACCTGTCTCTTTGTTAACCTCAATAAAAATTATTATTTAAAAAAAACAAAAAACGTACCCCTAAATAAGAACCTCTACACCTTAGCAGACTGAGGTGCTCTACCTGCCCTACTGGAGAAAGAAAATCTTGCCAGGAATAAAACTGCCAGTCTCACAGAAATGTCTCACAGCCTACGCCGCTCCAATCAGATCTGAGAGCGGAAGAGAAGGAGTCGTGACAGAAACTGCGCATCAAAAGTAAAAGCGTGCGTTTCTGAAACTGTGTTAGACCAGAACAGTAAACTGACACAATCAGTTTAAAAACTTCCGGTCTCCCTCTGACTAACCCTCTTGAGCTAAGAAAGTGTATAAAATACAGACAGAAGCCCCAATAAGACCCCCAACAGAGTCCAAAAATAAAATGAGCCACAAATTTTAGGTTAACTCCTTCAAATCCATAAAGAAAAATGAACCCTTAAATCTCCTGTTATCACATACGTTTTTGTGTGCCTGCACACTGCCTAAATAATATCATTCATTAAGGATTAAGCATGTCCCAAATAAATAATGCAGATAATCATCTTAAAGGGACACTCAATCAAAATTAAACTTTCATTATTCAGAAAGATCATGCCATTTTAAACAACTTTCCAATTTACTTCCATTAACAAAATGTGCACAGTCTTTTTATATTTAAACTTTTTTAGTCACCAGCTCCTACCATGGCTGATGGCTGTCACATGGTACGTGTATGCATTTGTGATTGGCTGATGGCTGTCACGTGGTTTAGGGGGAGTGGAAAAAGACATAACTTTTAAAATTGTCAGAAAAAAAATCTAATACTAATTTGAAGTTCAGACTGTGCTATTGCATTGTCTTGTTATCTTGCATTTGTTGATTATGCAAATCTACTGTGTTGACTGGTCCTTTAAGTGCAAGTCTCCTAGACCTAGAAAACAAAGGCACTTACCTGCAATCTAGCTGTCCGGCAGAAAGACAGCTCACAAGGTGTGAAAGGACACATACTCCTTACAGAGGCCTGTAGAAAAAGAAAGAACAGAGTAACCAACTCTGGCTTTCAACACCAAGGGCAGCAAATAAGTTAGAAACCTGAGCAAGGACCACCTCACTACATTCAAACTGCTTAAAAGCCACCACTACTCTTACTCAAGAGAAGGACGTGGACACAGCTAAACCCAAATCCTTGCTTGCAGGGAAAAGTACAGAAAAAAAAAGAATCAATATCTTCAGACACCAAACTTCACCTCCTCCATTAACAGAGGCAAAGAGAATGACTGGGTGTTATGGGTAAGAGAATTGACACTTAAAGGGGCAGTAAACACCAGAATTTTTGTTGTTTAAAAAGGTAGAAAATCCCTTTATTACCCATTCCTCAATTTTGCATAACCAACAGTTATAATAATATACTTTTACCTCTGTGATTACCTTGTAATTATGCCTCTGCAAACTGCCCCCTTATTTCAGTTCTTTTGACAGACTTGCATTTTAGCCAATCAGAGATGTCTCCATGGTAAATTCACGTGCATGAGCTCAATGTTATCTATATGAAACACGTAAACTAATGCCCTCTAGTGGTGAAAAATGCATTTAGATTAGAGGCGGCCTTCAAGGTCTAAGAAATTAGCATATGAACCTCCTAGATTTAGCTTTCAACTAAGAATACCAAGTGAACAAAGCAAAATTGGTAATAAAAGTAAATTGGAAAGTTGTTTAAAATTACGCGCCCTATTTAAATCATGAATATTTTTTTTTTTTTTACTTTACTGTCCCTTTAACAGCTTTGCTGTGGTTGCTTTTTGCCTCCTCCTGCTGGCCAGGAGTGAATATCCTACTAGTAATTGGAATGACATTGTGGACTCTCCATGTCTTAGGAAAGAAATAACACTTTTTTCCTCTCCCGAGCCAGATAAACTGTGTAGTCTTAAAAATAGAAAGATGGTACCATGAATGTTACTTCACTTATCATGCACTAAAGTGATTAAGAGTTTATTTACCTCTTGTTTTAATTTAAGAGGCACAATAAAGAACCACTAAAGTCAAAATTAAAGTTTCATGATTCAGATAACGTAACATTAATTTTATATGTACACTCTCCGAGGCTCCAGCTCCTACTGAGCATGGGAAAAGTGCACAGTATATACTTATAGGCATTTTGTGATTTGCTGATGGCTGTCACATGATACAGGGGGAGTAAATTTGGGATAAACTTTTACATTTTCCAGATAATATTCTACTGCTAATTTCAAATTCAAAGTAAATGCTATTGTCTTTTTTATGATGTTTTGTCAATGATTACATTTCTACTTTATTTAGTGGTCTTTTAATTATATACGGTTATTAATATCAATGGACTATCTATATGTGTTGTATGTACTTATTATTTTTTGTTCTAATACTTCCAAAGAGAAAATTCTTGAATAACGTAAAACAAATATCCAATTCCTGTATATCTCTTTGGTTAACAGATCTGATACAGACATGTGAAATCAAGTGATACACATGATTTCCATTTTTTCTCATGTGAAAGCTAAAAATAAATAGTATTTGTGCCACAGTTGGGGTACATTGGAAACAACTGTATGCTTACAGGGGTACTTGCTAAAAAAGAGTTGAGAAACACTGCTTTACATCAATATTATAAAATTGTACCTATTATAATTATTATTATTCTTTATTTATAAAGCGCCAACAGATTCTGCAGCGCTGCCCATGGGTACAAGGATAGAAGTACGATGGAGAAACAATACAATAAAGACAAAATTTTACAGACAGATACAGGGGGAATTGAGGGCCCTGTTCACGTGGGAACTTACAATCTAAATGGGTAGGAGGATTGGAAACAGGAGGTGTGGATTGCAAAGGTGAGAATGATATTAGTAAGGAGATAGATGAGGGCAACTGTTGGGTAAGTGAAGTTAATTTATTAATGAGTCGGGTGATAAGCTTCCCTGAACAAAAAGATCCTTAGGGAACGTTTAAAGCAGGAGAGGTTAGGGGAGAGTCTGACGGCTCGAGGAAGTGTGTTCCAGAGGGTTGGTGCCGCACGAGAGAAGTTCTGTAGTCTAGCATGAGAGGAGGTGATGGTAGAGGACGCAAGGAGCAGGTCATTGTTGGATCTTAGGGGGCGGGCTGGAGTATATTTGCTGATGAGTGAGGACAGGTAGGGTGGGGCAGCATTGGTGAGGGCTTTGTAGGTCAGGGTGAGAATTTTGAATTTAATTCTGCTGTGAGTGGGGAGCCAGTGAATGGACTCACAGAGAGGTGCAGGAGAAACGGAGCGTCGAGAGAGGTGGATTAGCCTGGCAGATGCATTTAGGATGGATTGAAGGGGAGAGAGGCGGGAGAGAGGGAGGCCAGTTAGCAAGTTATTGCAGTAGTCAAGTCGGGAAATTACCAGGGAGTGGATAAGCAGACAAATTACCTAGTAAGAAAGAATAAATAGATCGCTATTGCAATCTAAGGCTCAGTAATATTCACCTCTGACCTATCGAGGGCACCACCCACCTAGCAAAACAACCTCACTTACTTTCTCTTATTTTTTTTATAAACCTAGATTAATTTTATTGTTATCCTTGTATGTCTGTATTTTACTGTATATCACAAGGTGGTGAATTAGGTCAGTGTTTCTAAACCTTTTGGTAGCATGTACCCCTGTAGGTATACATTAATTTTCTATATACCCCCAACTGTAGCACAAATATTGATATTTTTACCTGAGCAAAAATGGAAATCATGTATCACTTGATTTCACAAGCTTGTATCAGATATATTAATGAAGTAAATATATAGGAATCAGAAACTGGTTTTATGTTTTCCAGAATGTAATGTTTGGAAATATTGCAACAGAGAATAATAAACACATAAAACACATATATACAGTCCATAGATATTAATAATTATATGCAATTAATGTGCTTCTTACATAATAAAAAAGAGGGAAATAAACTCTTTTCTTCATGATGAGGAAAGTAATATTTATGGTATCATCTTTCTATTTTTAATAACCATTTCATACACAGTTTATCTGTCTCGTTTTACTGTGGCACACTACAGAATGATGCAGTTTACCAATTTCACAGTGATATATTTATCTGCTACTTGACTCTGTGACACTTGATCACATTAAAGGGACATTAAACACTAAATAAATAGATGCTAGATATAATTATGCATTCAAAGGAAAGGTCAGTCTGAGAATAACATATAGATGTACTTTTTAAAGTTTCATTAGTTAGTTTAAATATTGACAAAATAAGTGTAAAGTTTCAGTGTCTATAAAATAATGGGAGCTGCCATGTTGTAACTTAGGTTACCTTATCTGCAGTGTCAAATTAGAGGCAGTTATAAATAGGTCACTAGAGTGTGCAGCCAATCGCTGTGTGGAATAGAACAGTGTTCTGCACTTCCATTTCTAACAAGAACTGAAAAGCTCACAATTTCAGAATGGAATTATAGGAAAAAGGGACAAAATAAATAATGAAAGTATACTGCAAATGTGTTTAGATATATACAATTTATAATTTTATATTACCATCACAAAGTGTTTAATGTGCCTTTAATACACTTTCACTGTTCAGTGAAGCTGAACTCGAGCCCTCATATGTCACTAACAAGCCAGAATCTAAGTTTTAGTAATTTGATGTGAATCAGTGATTGAGCAGTGGAATAATGACTACCTTTTGATCACTTCCTCCGCCCCCTTGCTGTTTTTCGTGTTTATTACTCTTACATGTAAGAGCGGTCCCACCCGCTCTATACGTCTTTATCCGTGCTCGCTCTTGTGACGCTAATTTTCTGTGCATGCACAATATAAGATCATTCTTTGAAAGCATTGACGTCACTATGAGCATTTCCTTACCGCATGCGCATAGCAAAATGGGGGCGTAAAAAGAACAGTGTTAGACTCCCATGGGGGACCAATGAGATTAATACATAGCTCATTCGTCACGATGACATGAAATTTCTTTTTAATGCGGGTGGAGATTCGGCGAACAAAGTCTGCCGGCTCTCATTGTACTAAACAGCTTTATCAATTACTTTAAAAAAAATTATGAATGAAAGTCCTATTGATTTTAAAAGATTTATTTAAACATATATAGCTGTCTAATCAAGTTTACTTTCACTTTAAAAAGCAAACTATTCATATTTCTATTTTTTAAAGCATAGTTACTTCACAGCATTTTTTCCCACCAGCCTAAAACTTTTGCACAGTACTGTATATATGTTTATATCTATCTCTATCTATCTATCTTTTATATCTCTCTTTTTATTTATCTATCTATCATACATACATACATTTATAGAGTTCTCTGCGGGTCCTGAACAGTACTACTATTGTGCGTTTAACCCCTTTGCAAAATAGTACAATAACATGGCTTACCTTTATTTTCAGAAAGTGCAGTTTCAAAAAGAAAATTAACTTTTGGCAAAACAGGTTTAATGACATGTACCTGAAAGGAAAAACATTTTTTTTTTACAAATACTAAATAAATACAAATTTCAGCATGGGATAAATATTAATTGTATTTAATAACATTGTTATTAAATTGTTATTAGTCCCCAATCATTCTAAGGCAGTTGCAATTGCTCTCTTCCTACAAGTGAAACACTAAATAATATATAGTGATCCTTTCTTCAAGCCAAGTATAATATCTCAGACTACTATAGTGAAGCAAGTTTTCTTTCATTTAACCCCCCCCCCCCCCCGACTCAATCCAATCATTGAAAGTTCTGATGTAAACAAATAAGTAATTATTGAAATCACGCGATTGTTTCTGCAATTGCGTGATTGCAATTTTTACTTATTTGTTAACATCTGAACTTTTTTCCAATTTAGACAAATAAGTCCTGGCAGGAAAGGGTTAATAGACAAGTGATGCAGCATAGCCGTAAAAAGCGGACTAGAAAATATCTCCTGAGCATCACCATGTAAAAAAGAAAGATATTTTACCTCAAAATGTCCTAACTATTCAAACCCCATTGCAAAGGGCTTTAAGCAGCAATTCAGTATGTCTGTCCCGGGACAGGCAAGGGAGTGAGCCTTGTGCACACACATGTTATTTCCCTATTCAGTTTAAGGAAGTTTACTATGAAATCTCATGAGAATTAAGTCAAATCTCATGAGATCACAGTAAAAGAGTTCATGACCTCAGCACTGTTGATGCTGATTGGCTGAAGTTCATTTCTTCATTTTTATTTTTACCTGCAGCTGGACAGCAGCTGAGTATAACTTTTTACACAGAACTTACTCTGCTGAGCTGAGGAAATTGTGAGGTAAAATAACTTCCTTTTTTACATACAAATGTTTAGGTGATTTTTTCATATCAGTTTTTTACAGCTATGCTGCATCAGTTTCAAGTGATTTAGCATATGGGTATTATGTTCCTTTAAGTTAAAACTGTTTATTTATTTTGGTTTTGAAATTTCTTTTTAAACACATATATATTAAAATGTTCTCTTTTAGTTGTAACAATGTAAAGAAATTGAATTACCCTTTAAGTATTTAAAGGGAAATTATACCCAAATGTTGAAGCACTTCAAATGGATGCATAATATCTGTAAAAAGTTGACTAGAAAATATCACCTAAACATCTCTATGGAAGATATTTTACCTCAACTTTACTAAATATTCATACCCTACTATAAAGAGACTTTAAACAGCCAGTCAGGATGCTTGTCCCAGGACAAGCTAGGGAATGAGCATTTGGCATGTGCAGGCACAGTCATATTATTTTCCTATTCAGTTGAAGTAAGTTCTACGAAATCTCATGAGATTTCGCTAAAAACTCATGAGATCACAGCAAAGGCAAAGCATTACCTCAGCACTGCTGATGCTAATTGGCTATTATTTTGTTGTTTTCTTCTTCAATGTGCAGTTGGACAGCTGAAGTGTAACTGTTTACACAGCACTTACTCTGGTGAACTGAAGCTTTTTTACATAGAGATGCTCAAGAAATTTTCTTGTCAGCTTTTTACAGTTATGTTACATCACTTTCAAGTGATTTAGCATATGAGTATTATGTCCCTTTAAAGTAGATATTTTAAATGGGCATCAGCATTTTCTTTCATGATTCAGATAAAGCATACAATTTTAAACAACTTTCCGATTTACTTCTGTTATCAATTTGCTTCATTCTCTAGGTGTCCTTTGTTGAAGGAACAGCAATGCACTACTGGGAGCTAGCTAAACACATTGGGTGAGCCAATGACAAGAGACATAAGTGTGCAGCCCCAATCAGCAGCTAGCTCCCAGAAGTGCATTGCTGCTCCTTAGCCTAGCTAGGTATGATTTTCATCAAAGGATATAAAAATAACAAAGCAAATTAGATAACAGAAATGATTTGTAAAGTTGTAAAAATTGAATCCTCTATCTAAATTTTTTTGGAGTTTCATGGCCCTTTAAGAAAACACAAAACATATAAATTCACAATGCTTAAGTGGGCCACTTACCTGATTTCCTTCTAATGTTTCCACAACCAATATAAATGTTTCCCAAAACTGCAAAAGTGTTTCATTTTCTTGGGCTGACCAAAAGAATAAAGCTGGTTCTAGTTTAAAACAGAAAAAATAGCATTATTAGGATATCCATCACATAGCTGATAACATTTATAGTGTCCTTCTAGTGTAAAAGTAAAATGCCCTAATTTCTTAAAGGGATAGAAAGGTCAAAGTTGAAATGTGTGTAGGTGCATTTCAGTTTGAAACAGAAGCATTTTTGCAATATAATTCCATTAGAAAAAATGCTTGTAGTAAAAGTTTTTTCAGAAGCATACGCACATATCCTGTGAGAGGCTATGCACCAGTATTCAAACACCATGACTGCTCAGAGAGGTGTCTGTAGTGTGTATTGCTTCTGAAGACGTAATTTGTGTCATACAAGGCAATGCTGACCTTCTGAGAAGGTGTTTAAATATTGGTGCATTGGCCCTTACAGGATATCTGCGTATGCGGCAGAAAACCAGTAATAACTTTTATAAGAAGCAATTTTTGCTAATGAAAGTATATTGCAAAAATGCTTATATTTCAAATTGAAATGAACCTATGCACATTTCATTTTTGACCTTTCTATCCCTTTAATAAATTTTATGTTTAAACCGATTACCTTTCCGTACCATGTGTTTGATGCTACGATTGTTAAAGGGACATAAAACAAGCTGGGATAGAGACAAAATATAATAATATGTACTTGAATTACTTTACTTGCAAATTTATACTGCAGTGCCTCGCCATTAACCCTTTCTTTTAAATTTACGAATTGTACGGCTCTAACTCCCCCCACACAATTCCTTCTATGGCTGTATCTATATCCACCTTTGATTTGGTAGAATGCAGAAGTGGACACTCATATGCTGGAGCATGCCTAGAAGCAAATAAGCAGCTGTGAACTCAGTTGAAACGCAATGCCTATGTTTCTGATGCTAAACACTGATGGGGGGGTGGATCAGACTACTCCAGACAGCATGGCTATACAACTCATTTTGCTTATTTTTTAAAATGATTTTAAAATACTTGGCAACAATTTTTTATGCAAACTTTTTTTTTCTTAGTTAGCCCTTTTTGGATATGCACAGATCTCAACAATTTTATGGCACTTATAAGTGGGTAGAATGCTGGCTTAAGGATAGAAGGCAGGGGGTTTCAATTAATGGAGTACATTCAAATAGGGGGTCAGTTACTAGTGGTGTTCTCCAAGGGTCAGTTCTTGGGCCTGTTTTGTTTAACATGTTCAACAGTGATATTGGAAGTGGGCTTCCGGGGGAAGTTTTTCTTGGTTGCCGATGATACAAAAATTTGTAAAAGAGTTGATGTTCCAGGAGGGGTTGATTGAATGAACAGTAATATTAAAAAACTAGAGGACTGAGGAAATACATGGGATATGAAATGTAATATTATCAAGAGCAAAATTATGAATATAGGATCCAAAAACCCAAAGGCCAATTATAGCCTCAATGGTACATTACTGACTGTAACTAAAGAATTTGGTACACAATGCAGCAGCGCAGCCAGTAAGGCCAGTCGAACACTTGGTTGCATTGGGAGAGGCATGAGTATCAGAAATAGCAAGGTTCTTTTGCCATCATTGGTTAGGCCACATCTAGAAAACTGTGTACAGTTCTGGAGCCCATATCTTCAGAAAGATATAAATAAACTAGAAACTGCCCAAAGGAGGGCTACTAAAATGGTACATGGTCTAAAATATAAAATGTACAAATAAAGACTCTATGATCTAAATATATATAGTTTAGAGGAGAGAAGGAGGCGACATGATAGAAACCTTCAAATATATGAAGGGACTTAATAAAGTGGAAGCTGAAAGCATTTTCCACAACAACAAAAAATGCCAAAACAAGGCGTCATAATCTTAAGTTTGAGAGTAGCAGATTCAGGAGAAATGTGAGGAAGCATTTTGTTTTACAGAAAGGGTAGTGGATTCATGGAATAAACTTCCAATTGAGGTGGTAAACACAAAGACTAAAATAATTCAAAAATGCCTGGGACATGCATAAGGCTATCCTAAAAGAAAAGTAACATGTAATATGGGTAGACTTGATGGGACTTTTTGGTTCTGATCTACCGTCAAATTCTATTTTGCATGCTCTATCTGAATCATAAAAGAAAAAAATTGGGTTCAGTGTCCCTTTAATTCCTATGGAAGCAGTAAGGATGTACTTCGTTTTTAAGACACGGCTTCTCCATTTTGGTTTAATTTTTGTTAATTAAATCATGACACAGTGTAATATGTGATGTGTTGTTATTTACCTAATTTTAAGACTTGCTAAGGACCAGGTGATTTTTATTAATGTCCTGATACGTAAAACCATAGAATTCAAAGAGGATGTACTTTCTATTTCACATGAGTGTAGATACAGCAAGCAATTTTAAAAAGTTTCAATTTTCTTCCATTACCAAAAGCTGCATAATCTTTTTATATGCACACTTTCTAAGGCACCAGCTTCGACTGAGCATGTTGATGTAGTAGCTATGTCCTACCTTCTGCCTCAATCTGCAGTCCTGGCTGTCAGCTCTGACATGCAGCCATAGGCAGAAGGCATCTCTTTATATGGTAAGGGAGCTCTGATCATGCTACCATTACTATATGAAGGTAGATTGACAGATCATTACACACAGTGACACGGTTTGTGTCACTGCCTGTAACAATCTCTGTTGGTGCCAACGGGAGGTGTGGAAGAGGGGAAAAATGACTCCTCAAGTATGAAAATAAATATCAGGTATCTCAGAAAAAAAAAAAGTTATCCATCACTCATCCCCCATAAAAAAAGTAATACTTTCAATTTGTAATCCAGATGTAGAAATGGGGGATGTGAAGCCAAGGTACTGAATAGACAAGTGGCTGTTAAGTTAGAGTGCAACTATCTACTACAAATATCATATTATTAGTACAAAAAAAACAAAACAACAATCTCCGATAGAGTAAATCTCTTGTCTTAAATGGACATTAAACCCAATTGTTTTCTTTCCTGATTTAGGCAGAACATTCCATTTTAAACAACTTTCCAGTTTACTTCTATTATCAAATTTGCTTCATTGTCTTGGTATCATTTGTTTAAGAAGCAGCGATGCACTACTGGTTTCTAACTGAATACATGAGTGAGCCAATGACAGTCGATGTGTATATATATATATATATATATGCAGCCACCAATCAGCAGCTAGAACCTAGGTTCTTTGCTGATCCTGAGCTTTCCTAGATAAATCTTTCAGCAAAGGATAACAAAAGAAGGAAACAAATTAAATAATAGAAGTAAATTAAAAAGTTGTTTAAAATTGTATTCTCTATCTGAATCATGAATTTCTAATTATGACTTTACTGCCCCTTTAATAATTTAGCATTACTAAACAGTCAACTCCAGAATTTGTATTGTTTAAAAAGCTAGATAATCCCTTTAATACCCATTCCCCAGTTCTGCATAACCAACACCATTATAATAATACATGTTTTACCTCTGTGATTACCTTGTATCGAAGCCTCTACAGACTGCCCCCTTATTTCAGTTCTTTTGACAGACTTGCATTTTAGCCAATCAGTGCTCACTCCTAGGTAACTCCCCGGAAGTGAGCACAATGTTATCTATATGGCACACATGAATTAGCACAATCTAGCTGTGAAAAACTGTCAAATGCATTGAGATAAGAGGCGGCCTTCAAGGGTTTAGAAATTAGAATATTTTCCTACCTAGGTTTAGCTTTCAACAACAAATACCAAGAGAACAAATCACATTTCATAATAAAAGATAAATTGGAAAGTTGTTTAAAATAGCATGGCCTATCTGAATCATGAAATTTCATTTTGACTAGACTATCCCTTTAAAGCTCCGTACAATATACAGCTCAGAAGGATGCGTTACAATCGTTATGTAAAAAACAAATTGAGAATGAACTTTTATTTGGGGATTGGTAGTACAAAATGTTCAGGGTTTCTGAGTTAGGGTTAGATACTCAAATAACTTTGGCATCCTAATAACAGACAATTCAATTTGTAGATGTTAAAGTTGACACAATTCATTGAAAATATTTGGTAACTATTGATTGGATATACAATCTTCATAAAATCAAAATGATGGTATATATATTAGGCATGTGTATTCATCATTTGTTTAGACCAGACATCCTCAAACTAGGCCCTCCAGAGGTTTTGGAACTACATTTCCCATGATGCTCAGCCAGCATATCAGCTGGCTGAGCATCATGGGAAATGTAGTTCCAAAACCTATGGAGGGCCAAGTTTGAGGATGTCTGGTTTAGACTACTGGTTTTCAAACTTGTACTTGGGCCTCCCAAAAAAGGGCATATTTTGAGGATATCTAAACTGGAGCACATGTGAAATAATTAGCTAATTAGTAACTATGTTTTTTTACCTGCTCTCAACCAAGGTAATCCTGAAAATCTGGTGGCCTGTTAGGGAGGCCTAAGGACAGGTTTGAACCAATGGATGACCATTCTTGCAGCGGGTAGCAAAATGTGTCTCTTTTCGGAGCTGGCTTTATTTGTGTGAAAGTGCAACACACAAACATCTGTGCAAATCCAGATCTTTGTGTGTTGCACTATCACACACAAAAATATGTCTCCAAAAAGAGCTGAATGCTGCTACCCGCTGCAAGATGAATGCACATGCCATAAATATGCACACACGGTATATAATGGTGTCTCAATCGAGACTGAGCCCACAACTCTAGTGGGAAATCTGGTCCTGCAATCAATTTTGGTTTCCCTACAGGGGGGCAATATGGGGCCTTGGCTTCATGGCTGATGATTGCTGCATCATGTCTGGCCCCTTAGCTTGCAAACCAAGGCTCACAGTACAAGGAAAGCTTGTGGATTTGACATTCCATAAATGGTGGCAGGAATTGCCATATTTGTACAGGAAGATTACGCAAGTGCATACCTTCTGGCACGGACTAACCAAGAGGGAAGGACTAAATCACAGAAGAAACTCCTTTATGGCTGCTGGCTCAACTTCCGCTGATTTCAAATAGCCAGAAAGGGAACATTTAAATGGGGGGCCCTGCTGCAGCCTTTGCCCTGGGGCCCAGTAAGTTATATTTACACCCCTGCAGTGTTCTCCACAAACAAAAAATTGCAACTGTGTGGCATTCATAATTTAACACATTTATTTAGTGACTATGTGTGCAATAAACATTTAAAAAGGTTATTAGCTAATTTTACCTGAATACTGACTTAAATGTTAACCGGGTGGTCCGTAAAAATAAGCTGGGTGGTGCACCCATCAAAAATTCCTGGGGAGAAAACTGCCAATATACAGTATTGTGCAAATGTTTTAAGCAGATATGAAAAAAACCTGTAAAGTAATAAAGTTTTCAAATATAAATGTTATATTTTTTTTTTGTATTAATTAACAAAACACAAAGTGAGTAAACAAATGAAAAAAAAAAATCAAATCAATATTTGGTGTTGCCATCTTTCAAAACAGCATCAATTTATCTAGGCACACTCGCATGCAGTTTTTTAAGGAACTCAGCAGGTAGGTTGTTCCAAAAATCTTGGAGAACCATAGTTCTTCTGTGGATTTAGGCAGCCTCAGTTGCTTCTGTCTCTTTATGTCATCTCAGACAGATACGATGATGTGGAGATCAGGGCTCTGTGGGGACCATACCATCACTTCCAGAACTCCTTGTTCTTCTTTAAGCTGAAGATAGCTCTTAATTACTTTGGCTGTATGTTTAGGGTCGTTGTCATGCTTCAGAATAAATTTGGTGCCAATCAGATGTCTCCCTGATGTAATTGCATGACCCATAAGTATCTGCCTGTACTTCACAAAATTGAGGAGACCATTAATTATGAACAAATCCCTAACTCTGTTTGCAGAATGACCCTACACCATGCTTCATTGTTGGCTGCAGTCACCCATTCTTTTACCGCTGCCCAGCCCTTTGGCAAACAAACTGCCTTCTGATACAGCCAAATACTGCCAATTTTTCTGCACCCCTGTTCCTGTGTTTTCGTGCATAGTCGATTCACTTGTCATCGTTTCCATGTCAAAAGGTATAGCTTTTAGGACACGTCTTCCATGAAGACCACTTCTTAACTGGCTTCTTCAAACAGTAGATAGGTGAACCAGGGTCCCATTGGTTTCTGCCAATTCTGAGCCAGTTTAATTGTTTAATCATGCACCTAACTATATGCCTACAAAATCCCTGAAATTGCTCAAGTGTACCTAGAATAATTGATGCTGCTTTGAAGACAAATGGTGCTCACACTAAATATTGGCTAAAATTTTTATTTTATTAAAAAAAACAAAACTTAACATTTCTGTCTTGTAAAGTATTCTTACGTTACAGCATTTTTTTTTACTCCTGCCTAAAACTTTTGCACAGTAGTGTAAGTATATATATATATATATATATATATATATATATATATATACCCAGCCACACTAAAAAGTTAGAAAACACTGATACAGAAATTCACAAGACATTCATAGTAAATATTCTTCTTCGGTGACCCAAAAATAAAAGTTATTGAAAATGTATTTAGATCAATTTAAATGTATAATATGTACTTAAAGGGACAGTGTACATCAATATCATGCTTACATTTTATTAATTAATGCCCCGTGCTATAATAACAACTGCTTACATGTTATTGAACAAAATTATAACTTTTCAGGCTGCCTTTCAATTACAAATGGCCAAATAACTCCTCCCGCTTTCCCATTTTTTTTTTTTATTCTCAGTTCATGCACAGTATGCGCTATGACATCACAACGGCATTCGTTAGTCATAGCGCATGCTCAGAGGTTCAGGTGTCCCAGGTCAAAAGCCAGAAGTGTGGCATGTTATGTTCCAAAGGTTCCAGCTATACTAAAGCTGTATTAACACACTGCACATTCACTCGCTTCAGATGCATTCGCTTGAGATTTTACCAGGGACACGCACGTGATTGGCTGACATACAAAATTTTAATTGGTGCAGAAATGATAGGAAAGAGATTGACGGACATTTTGAATGGCCAAACAACAGTAATATTTTACATATAACTAGGCTTATACAAATGTTTAAGTGTGGTGCAGTAATATAAATGGTTTAAAGGGATAGTAAAGTCATAACTAAACTTTCATGATTCAGGAAGGGCATGCAATTTTAAACAACTTTCCAATTTACTTTTATCATCAAATTTGCTTTGTTCCCATGGTGGTATTTTTGAAAAGCTAAACCTAGCTAGCCTCAAACTGATTTCTAAACAGTTGAAAACCTCCTCCTAGCTCAGAGCATTTTGAAAGTTTTTCACAGTTAGACTGTGCTAGTTCACATGTGTCATATAGATAACATTGTGCTCACTCCCGTGAAGTTATTTAGGAGTCTTCACTGATTGACTACACTGCATGTCTGTCAAAGGCACTTAGATAAGGAGGCTGTCTGCAAAGGCTTAGATACAAGATAATCACAGAGGTAAAAAGTTTATTAATATATCTGTGTTGGTTATGCAAAAACGGGTAATAAAGGGATTATCTATCTTTTTAAATAAGAAAAATTTTGGTGTAGAATGTCCCTTTAATGTGGGGCAATGCAGATTTAGGTAAGCTAAATTTCAGTGTTGACAATCCCTTTAACAGCCATAATAGTCAAAAAATATGCACATTCTGTAATTTGCTAGAGCATGTAATTTTAAGACTATCAACCCTACACTACTGTGTGCACAACTCAGATGTGCAACTAGTGCTGCTGATTGGATAAGCAGTGGTTTCTGCGAGTCCCAAGTAGCACTTGTACTGTGTGTAACCCCTATGTGGGAGTTAAATACACAGCAGGGTAAGGTCAAATGTCTTAAAATTACATTCTGTAAAAAATATAAGCATTAAATGTTTTAAATATTATGGCCCTTTAATGTAAATATGCACTTCCATGTATAAATGTATTAGCTTAAAGGGACAGTAAAGTCAAAATTAAACTTAAATTAATTGGATAGAGCATGAAATTTTAAACAACTTTCCAATTTACTTCTATTATCAATTGAGCTTAGTTCTCTTGGTATCCTTTGTTAAAGAGTAATACTAGGTAAGCTCAGGAGTGACGCAGGTAAGCTCAGGAGAGTGTACATCTTAAAGGGACAGTCAACACTTCCGTTAAAATTATTTGATATTGAAAAATAAAAACCGAAGATCCACCTGCACTATACCCCTTCTGCCTTGCCGCCTTGCTTCTGCACTAATCACCGTCGCTAACTTCTCTAATACCAGGTAATTATGGCAGCCGAACTCCCCCCACCGTTACGTAGCTGCCTTCTTTTTCAAATGATCAGCAAATCAGAATCCAATCCTCGGTCAAAAATTGCAAGCGCGTGCAATTTCTGACCGAGGATTGGATTCTGATTTGCTGATCATTTGAAGAAGAAGGCAGCTACGTAACGGTGGATGGAGTTCAGCTGCCATAATTACCTGGTATTAGAGAAGTTAGCGACATTGATTAGTACAGAAGCAAGGCAGAAGGGGTATAGTGCAGGGGGATCTTCGGTTTTTATTTTTCAATATCAAATAATGTTAACGGAAGTGTTGACTGTCCCTTTAAGCTATCTGGCAAATGTGTTTGCAACATTGTTTATAGCAGTGTTATACATAGTTACAATCACTGCTGCCATAGACGTCTAAAGAAACATAGACACTCCTAAGCTCCCATCAGCCTACTTATGTTTAGTCTTCAACAAAGGATACAAAGAGAACAAAGCAAATCTGGATTCAGAAGTGGAAAGTTGTTTAAAATGACATGCTCTAAATCAAGAGCTTTAATTTTGACTTTACTGTCCCTTTAAGTGTGTGTGTGTGTGTGTGTGTGTGTGTGTGTGTGTGTGTGTGTGTGTATGTAGGTATATATATATATATATATATATTCTTTTTTATTTATTGTTTCATATAGTATTAATATCACAAGATTCTAAATGTACATTGGATAGGTTTCCATCCTTAACCAAGTTTGAGATTTTGTGTTGCAAAGTAGTCATTTTACAGACCTCCATTCCCATTTTTTTCTGTAACACATGAAAGCTGCTGCCCTCTCCCATGACACACATCCACAGCCCTCTTCAACAAGTACACAGCTCTTTTTCGGGCCAGGCTGTCTGACCAACTCAAACCATCCCGCACAGTTCTCCAGAAACTATTTGTGCACCAAGAGTCAGTAGGTAGATCTGCAGCACTAAGTGAAAACAAATGGTCAGCTAGGGTGCTTAATACCAACAGTCTGCGGCTCAAGCAGATCTCAGTACTACTTTTGGGTTCCATTATATGCACCCAAAGAAGCTTCAAGGTCCTGTTGTGTTCCCCTAAACATGGCAGCAGCCTTCCACACACCAAGTTAGCTGCCTCATCTGTGCCTTCTCTCAGCACTGACACTGCTGCTTCTACCACCTGATCCACCTTAGCAGCACTGCCCTCTGAATCTGAACGTAGAAGTGCTGGAACTACAGCCCCAAGCACTTCAACAGCGTCCTCCACATAGAGTTCTGCAGAACTTTCAATCAAATTATCGTTAACTGCAATTAGTCCATTGTTTACAGGATCCGCCCCCGCGCTTCTCTCAACTCGATGCCCCTCCCATCGTGCACGTGGCCAATGAAGTTCCAAACTCGCAAGTGCAGCATGACTGATAGCAGCTGCAACCCCCTGTCCACCTATTTCTGCGCAGTGACGTAAGAGTCCACAGACAGCTCTGATCACGCGTGTCAACTCGCCGGGCATGCGGAGCAGGTTGTTGTGGTCTCGTAAAGTTGATAGGAGTGGGAGGCATCGCTTAATAGCCAGATGTGTAACTGCAGAAATCAATGGTTCTTGATAGTCCCCGCTATTTGCTAGCCTGCCTAGCAACAAACGCGTGATTTCCAGGCTCTGTGTTGCACTAGCAGACATGCATGAACTGAGCTCATTAATAAGGGCAGCATGATCCTTGCAATGAGAAAGTAAAGAGTCCGCCAGCGCCTGCTCCATCTTCAGATCACACGTGTAAACAAAACTGTCAAACTCCCGGGAGGTTAGTCGCGTTCTGATGTGTCAGCTTCGCACGTGACTGAAAACTTAGGTATTGTCGGCCATTTTTGACTTGGGGAAGAATAATTTTTTTTTTATCGCGCAAGATACAGAAACTAAAAGAATTCCTGACCATTTCATTGCTACATTTTGTATATGTGCAGATAATTGAAAATTACTAGTTTAAAAGCCGTACAGCTATCTAAATTATAGTCAAGTCTGAAAGTATTTAAACTTTAAAGGGACATGAAACCCTTATTTTTTTCTTTCATGATTTAAACAACTTTATAATTGACTTCTGTTATCAAATTTGCTTCATTCTCTTGATATCCTTTGCTGAAAAGCATCTCTAGATAGGCTCAGTAGCTGCTGATTGGTGGCTGCACATTAGGGTTGCCACGACCTGTCCCTTAAAATACAGAACACTTATAAGTTACACATGCTGCAAGGTGTGCAGGGAGGAATATGAATAGTGCTGTCCAGAAACACAATACATGTTCTTCCCATGTGTAACTCATACGTGTCCAGGAAAACATGGCTGAGGTGGCAACCCTACTGCACATAGATGCCTCGTGTGATTGGCTCATACATGTGCAAAGCTATTTCTTTAACAAAGGATATCTAAAGAATGAAGCAAAGTAGATAATAGAAAGTAAATTAGAATGCTGTTTAAAATTGTGTCCTCTATCTGAATCATAAAATAATTTTTTTGGGTTTAATGTCCCTTTAAAGTGACATAATTTGCCAATGGCAGGGCATACAAAGACTAGGGTTGAGTCCAAGTCACTTTTATATATTTTGATTTAGTTAGAGTTGAGAAGGTGTCATTATATTCTCAGAACGCACAATGTCCTTAGCTGGCCTTAAAGGGACATTCCAGCCAAAATTGGAATCCACATGGATGCATTTCATTTCTAAATAGAAGCATTTTTGTAACATACATGTATTAGCAAAAACGTTTCTAATAAAAACTATAGCGGTTTCAAAAGTGTATTTAAGTATGCACCGTACACCAGCAATTTAAACACAGTACTTGCTCAGAGAGCCTAAGGTGCTTGTACCATCTAGTAATGACTTCATTTGTTAATTGCTGACACGATACAAGCGCCACTGGTGCTCTGAGCAGCTGCAGTATTTAAAGTGCTGGTGCACTGAGAATAGCTAGCTATACTTCAAATGCATGTGCAGAGATCAATGTTAAGACTAAAACAGTGATAACTTTTAGAAGAAGCATTTTTGCTAATACATGTATGTTACAAATCTGTTTCTATTCAAATATGTAATTCATCTATGTGCATTTAAATTTTGACCGGAATGTCCCTTTAAAGGGACAGTCTACACCTATAGCAACATAACTTCAAACCATAGATCGTGTTCCGATTAGTTAACTCACCCCCTCTACCATAACGAGTCGGCTACACAAACTGAGTTATTCGATTTCAAAAGTTAGATTTTTATCGTTAGAAATGGCTGTCTAGCTCCTCCTATAAACAACATCATAGACTCTTATTTTCAATGCTCCAATCAAAAGTGGATCACCGGGTAAAAATCTGTCTCGCGCTTTCGTATTTTCGCGCATGCGCAGCAGCATAGGAACCAAGAAAACGGAACTCAAACATATGTTCAATTTGAACATGAATCAAATTATTCGGTGGAAAAGCTATTTAGAGTTTAAGTTTAGAGTGATGTGTCCATTAAATTAAATAATTATTTTGCAACTGTTAGAATCCTAATTTTATTCAAGTGCAATATGTTTTTTTTTGTGTGTTTTTTTTTGCGGAGGCTGTAGTTTCCAGATGCACGCACGGACTTCCGGTTCCACAAAACACTAAAGATGCGCAGGCGTGTTAGGAGGCTCATTACGTCACTTTGTGCTAAGTGCACAAGTATAAGCTAACTAAAGAACAGGACAAGGTAGGAGCAGAAGGGATTGAGCGGAGTTTGTCAGCCATTACTAACGTCCGAAATCAAACGTTTTATTTCTAATAACTCGCTTTGTGTAGCAGACTCGTTAGGGTAGAAGGGGGGAGTTAGGACAATCGGAACACGATCTATGGTTTGAAATTATGTTGCTATAGGTGTAGACTGTCCCTTTAAGATCAGGGATATATTCTTTAGAAAGCAATGCAAGACAATTTCATATATCAAATAGTGGCCAATTTGGGACAGAGATAGTAAGTTATCCCCCTATAGCACAATGCTAATCCTTTAAGAAAAGATAGCAAGAGAAATAAACACATTTTATAATATAAGTAAACTGAAATAAAATTGAAAAGTCAATTAAAATTGTATGCTCTGTCTGAATTATGAAAGAAAAAATTTGGGTTTCATGTCTCATCAAGTTTTTATTTAAATGTTTAAAAGCAGAACATTTTCTTTCTTTGAATTTTCACTTAAATAGACCCCAAAGTCCCACTTTTTTCTGCTTTACTGTCACATATTTAGACAAAAAGAAAACTGATTGCTCACAGCCAGGCATGAAGAGCTGTGACCTTAAATATTGTTACCCCTCAAAGGTAAAAAAATATATTATTAAATTAAATATGTTCCCCTAATTTACAGGGAATGCACACAAATTACAAAAGATCTATTTGAATCCAAGTGTCCAATATGATAAAGTATCTCAATACAGTCACTTCATGTTTCTTTAAAGGGACATTAAACACTTTGAGATGGTAATATAAAATCATAAATTGTATATATAAAACAACTCTGCAATATAATTTCATTATTTATTTTGTCCTCTTTGCCTATAATTCCATTCTGAGATTGTGAGCTTTTCCGTTCCTGTTAGAAATGGAAGTGCAGAACACTGTTATATTCCACACAGCCATTGGCTGCACACTCTAGTGACCTATTTATAACTGTCCCTAATTGGCCACAGCAGAGAAGGTAACACAAGTTACAACATGGCAGCTCCCAGTGTTTTATAGACACTAAAACTTTACACTTATTTTGTCACTTTTTAAACAACTAATGAAACTTTAAAAAATACATCTGCATGTTAGTCATGGACTAATATTTTCTTTGAATGCATCATTCTATCTAGCATGTAGTGTTTAATGTCCCTTTAAGTCCTTCCTTCTCAAGAGGCCAAACTTTTAAAATCATCCTTACTGGAGTAGGTAGAAACAATAATTGATATATAATACAAAAGGGAAGAAGCGCCACACAAAAGAAGGATCTAATTGCAGTATGTAATATGAATCATACATGACATTTAATAAAAAGCTAAAAACAAAATCACAAAATAAAGCTCGTTTAGAGCCGAGGTGCACTACAAATGTACAGTCACAGCTATACACTGGTACCGGTATCCAGAGATCGTCCTTTCACAATGGGAAACTGCTCCTCCTGTTGAACTTCCTGCTGATTGGTTACCATAGCTTTTGGCTAAGCGGTATTTATTTATTATTTATCGGTTATTTGTTAGAGCGCCAACAGATTCCGCAGCGCTAAGAGGTGGAAACGTCACCTCATTAAAAAAATAGCGTTATTCTGAGGGTGGCCGGATCCACGCAGCTCAGCATAAAGATGTAGGCAAATAAAGGTAATTTCAGCATGAAGTTTTTTTTTATACTTCATGACTGAAAAGTCCCCTTTATAGAACTGGTAAATGCTAGCGTCTCAAAAAAAAAGCTAGGATTTACCATCACTTTAATGGCATTTAAGTTTATAGTACACACCGCCTGACCTCTATTGTTTGTTCTATGAAAACTAATTTTCTTTAGAAAATAAATAAATGATGACATAGAACATAGTTGTTTTAATGCTGAAAGCTTATCGGAAAAAAAAGGCTCATCAATCTAAGTAAACATTCGTATTTGCATTTCTAAAAGAGGTCAGTACAGCAGTCCATGAATTCAAGTTTTGTTCACTTGAAATTTTGTTCTCTTTGTTTATGGGTAGCAAAGTTAAGTTAATATGATCTGTAAAATGTACATTTTTCATACTGTATTTTGAATAACTTTCACTAAACCAAGAAAAACAACCCAGTTAAACAATATAATCTATTCAATGGCTTAACAAGTTACATTCATTCCAGACTGAATATTCTCATTTAAAGGATAGAAGGGTCAAAACTGAAATGTGCATGAGTGCATTTGAGTTTTAAATATAAGCATTTTTGCAATATACTTCCATAAACAAAAATGCTTCTAGTAAAAAGGAGTTGTTGTTTTTCCACAGCATACGCACATATGCTGTGAGAGCTGTGCTCCGGGATTCCAGCTCAGAGAAGTGCCAGTGGTGTGTTTTGTGTCTGTGAAGACTTAATTTGTGTTATACAAGCCACCGCTAACTCTCAGAGAAAGTGAAGCGTTTGACTACTGGTGCATGGACCCTTAGCATATGTACGTATGCCACTAAAACACAGTAATAACGTTTTGCTAATGGAAGTATATTGCAAAAATACAGTTTAATGCACAAATGCACATTTCAATTTTGACCTTTCTATTCCTTTAAATGCCAAAAAAACAGAGAAATACCAGTTTAGGTGCTGGTGTTATGTCTTTCATGATTTAGAAAGAGAATGCAATTTTAAACATCTTTCTAATTTACTTCTATTATCTCATTTGTTTTATTCTCTTGATATTCTTTGCTGAAAAACATATCTATATATGCTTAGTAGCTGCTGATTAGTTGCTGCACATAGAAGCCTTGTGTGATTGGCTCACCCATGTGCATTGCTTTTTCTTCAACTAAGGATATCTAAAAAATGAAGCAAAATAAATAATAGAAGTAAATTATAATGTTGTTTAAATTTGTATTCTCTATATGAATCATGAAAGAAAGATTTTAGTTTTAGTGGTCCTTTAAAGTGATTGCAAAGTTTAATGATTTAAAGCCCAGTATTTAAAAAATAATTTTAAAAACAGGGGCACTTTAATTAATGAAACTTTGCAATGATGCTTCTTTTTTAAAATATCATTTTATTACGGTAAACATACCGCCGATCCTCCACCCGCATCTCCTTCTGTATTGAGCATATCGATGATGAATCCAGCTTCCTCCAATCGTTGCGTACCCCCTTTGGCGTCCAGCTTCTGGGGCATACAACGATTGGAGGAAGCCGGATTCGTCATCGATATGGTAAGTATTTTAAAAAAGAAGCGTCATTGTAAAGTTTAATGACTTACAAAAAGTACTCAAAAAAAAGCTAGTGTTCTATTTAATTGTGTCTGTGATATGGTGCAGCTATATTTAAATAGAGCAGAGATAAACATGCCAATTAGATGATGCACATGCATGACCCTAACACAGTGGGTTTTTTGGAGGCCATTGCTTTGGCTATAGATCATGTGACGGACACCGGATACCCCGACTGGGTATCTCCGCCAAAACGATCCTTCTTTACCCTGGAATGTGCAGCTGTAGAGTGGGAAAGTGATTATAGCAAGTAGCCCACCCTAATAACCAGACAAGACCATTATTAAGGTGAAACATGAACAGACTTTATTGGGACAAACACACAGTTTATATACACATTTGCCATCTAAAAGAGCCTTATCTGATCAAAAATCGCTGCGCCTCCATAGGAGCCCTAGGAATGTAGAGATCCCACAAGAGTTAGGTAATTTTGGGGTAATCCTGAGGGAGTGGCAGCTATTCCTGGGTATCATTGGAGAGCCCCGTACCCCCAGATGTCACAGTCCAAAAAGCGACATGATCCGTGGCTGGGGGCCGGAGCGGCGGTCTGGCAAAAGTTTACCCAGGACCAGCATGAGGTGTCCAAAACCCCAGGTTCCCGAGCTCCCTCCCTCCTAGGAATCACCCCAGTCCATGCCCCCCAGAGGTATAGCAAGTCCCCAAAAGAGCAGAGCTCTGGGGCAAAGGACCTCTGGAGTGACCTAGGATAAAGTTCAGTGGGGATCTCTAGCAAGCCCAGCCAGCTAGTATTTCCATAAGATTACGGCTGGGCCTCGGCAAGCTAGGAAGGGGCCAAGCGGGGCAGCGATCAGCTCCTTCAGGGCAACGTGCAGTCATGGTAACAGAAAGAGGGAAACGGGGAACACAATAATCCATATGATGAGATTGGGTGGCCTTGGCAGCCTGGTATCTGTGACAGATCATTTTGACAAAAAGATACCTTACCTTACCTTTTTTAATGCCAAAATTAGTTTTTCAGATGCATTGTGTGTTTTTATTGAATTTTTAAAAAAAATAAAATGAGTAAAATACTTGAGCATACATTGTATTTTTATACTATAATAGTTATGTTTTATTGAAACATAGAATTTGACGGTATATAAGAACCAAAAGGCCCATCAAGTCTACCCATGTTACTTTTTTCTTAGGATAGCCTTATGCATGTCCCAGGCATTTATGAATTACAGTTTTGTGTTTACCAACTTAAATGGAAGTTTATTCCATGAATCCACCACCATTTCTGTAAAAAGTGCTTCCTCACATTTCTCCTGAATATGCTACCGTCTTACTTTAGATTGTGACCCCTTATTTTGGCATTTGTTTTTTGTGGAAAATGCTTTTAGCTTCTACGTTATTAAGTCCCTTAATATATTTGAAGGTTTCTATCATGTCACCTCTTTCCCTTCTATCCTCTAAACCAGGGGTTGCCAACCTTTCAGACTTCAGGAACCACTAAGCTCACAATTTTGAATCCCGTGGACCACTAACATGTTTTTTTTTTTTTTTTAAAAGAGGTACAAACCTCTATAATGTATGTACTGCATATATATATATGCACAAAACATAATGTACATAACTAGTATAACCATAGCTAAGTTTACATTATGTATATATTTACACATTTTTAAGAATTATTTTCTGAATTAACTAACTGAATAACAGAACTGAGAGAATACTTCCAAATGACAGATGAAGGCTGAGTGACAACTTTTGAGCTGGAAAAAGAGAGGCAGAAAGTAGAAAACAAAGAATTATGTCTAAAAGGACCACAAAACTTCCAAGTTACCTCCCCAGTTAGGAATTATGGGAGTCATAAATTAAGTTTATATCAGAAAGCTCTCAATATGGATCTGAGCTAACCACGACTTATATTACTGTCAATTACTATAATACTGGTGGGATATGGCTGATCTGCTGGATGGCAATTACTGAAATTCAGGTGGAATGGCTTTGTGCACGGAAAAATTATTAGAATGAAAAATAATTAATATTTAATAAAAAAAAGAAAATTGAGGAGGCAAACATTGATGTAATTCAATCTGAAGTAATTAAGAAAACTACTACATAGAGACAGGTAAAGGGAAGAAAATAAATGAAATATGATTAAAAAAAAATTCTTTTTTTATATACTTTAATTCCACTATTTCAAGCCAAGACTAAACCAACCTCTGCTAGCTTTAGAATGGAAGCATCTTCCTCTGAGCAGCGCACCGGGTAGGAGGAGTTAAAAATACAATCTAGCTACGTAAGTTGCGTAGTAGTACGCAGCGTGCATAGGGAGATTGTAATTAACTCCTCCTCCGTCAGTTTTCACTGATGTCCAGCCAGGCACTGTAGGGAGTTGCGGCGCAAAAGGGGCGACACCATCAGAGGAGATTAATTCCTGCTTGATGGTGTCAAGGACCACCAACATCTTCTCATGGACCACTGGTTGGCGACCGCTGCTCTAAACTATACATATTTAGGTCATGGAGTCTTTTTTTTAACGTTTTATTTTTTAGACTGTGTACCATTTTAGTAGCCCTCTTTTGGACAGCTTCTAGTTTATTTATATCTTTTTGAAGATATGGTCTCCAGAACTGTATACTGTATTCCAGATTTGGCCTAACTAATGATCTGTAAAGTGGCATAAGAACCTTGCTATTTCTACCACTAATACTTCTCCCAATGCAACCAAGTATTCGACTGGCTGCACTGCTGCATTGTGTACCAAATTTTAAATCATATGAAATAATAATTCCAATCCCTTTCTTCTATAGTTACAGTCAGTAATGTACCATTGAGACTATACTTGGCCTTTGGGTTTTTGGATCCTATATGCATAATTTTGCTCTTGGTAATATTAAAATTTCAGATCCCATTTATTTGACCAGTCCTCTATTTTTTTTTAATATCACTGTTCATTTGATCAACCCCTCCTGGAACATCAACTCTGTTACAAATTTCTGTATCATCAGCAAACAAGCAAACCTTCCCCTTAAGCCCACTTTCAATATCACTATTGAACATGTTAAACAAAACAGGCCCAAAAACTGACCCTTGGGGAACACTACTAGTAACTGACCCCTCATTTGAATGTACTCCATTAACTGAAACCATCTGCCTTCTATCCTTGAGCCAACATTCTACCCACTTAACAATCTTAGCATCTACTTCAAGGCAATACATTTTGTGAATAAGTTTGTGTGGGACAGTGTCAAATGCTTTGCTAAAGTCTAGATATGCAACATCTATTGCTCCTCCCTGGTCTATTAATTTAGTTACATGGTCAAAGAAATCAATTAGCTTAGTCTGACATGATCTTCCAGCAGTGAAACAAAGTCTTTCCTTTAAAAGAGTTTCCATTAATTTTTATTATTATTATTATCGGTTATTTGTAGAGTGCCAACAGATTCTGCAGCGCAACAAATTCCCTACAATTGAGGTCAAACCGACAGGTCTATAGTTAGCAGAATCTTCCCTACTACCCTTTTTATGAATAGGGACTACATTGGCAATTTTCCAGTCTTTTGGAACAACTCCTGTTAGAAGTGACTGATTAAATAAATCAGCTAATGGAGTAGCTATCACGGATAGAAGTTCTCTTAGAAACCTTGGATGAATATTATCTGGACCCACAGTCATTTTTACTTTTTTTTTGGATAAAGCCATTGAAACCTCTTCCACTGTAAAAAGAAAAGTACTACTCACATTATCATTTACAGTAACATCCCTTAATAGAATCTTACTTTCTTTACCATCTGTTGTAAAGACTGAACAAAAGTAATCATTTAAACAATTTGCTATTTGTCTATCTTCTTCCACTTCTCTATCGTCATTATTGAGTCTTACTCTCCCTCTGTTAGTTTTTCTCTTTTCACTGATATATCTAAAGAAAGTTTTTTCACCATTTTTTTTACAGATTGTGCTATTTTCTCTTCTGCATCAGCTTTAGCCTTTCTGATTAACTGCTTTGTCATCTTTTGAGGGGTTCTCAATTTTTCCTTATCCTCTTCTGAGCCACTGAGTTTGAATTTTTTATAGACTTTTCTTTTGTCTTAACTGCATGTGCTACTTCTCTTGAAAACCATATTGTTTTTTTTTTTTACTTTTACAAACAAGCCTAATACAGTGTTTAGTTGCATCTAGAATAGTGTTTTTAAAATATTCTCACTGTTCTTGTACTCCTGTAATCTGTGCCATCCCGTTTAGAGATTCATCTAGGTATCTGCCCATGTAAGAAAAATCAGTTGTTCTAAAGTCTGTCTGTGTTTTACTATGGGTGCACAGTACCTTTGCCTGAATATTAAACCATACAGAATAATAATCACTAGAGACTAAGTTCTCACCCACAGACACTTCAGATACTATATCAATCTAATATAGTTCCTTTACATGTTGGTTCTTTTACTAGTTGCTCAAGAGATTACTCTTGTAAAGATTCCAGAATATATTTACTTCTAGTTGATTTGGCAACAGGTACTTCCAAGTCTACATAAGGCATATTAAAGTCCCCCACTACTATAAAATTGCCCTAGTTGTTTAAAGGGACACTGAACCCAAATTGTTCAGATAGAGCATGAAATTTTAAGCAACTTTCTAATTTACTTCTATTATCAAATTTTCTCCATTCTCTTGGTATCTTTATTTGAAAAGCAAGATTGTAAGTTTAGATGCCGGCCCGTTATTGGTCGAACAACCTGGGTTGTTCTTGCTGATTGGTGGATACATTCACCCACCAATAAACAAGTGCTGTCCATGGTTCTAAACCAAAAATTGTCTGGCTCCTTAGCTTAGATGCCTTCTTTTTCAAATAAAGATAGCAAGAGAACAAAGAAAAATTGATAATAGGAGTAAATAAGAAAGTTGCTTAAAATTGCATGCTCTATATGAATCACAAAAGAAAAAATGTGGGTTCAGTGTCCCTTTAAATATTGAAAACATAAGTGTAAAGTTTTAGTGTCTATAAAACAATGGGAGCTGCCATGTTGTAACTTAGGTTACCTTTTCTGCTGTGGCTAATTAGAAACCGTTAAAAATAGGTCTCGAGTGTGCAGTCAATGGCTGTGTGAACTATAACAGTGTTCTGCACTTCAACTTCTAACATGAACTGAAAATCTCACAATTTCAGAATAGAATTACAGGAAAAGGTAACAAAATAAATAATGAAAATATATTGCAGACTTGTATGTATATATATGTTTATCATTTTATATTACCATCTCAAAGGGGGTGATTTATCAAACGCTTCGCCAGCCTTCGCCCCCCTACGACTGCAGGTTCTCACAAGAGAACCTGCAGTCCGTATTTATGAAGCAGCGGTCATCAGACCGCTGCTTCCCTATTAGGGAATCCCTAAGCTCGTAGACACCTCTTAGGTGGCAAATTTCAATCTCCCCGGTCTTGTCCGACCGGGAAGATTGACAGCTCCTGCCTGCACGTGATTGGCTGTTCACGGGCAGGGGGCGGCGTTGCATAAGAGTGCAAAATTTTGTTCTTGTGGAATGCTGAATTTTGGCAGCAGAATTCAGCCAGCCAGAGGCGAGCTCCGGCAGACAGGGTCGCATATGTACGCCCCTGTACACCATAGCTTGATAAATCGACCCCAAAGTGTTTAATGTCCCTTCACAAAAAGCATTGCTTGGCCAGATGTGGACTGTAGACAGTTTAATAGTGGCCCTAATTTAATGAATCACAAATGGTGGACTAACACTAAATAAAGATGGTTGAGTACAAAGGAAAACGTATAATGCAGATATTTTCCTCTGCCTGCTCTATTTCTTTACAGGAATTCTAGCCCTATATAAGTGATCTTCATCCCAAATATTGTTCCTGGCAGTGAGAAAAAAAAAACACCTTCACCTTCAACTTGTTCATTGTGCAATTGTTTATTGATATGTGCAAGACAGCACGTAATATTAATATGACACATAGCGAAAAGGGACGGCGGTGATGTGCAATGCATGGTCAGAATCTCCTAAAAGTAGCATCACACAATTTTTTTTTTCATTCGTCACTATTTATATTTTCTGAATTCTTGTTTGATTACATTATTTCTGAAATAAATAAAAATTGCTCTAGTCAAACTGCACGTTGACACGTACTTTGCCAGCCCCAAAGATGTCTGTCTAGGCGTTTCATGGGTCATGTGACAGAACATTCTGGGCGTGGCTTTAGAGAGCGATACTCTGACGCTTCCTCCTAGAGTATCAGTATTGCGGCGCTTTGGTTCTGGTTAGCTCGGGTACCAGTTACGGGTATCACAAGAGGGTGTGTGTCATGCGGGGCATCAACCCTATACTGTTAGGAATTCTCATTTTGTTCGTCGTGCACTCCAGGGAAGAACCCAAAGTGGGAGGGCATAAGTCGGCAACTGAGACAGGAAAAAAGAGCTGCGGCTGCCATGTAAGTAAGCTGGGGGGTCCACATCAATCACTAAAGACGTAGCACATACAGCATCCTATGTGTACACACACTGACATCTGCAGCAAGTCATACAAAATCCATCTTACAGGTACAATGTATCAGCTGATCCTATAGATTTCTTTAGAACAGAGGTATATGCATGTGACAGCTAATTCTTTTTTTGTTCCTAAATAAAGATACCATAATGTTACAGTTTCCACATGTGTACAGATCATCATCTATTTTTTTAAATATATATTTATTTTATAAATATTTCCATACTTTGTAAAACTTATTCATGGTTGTAAAATGTCAGCAAGTTAGCTATTGATACTGGAGTATAGTGTGAATACAGATGCATTTCCTGTTTGGTTTTATGTTATTTTAAACCACTGTATTATTACACTTTCAGATATTTATATATAATATATATCTTTCTATTTATCTACTGCAAACTTACAAGCAATACTACTTTTTGAAACTATTTTATGGATCTTTCATGCATACATTTCATCACAAATTATATACAACACCCCTAGCTACCCCTAACAGCATCTCAAATCTCTTCTGACACTTCAGTCACACCAGTTGCTGTTGTATTTTATAGAAGTAGTTGACTAAAAATGGTCAGTTAAGCCTTAGTGAATATAATTCTATAGAATAACATCTGAACATTTCATTTAGTTGAAATGTTTAATACCCTCACATATTTACATTAAATCTACTACCACATTAACTATATACTATGTACTACCACATTAACCTCTGCCAGGGTGAGTTAGCAACTAAGGGTTGAAAGGAAGGTTAGTCTATAATTACATTTTATAGGACTCTTTTCAGTGAGGCTATATCTAAAATCACAAAGCAAATACCAATTAAAGAAGATTTGGCTCATAGTTATTTTGGATGGATGTGTTCTGTTTAAACATCTAATAGCCATTGTATTTTCTGTTTAAAAGTGTCCTTTTTTAACCGGGAAGTATTGTAGCTAAGATCTATATCATTGACATGTACTGCTGATTTATATTGGCAATGACAGCCAATGAATTGTGTTCTATAAATCAGATTGTAATTCCTCAGAAAAGCTGTAGCATAATTAATCATACCAAATAATCTTTACAAGTGACACAATGTGGGTATATATATACCCAGTCAGTAAGAATATTTAGGAGCTAAACAACATTGGTATTTGAAAAGCAGTAATGTAAGCTGAGGAGCCAACCCATTTTTTGTTTCAGCACCTGGGTAGTGCAGTGCTGAACCACATATGTGGCGGCTCCTAAGCTTACATTCCTACTTTTTAAATAAAGATAGCAAGAGAATGAAGAAAAATAATAGGAGTAAATGAGAAAGTTGCTTAAAATTGCATTCTCTTTCTGAATCGTGAAAGAAAAAAAATGGGTTTCACATCCCATTAAAGTGACATTCCAGCCAAAACTAAAATGCACACCATTGCATTTAACAATTGAAAAGAAGCAATTTTGCAGTATATATGTATTACCAAAAATGCATCTAGTGAAAACTATTGCTGTGTTCAATAAGAGATTGTACTGTGTATGTGAATGCACAGAATAAATGTAAATATGTTTTTAGCACCAGGATTTTAAACCATTTTTCTACGGTACAGCTTCATATTGTCTTTACTGCACAGCACATTAAAAATAAAATGCTTTTGGAGAGAGGCGAGCTGCATGACAGGTAAAACTTATATTTAAAACAAAATTATGCTTGACAGAAGACATATAGGGGTCGATTTATCAAGCTGCAGCTCGCCTCTGGCGGACTGAATTCCGCTGGCGGAATCCATCATTGCACAAGAACGCAATTTTGCGCTCTTGTGCAATGCCGCCCGCGCACAGCCAATCACGTGCGGGCAGAAGCTGTCAATCTCCTCGTCGGACGAGATAATGGAGATTGAAATTCGCCACCTAAGAGGTGGAGAAGAGATAGGGAGGCTGCGGTCTGATGACCGCTGCTTCATAAATATGGACTGCAAGTTCTCTTGTGAGAACCTGCAGTCGTGGGGGTGCGAAGCCTTTGATAAATTGACCTCTTAGGCTTACAATATCTATGCGATGTGTTCATATATTTTTTTTACTAATATGCAATGTTTACCATCACTTGACGTAAATGTCTTGTGTTTTGTATTACACATAACATCCTTTACATTTCTCTGATAACAACATTTAAAGGACAAGGTTTCTTATTTCAAGCCTGCAGGGCATTAGAACAGTACAGGATTTATATGTACATCTTTATCTTAAAGGGAAAGTAAACTAAAATGAAATATTCATGATTCAGATAGAGCTTGCAATTTTAAATAATATTCCAGTTTACTTTTATTGTCAAGTTTTCTTTGTTCTCTTGTTATCCTTTGCTGAAACATAAACCTAGGATGGCTGATAGGAGCTTAGGAGCGTGCATGTGTCTTAGCAGTCTATGACAGCAGTATTTGCAACATTGTATGACACTGCAATAAACAATGTTGCAAACACTGCTGCCAAATGGCTATAGACACATGCACACGCTTCTAAGCTCATTTAGGATTATTCTTGAACAAAAGATACCAAGAGAACTAAGCAAAACTGATAATTGTAAATTGGAAAGTTGTTTAAAATGTCATATTCTATCCAGTCAATTTGTTTCATTTTAATGTTACCGTCCCTTTAAAGGGACAGTCAACACCAAAAAAATATAAAAATCCCTTTAAAATTATTACTATTATAGAAAATTGGGGGGTGGAGATTTTGGAAGAAGGGGGACAAATAAGGAGTTCAGTTTTGGAGAGATTTAGCTTAAGGCAGTGAGAGGACATCCAAGATGAGATATGAGAAAGTCATGTAGCCACCAATCAGCAAGCTCTATCCAGAGTGCCAAACCAAAAATTGGCCCGGCTCGTAAGCCTACATTGCTGCTTTTTCAAATAAAGATACCAAGAGGCAAAACTGTGGGTTTAGTATCCCTTTAACATTGCAGTGATTACTTTCTTTACTAATTTTGAGTATTTTCACTTGTGTAGACAATTACACATTTGGGGAGGTGTCAAATTCAGTTTCCTGCAAATGTGAGAATCTGTTAAGTGGTTTTGCTTTTAATAGAGCATAGCTGGAATCATTCTAAGGAAATCGGTCATACTGTTACATTAGTATGAATTAGATAAGCATTTATTGCAGTGATTTCATCAGCTTATGCCAGTAAGAATTGAGGATAGTCACTACTGGTTTGATATGCACACTATGTGTTTACAGTCTTGTTAATGTTTGAATGCATGTGGTGTTTCTGAGCATTTTTTATATATATATATATATATATATATATATATATATATATATATATATATATAATGATATTTTTTTTTCTTTTTTTTTTTTTTTCTTTTGTATTTCTTTATTGTGTCAAACTATTTATTACAATATAGTTTTGTCCAACAAGGTAATATATTTCATACATAATGAAGAGCAGTAAATAAACATGATGTGTGTTGCATGAGAAAAATGCCAGAAAATTGTTTCTATAAAAAAACAAACAAAAAAGTGTTAGTGAATGTAGCTGTTTTCAAATGCTGCATACATTGAAGAAAGATGAAACAATGGTTTAAGTGTTTGACATGTTCTTACAAATTACGTGTTTTGCAGTTTGGTCTACGAGACACACAGTTACCAAAAAATATATTATTTTAATTTGCAAAAAAACATTTTTTACCTTACTCATCAGCCTCTCTGGAAGAAATGAAATACTTCTCAGAGGTATTTTACAGAAAAGCAGCCAGAATAAATTATTGTAGCCACCAATCAGCAAGCGCTACCCAATTGCTGAACCAAAAATGGTCCGGGCACCTTAGCTTACATTCCTGCTTTCCAAATATAGATAGCAAGAGAACAAAGAAAAAATGATAATAGGAGTAAATTAGAAAGTTGCTTAAAGGGACACTGAACCCAAAATTTTTCTTTTGTGATTCAGATAGAGCATGGAATTTTAAGCAACTTTCTAATTTACTCCTATTATCAAATGGTCTTAATTCTCTTAGTATCTTTATTTGAAATGCAAGAATGTAAGTTTAGATGCCGGCCCATTTTTGGTGAACAACCTGGGTTGTCCTTGCTGATTGGTGGACAATCCATCCACCAATAAAAACGTTCTGTCCAGTGCTCTAAACCAAAAAAGCTTAGATGCCGTCTTTTTTTAAATAAAGATAGCAAGAGAACGAAGAAAAATTGATAGGAGTAAATTAGAAAGTTGCTTAAAATTGCATGATCTGTCTGAATCACAAAAGAAAAAAAATGGGTTTCATGTCCCTTTTAACTAAACATTTTATAGGGCGATTAAATGTTGAGTTTAAGGGTTCATGATAGTAATAATTGAGCTATAATGGGCCAGAGCATGTAATTTTATCTGGATATCCTTTGTAGAAAAGCAAACCTAGGTAGGCTCATGAGCAGCAATGCAATACTGGGAGTTAGCTGGTGATTGCATCAGATTTAGTCATTCCATTACGTTTCAGTCCTGTAATTCAGTTATGAATGTGCAAATCCCTTTTGATGCCCTTTTTGTGATTAAAAATAAATGTAACACTATCTCTTCCTGCAGGCAAAGCAGGCCAAAAGCTTAGCAGCACTTCCTGTTAGCTTAAAAATAAACGGCTTTAAAGGGACAGTCTAGGCCAAAATAAACTTTCATGATTCAGATAGAGCATGTCATTTTAAACAATTTTCCACTTTACTTTTATCACCAATTTTGCTTTGTTCTCTTGGTATTCTTAGTTGAAAGCTTAACCTAGGAGGTTCATATGCTAATTTCTTAGACCTTGAAGCCCACCTCTTTTCAGATTGCATTTTAACAGGTTTTTCACCACTAGAGGGTGTTAGTTCACGTATTTCATATAGATAACACTGTGCTCGTGCACGTGAAGTTATCTGGGAGCAGGCACTGATTGGCTAAACTGCAAGTCTGTCAAAAGAACTGAAAAAAGGGGCAGTTTGCAGAGGCTTAGATACAAGATAATCACAGAAGTTAAAAGTATATTAATATAACTGTGTTGGTTATGCAAAACTGGGGAATGGGTAATAAAGGGATTATCTATCTTTTAAAACATTAAAAATTCTGGTGTAGACTGTCCCTTTAAACTTTATTTCCATGTTTAAATAACATGCTTTTTTATGTATATGGTAAAATGTTTAAAGGGACAATCAACCTTAAAATTTTTGTTTAAAAAGATAGATAATCCCTTTATTATCCATTCCCCAGTTTTGCATAACCAACAGTTATATTAATATACTTTTTACCTCTGTGATTACTTTGTATCTAAGCCTCTGCAGACTGCCCCCTTAGCTCAGTTCTTTTGACAGACCTGCATTTTAGCCAATCAATGCCCTCTCATAAGTAACTCCACAGGAGTAAGCACAGTGTTATCTTTATGGCACACGTGAACTAGCACTGTCTAGCTGTAAAAAAACTGTCAACATGTCTGAGATAAGAAGAAGTGACCTTCAACGGTTTAGAAATCAGTTTGAGCCTACCTAGGTTTAGCTTTCAACAAAAGAATGCCAAGAGAACAAAGCAAATTTGAAGATAAAAGTACATTTAAATTGGAAAGTTGTTTAAAATTGCATGCCCTATCTGAATCATGAAAGTTTAATTTTGACTTGACTGTACCTTTTTAAGGTTTTCTGTCTAAGGTAAAGGTATATATGATAGAAGTTCCCTGGCTAATAAGGAAAGCTTACTTTGTTCTATTAGTGGACAGCTCAGGAATTATTTTTTTTTTTGTAATACATTTTAAAAAAAGCTTTTTTTTTAGTTGCAACACATATAACAACTTATTTTAATGTCCCTTAATCTTATAATTTTAACAATAATCATTTGCAAATGCTACTATTAAAAAAAATAAAAAAAAATTACTGTGCTTTTTAAACACCTTTTACAATGTCCCTTAAAGAAAATAATACAGAATATGTTCTTTTTTGTCACTAAGACGACCTTTGCAGAGGCTTTGTAGTGTCAATAAACTGTTTATTTAGTCAGTGGTAATCTGGCAAACATTGGAACCTCACTACATTTTGCTGCTTCAGCATTTATAATACAAATATTCTGCTAACAAGTTTTTATAAAATAAAAGTTTATGTTGCAGACAAAATAAAGCTTAATTTTTACATAAATAAATAAAATAAATGTAATTGTACTTGTGTTATATACACACCCATTGAAAGCCTTCTTTTGCTGTGGCCAATTAGAGATGGTTCTAAACAAGCTCCTTCGCATATCACCCAATCACTGTGTTACAAGTAGCATTATTCGGTTTCTGCATTCCACAGAATGCACTCCAACCTCTCCAGAGAGAGTGGAAACGCTACTAATTTCAAAGACAAATTACAGGAAAAAAAGATAAAAGAAAAGAGAAAATATTTTCCAATGTACTAATTATACATACTTAAATATATTTTATAGGGAATTATTTTTTGTTTAGTTTCCTTTTAAATAAGATCCTTAAATAATCTCTCTCACGTTTTGCTTTTGATAAAAGTTGTATTAAAAATTATGTTAATTTGTTTTCAAAACATTAAGACTTGGCTGATGTTGTTCTACAGCAACACAACAGAAAGGTCTTGTAATTACAAGGTATTTACTGCCCTTTTAACACCCACACATGTGCCCAGGGAGAATGCCAGGGGCTCATTTAAAATGAGCACAACGCTCCTCTAACTTTGTGGCCAGTAAAACCAGCTGGAGGGAAGGATGCTGGTGCCAGGTCCTATACATTCTTGAGCCCTGTTCTGAAGCATAAATAAAATGCACACATTTTTTAGAGCCTGTTATGTTTACATTAATGCCCTTTCCTAACTATGTTTAACTCATACAAAGGATTTAAATACATTACTAAAATCCATCTTCGAAGCTATAACATATTGCAATTCTTATGCAGGTCATGACAAGTGAGCCAACTGGGAAAGGCATATGCATGTAGGCAGCAATCACTGGCCACGTCCTGCACAGTAGTTGCATTGCGTTGGGTCTCCCTAGTGGGACTTTAACTATGTGTTTAAAACTTTTTTTGGTTGTTTAGAGCAGTTAGGCAGTGCATTTAATTTTTTCCTTTTTCTTTGTTACAGTGTTCTCTTTTTACCTAGAGGGATTGAAAGGATAAGAAATTCAAAATTAAACTTGCATGATTCAGATACAGCATGTAATCTTAAATGGACACTAAACCCAATTTTTTTTCTTTCATGATTCAGATAGAGCTTGCAATTTTAAGCAGCTTAATAATTTACTCCTATTATCAATTTTCCTTTTGTTCTCTTGCTATCTTTATTTAAAAAGCAGGAATGTGATGCACAGGAGCCGGCCCATTTTTGGTTGAGAACCTGGGTTATGCTTGCTTATTGGTGGGTAAATGTAAGCCTCCAATAAGCAAGCGCTATCCATGGTGCTGAACGTAAAATGGGCTGGCTGCTAAGCTTTACATTCCTGCTTTTAAAATAAAGATGGCAAGAGAACGAAGAAAAATTGATAATAGGAGTAAATTAGAAATCGTGAAAAGAAAATTTGTGTTCAGTGTCCCTTCAAGATACTTTTAAATGTACTTCTATTTTCAAATGAGCTTTGTTCTCTTGGTATCCCTTGTTGAAAAAGAATACACACATATCCTACACTAGTGGGAGCTAGTTGCTCATTGGTACCTGCACACATTTGTCTCTTGTGATTGACTAACTAGATGTGTTCAGCTAGCTGCCTGTAGTGCAATGTGGTTCCTTCAGTAAAGGATAACAAGCGAATGAAGCAAATTTGATAATAGCAGTAAATTGGAAAGTTGTTAAAAATCTTGTTCTATCCAAATCACGAAAGAGAATTTTGGAGTTTCCTGTCCCTTTAAAACTGTATATATCAAGTCATATCACTGTCAGATAGATGCTACATTGTAAAGGATGCTGTGATTTAATCTTGTTTGTTTTCCCCTGTAGAAGAAACAAGAAATAGGTTGGTTGACTATTATATTTCTTAAATGAATCATTGAGGATGAAAATGTTATTTGTGTTTTTGATACAACTGTAACATTACTCCAAGCTATCTATTTAATGAATAAGCATTCTGGAATTTCCCAAAGATATATATTTTATATTTATTTTGGTTGCTTTATAACATTTTATGAGAAGTTCCTATGAATTCTGCACTTAAGACAATAATGTTACATTTTATTGTTTTGTTAAAAATGTATATTGTCCTTTAGTACAAGTGACAAAGAAAATGTCCCTTACAGTCAGTTTATACCAGTTTTAGGGGACATTTTTAAACTTTCATAATTCAGTCAGAAAATGCATTTTTAACAGATTTTTAATTTACGTCTGTTTTTCTTGTTCTCCTTTGTTGAACAGCATACCTAGGTAGTCTTGGGAACAGCAATGCATTACTCGGAACTAGCTGTTGATTTTTAATTTTGCATGTATGCTTCATATTAGCTCACCAGATGTGTTTATCTAAGTCACAGTAGTCCATTGTTGATTTCAACTGTGTGTTTAACCCTTATAAATATGAATATATTAATCCCTTTATCCAAATTGCTTGGGACCGGAAAAGATTTGGATTTCTAAATAGTTTGGGTTTTAGAATATTTGTATATTTGCATCTATACAATGGGGGGCAGCCTGGAGAGGGGATGGGGTCAAATGTAAACAACATCTTATATCATTTTAAAGTGAAGGTCTATTTTGAATCAGGCTTCCTCCAATCACAGCTTCCCCCTCGGGGGAATCTTGGCCTGATGCAATGTTGTGATTGGAGGAAGCCGGATTCGTCATTTTGGCCCTGCTAAGACAGCTTGCGACGGGCGGAGGAAGTGCTGTAGCGGCTGCCAGGATTAAAAGGTAAGGTTTTAGAAGAAAACGGTGAAATGTCAATTTTGATTAATTAAAGTGCCCTTGTTTTTAATAGGTCTATTAAAAACCGGGCACTAATTCATCAAAATGGACCTTCACTTTAATAGAGCTTATTCGTATATTTTATACCTGTACTGTAATTAGAAAGCTAATGGCTGTTGTTAAATATAGACTACCAAACCAAAGATGCAGTCAGAGAATTATTGTGACTTACTAGTGGGGGAAAATGGTAAATTTTAATACATTTTATTTAAAAAATATATCCATGAAAGTCTGGATTTTAGAATTCTGGATTTGGGATTTTTTTTTATTTTTTTTTTTATTTATTTATTGAGGTTCCTTAAAAGGCATACATGGAGTAAAAAAAAAACAAGACACACTGTTACACAGAAATCATAAAAGTTTCAAGTACGTAGCATGTAGGTAAAATGCCTGTTATTCTATAAGCCTCCCAGATGGCACAAGAGGCCGCTCTTGGACCCCAGATGTAAGCTCGTAACCTTGAATAGGTGGCTGTTTCTTGGAAAAGAGACCACTTTTGGATCTCCTAATGGGAACCTCTTTTTTATAATTTTACTAAAGGCTCCTAGAATCCATAGAGAAGCTTCAAATCTAACACAAAAGGTCTCTCTTTGAGCCTATCTAGATCTTAACACACTAAAGTATCACAGCATAAATGATAAACAGTTTGATTTCCTAAAGGGGGAAATGTCTGCATCTCTAAAATCTAATATAACAAGGAACAAATAACAATAGGACATTTGTATCACAGAGCATATAATACTAATGAAGGCATTAGAGTCAGCCATTAACTAGTTTATAAATATCAAGGGACTGGGCACATACATCCTAAAAAGGTAGCATCAGCTATCTGGCAGCACTAGGGTATGTTTGAAAGTAACACACTCTCCCTATCCAAAGTTAAATATGTCTGTTAACCCATGTTCTACATCTAGTTACCCTTCATGCAGGTTACACAGACACAGTAAGTACATTGGGCAAAGTTTATACTATACAGCACAAGGTTCGCTTGGAGAAGTGTTCAGCTGCAAAGGTCTCTGCATAGGATTTTACTCCCAGTTACGATGTCAAAATGGCATCATCTAACCTATGCCATCTCTTCTTTTTGAGCAAACCCAGAAGGTGAAGCCCTTTGAGAGTTCACTGCTCCGTACACAAACTTTTGGCCAGAAGGGGTGAGAATGGGGATTCGTGATCCCAACGTTAGCAATGGCTTCACTAGCCTGTGGATACCCAGAGTCTTGCGGCAGGCGTAACAGGCTGAGGGGCTCTGGTGGTTTAGGCTGCAATGTGACCGCAACGGCACTCTCACCTTTCAGCCACAGCAGCATACACTGTCGGGAGAAGGAATCTCGGGCATCTGCCTGCGTCGGCAACAGCTCACTCATCCTCTTCGGCTGTTGTCTATTTAGCCTTCCGACATCAATCGGGTGTCCGGTCTCCACCACTGCTGAAAGCGCTGGGCGATACTCAGCCCCCATAGCTGATGACTCATCTTGATCCAAGTGCGGCAGAACTTTCAGAACCACCGCAGACATTCTCACATCTACTGGCAAGGGCCATGAGGACACCATCAACTGTCTTGCACTCTCTCCGCAGTAAGTAGCCGACATCTCCAGTGTAGGGCGAACTACAGGCATGTGGGGATTTTTGATGGTCTGTGGGTGTGCCACTTCGCAGCGCTCACCTTCCTTAGTAAGTTCAGCGGGAGGTGTAGGAGATTCCCCCAGGTCGCCATAGCTCTCCCTGTGCCGCTCACGTTTCTGGTAGATCCCATCGAAGCTGTTTCTACATATCTTTTGCAGATTTTGAAAATGCTCTTCTAGTAATGTCAGCATTGTCTCCTCCGCTATTTTCTTCATGTTAGCAGACACTTAGCCCTGGAAGTTAAGTGCTAAGAAAGGTCCTGCAGTGTCTTGCGGGGTTTACACTGCACTGTAACGACAGAGGCAAGTGCCCTGCCGGGGGGTTGAGTAATAGGCCGCAACCTTAAAAGTGAATTCAGCATCAAATCCAAAAATACTGGTATCTTTCACAAAAGCCCTCTCTCCTGTATAATATTAGGTGAAAATTATTATTTGATGGGGAGATGGAGAGAGAATTGTGTGTGGATGAGCACTAAGATTTGAAGAGGTAGTCAGTCTTGCGACCTATCATGGCCGCCGCCCGGAAGTTCCCCCTGGATTTGGGAATTTGTACCTGTATATATTAAAATAAGACATGTATAATTAAATATACATTTCTATTAAACACAAGAGTCTGAATATGTAAATTAAAATAGTTTATTATTTATGTGTCAATCACAAGTGAACTGCATGCGCAAAATAAGTCTTTTATACCATCAGGGTTATTTACTCTTAAAACCTGACAAAATGTTTGTGCCGTTGAAAAAATTTATGTAAACCTGCAGCATAAAGAAAGTCATAAGTATTTTACACAAGCTGAGGATATCTATGCTTTTCAGTTTTGTTTTATGTTTGCAAGTAAACTCACCTGCAAAAAATGTGAGGTATTGTTCAGGACTAGACGATATCTTCCACTGCCCCGTATTCCTTTAACTCTTGTTTCTCTCAATGGACCCTGGAACTGCACAAACCCTGACCTAATCACTGGCCCTACCTTCAGAGTTCATGGACTCTCCAAACTGGCCTTTCAATTTGTTCAATTTTTCGTGGCTTTGGCCTTGATTACTTCAGCCTTTTCTGGGTTCTATTAGTGAGTATATTATATTTAAATACATACCGAAAGAGAAGCGCTCTCTCAGGAGCTTTATTTATGGCGATTTACTACCTGGGAGCACCCTTTTTTAGCCCAATTGTGCTTTTCATAGAGAAGAACTTACCTGAATTATATCAGTCTGATCCCGCCTCCTCTGAACAAGGGAAATGGCAACCCCAGACAAATGTTTCGGCTTCCTTTGGGCCTCGTCAGTGAGGTGCAGCCATGTCCCTCTAAGCACATTGGGCAAGGAATCTACTTCTGTATGTGTTATATTTAAATGTAGGTTTTAATTTTGTTTTAAAACCTTTTTAATGTTATTGTTTTTTTTGTTATTTATTAAGCAGAAAGCAAAGCAATAAATCCCTTTTAGAGAAGAGCTATATCGGAAATAAGATATGTGTGTGTGTTACGGGTAAAGTAAGAAATCTGTGTAATCCTAGGATTACCCGGGTAAAACGGACATTACTCAAGCGGCTGTGGTTAAAGCCCGATGTACTGTAATTCCCCCATCTACACTATTTATTTTGCCTCCGCCTGGGGGTTCTAGGAAGGCGCCCCGATGATCCGCTGGCATCCACCCCGAGTGAACCTTGGGGAATGAGGTTTACATACAGTGGGCTTTACCCACAGCCGCTTGGGTAATGTCCGTTTTATCCTAGGATTACCCAATATCTGAATTTACCCATATTAAATATATATATACATACATACTGTACATACATACATACTTGGGTTTATTTGTTTTTAATCATCTTCTGCATTACTTTACAGGATGTAAGCAGTGTTGTTCTGTAATATACATCATTGTCAGTAATGGTGGGACATCTTATTACCTATAGGAGACCAGCCTTGTGGGAAATAAAACTACTTACCAACGCATAATAAAGCACAGATCTGATTTTTTTTAAATTATTTTTTCCCCCCTCTAGTTAAGGCAAGTGCTCATTTTCCAGGAGTCTTTTTTCTTAATTACAGTTATTTCTATTGCTGTCATCGGAGACTATTTTGCAAGCTTGCAAGTTAGGGCCAATCTTGTGGCAAGCTTTCCTTTAGTTTAGCAGAGAACTAAAAATTGCCCATTGTGAGAACAAGACAAGCAATATAAAGCTTTTATGTTACACAGAATGGCATTCAAGCATTTTTTTGTTCAGCAGAACAAAACAGTTATTTTCAGTACAAGCTATGAAATGCTATCTATAAATGTATCTGATCTAACTAGCACCCACTCTTAAGCATCTCAGTGGTAAATGCATTACAAAAATAAATAAAGACAAAAACAAGTACTTTCAGTTCCTCACTCATGGCCTTTACTTTTCTAAACTTCGGAACTTACACAACTCATTCTTTGGCATGTTAAGTCCAGTATAGAAAATAAACAAATAGCATCTATTTTAGTAGGTATCTCCACCCTAATAATGCTAATAACTACTCTGTCTTTGAGAATTTGGAAGGGAGTTGCTTAGTAAAAAAAAAAAAATAATAATGATTATTTACAAGGCTTATGGGCGGTGGTCATTTTTTAAACCACTTTCCAACTTACTTCTATTATCAAATTTGCTTAAAGGCTGTGACACACTGCAAGCGATGTAGCGCTAGGCAGCAGCTGCTTCGCACCGCGTCACATCGCTTCTGAAGTTCAAATATTTCATCTCTGAGCGCTCAGCTATGCCACCTGACGCGGCAGAGTGCTCAGAGATGAAAAGGCAGGACACACTGAGCGCGCACAGCCGCATCTACACGCTGCGCTCCGCTCCGTTTGCAGTGTATCACAGCCTTTATTCTCTTGTCCTTTGCTGAAAGAACAACTTTGCACTACTGGCAGCTAGATTAACACATCTAGTGATCCAATCACATAAGACTGTGTGCAGGCACCAATCGGCAACTAGCCCCCACTAATGTAGGATATGCGCATATTTTTTTTCAATAAGGGATACCAAAGAGAACGAAGCACATTTGAAAGTAGAAGCAACTTTAAAAGTGTCTTAAAAATACATGCTCTATCTGAATTGTGCAACTTTAATTTTGATTTCCCTATCCCTTTAAAGAGAAAGGAGACATTTTGTAATTACAATTGCTAAAGAATAATATAAAAAACTGAAACTCAAAGTAATTGCCATTGCATTGTCTTTTAACATTTAGATGCCTCCTGGCTAGCTACTCCTATTGAGTAAGACACAAATATTGAAAGACTGGTGTCTCCCCTTAGTGTGTTGAAGATGCCTATAACACCACACTCCCCAGATAAAAGTAGATCTCCAAATCACTTCTCATCATCAATAGTAGCTCTCAAGCTACTTTACTTCTGAGTGTTCCTGCAGCCCCCTCAATATGTTGGTCACTATAATACAGCAGCACAGGCACATTGGTCCTTTGGGGTGGCCAGTGCACTAGATCTCTACAGATATCCTTGCAAATTCTTTTGGAAAGATCAAGTTACATAATATCTCAGTGATCCTTTCTCTGGACATCATTTTTGGCGATGCCTCATTAGCAGAATGGGTCCCTGTCACACACGCAATGTAAAATCAGTAATTCCAACACCGTATAGTACCGTCCAACCAGATTAATTTTCCATGGAATTATTCTGGAAAGAGGTTCACTCAGGTTATTTTCTTCAAAGTCCAGAGATTCCTGTGCAAGTAGTCAGGAATTTCAAGCACATGAAGATCCCTTGTTCAAATTATTTTGACGTTACTGTCCTTTTAAACTTAAAGGGACAGTAAACACCAAAAATGTTATTGTTTAAAAAGATATATAGAATTCCTTTATTTACCATTTCCCCAATTTTGCATAACCAACACTGTTATAGTATTATACCTTTTTACCTTGTATCTAAACTTCTGCAGACTGCCTTCTTATCTCAGATCTTTTGACAGACTTGCATTTCAGGTAATTAGTGCTGACTCAATCAATAGCTCCACGGGCGTGAGCACAGTATTATCAATATGACACACATGAACTAACGCCATCTAGCTGTGAAAAACTGTCAAATGCATTCAGATAAGAGGCAGTCTTCAATTAGCATATGAGCCTACCTAGGTTTAGCTTTAATCTAAGAATACCAAGAGAACAAAGCAAATTTGATAATAAAAGTAAATTGGAAAGTTGTTTAAAATCAAATGCCCTATCTGAATTATAGTACAATGTCACTTTAAAGGACATACATCTTCCAAAGTTTATTTAACTAACTGGATTCACTTTGATATATTGATAACTTATGAAATAATGCATTTTTAAAGGGACATTAAACACTGGAGATGGCAATATAAAATAATATATTGTATATGTATTAAAAAGTCTACAATACACTTGCATGGCTTATTTTGTCCCCTTTTGCTGTAATTCCATTCTGCAATTGTGAGTTTTTCAGTTTCTGTTTGAAATGAAAGTGCAGAACACTGTTATATTCCACACAGCCATTGGCTGCACACGACTCTAGTGACCTATTTATAACTGTACCTAATTGGCCACAGCAGAAAAAGTAACCCAAGTTACAACATGGCAGCTCCCATTGTATTATAGACCCTAAAACTTTACAATTATTTTGTCAATATTTAGACACCTAATGAAACTTTACAAAATGCATCTACATGTTATTCTCTGACTAATCTTTTCTTTGAATGCATCATTTTATCTATCGTTTGCTTAGTGTTTAATGTCCCTTTAAGGTTTGGACTTCTGTTCAGGGAAATAGTTAGGCATGGCCACCACATAGGGCTAGATTTATCAAAGCCATTCTCCTCTAATATCGTCCAAAATAACGCATACAAACGGATCCTCATATTTATCAAAGCACTCTGCGCCTATAATTGCGCAAATCTGAAAGAAACTTCTTCGCACTTCACTTGCATTCGCCTAGGCGCACGGGCGGGCTCCCTAGTGCACCAATATACATTAGTAATAGGCGTAATTTAACAGCCCGACCTACAAATACGCCCAGTTGCTTATTCATTTATTTATTTATTTATTTATAAAATATTTTACCAGGAAGGATACATTGAGATTTCTCTCGTTTTCAAGTATGTCCTGGGTCCACAAGACATTGCATTGATACAATAGGGTACAATAAAATACAAAAACAATATTAATACACAATATATACAAAATTTAACATAGAACAGGTAATTAATCAACCATGACAGGTGCATTCTGTTTTGAGATATGTATAGAGGGATCTCTTAAAGGATATTAGGCTTGGGGAAGGTTTGAAAGTGTGCGGGAGGTCGTTCCATAATTGTGGTGCTCTGTAGGAAAAGGAGGATCGAGCTGCTTTCTTTTTGTATTGAGGCAAACTAAATAATGTGCTGGTATTGGATCGGAGGTTATAGGAGGTGGGAATAGCCGGGGAGAGCATTCTGCTCAGGTAGGGTGGGAGCTTCCCAGAAAGGCTCTTAAACACAAGGCAGGAAAGATGGAGGGTGCGTCTGGATTCCAGCGACAGCCAGTTTAGTTCTTTTAGCATGTCACAATGGTGGGTCCTGTAGTTACATTGTAGCACAAAGAGACAGAACGAGTTATACAATGTATTAAGTTTATTAAGGTGAGTTTGCGGTGCAGGTGCGTATACTACGTCCCCGTAATCCATGATAGGCATCAGCATTGCTGTACAATCTTTTCCTTTACTCTAGGGCTGAGGCAGGATTTGTTTCTGTACAGGGCACCTAGTTTTGGGTAAAGTTTAGATGCAAGTTTTTCTATGTGGAGGCCAAAAGATAGATTGGGGTCTAACAACATACCCAAGTATTTGAAAGAGTGGACTGCGGTCAGCGTGCAATTGGATTTTGTTTTGATGCGTAGATGGGAATTTTGTAATTTGTGTAATTTAGGTCCCGTTCCAAAGATCATTGTGACAGTTTTGTCAGTGTTTAGGAAGAGTTTGTTTTTTGAGATCCATTTTTCTACCTCTGTGAATTGGTCTTGGAGCACTGCTTCAAGCTGCGGCAGATCGGAATTGTTTGCATAGATTACTGTGTCGTCTGCGTACATGTGTACAGTTGAGGATTTGCAGACATTAGGCAGATCATTTATAAATAATGTGAATAGTAGGGGGCCGAAAATGGATCCTTGGGGAACACCACACGTGACCGGGAGAGGGAGGGAGTCACTGCCAGAAATGGAGACATATTGTAATCTATCCGATACATATGATCGAAACCAGGTTAGTGAACGATCACCAATACCTGAGTTTTTTAGTTTGAGCAGTAGTATGTCATGGTCTACTGTGTCAAAGGCCTTTGCAAAGTCAAGGAAAATAGCTCCAGTTAGGTCTCCTTGTTCCATGCCAGTTTGGATGTCATTGCAAACTTTTAGGAGGGCAGTTGTAGTGGAGTGATTCGGGCGAAAATCTGATTGATCAGGGGTCAGATAGTTAGATTGCTGGTAATACTCACATAGTTGCGTATGGACGCATTTTTCTAAGATTTTTGACAATACTGGGAGCAAAGATATGGGACGATAATTAGAAACCAAGGTTAACTCCCCACTTTTATGGATAGGCACTACTCTTGCAGTTTTCCAAAGATTGGGTATGTATCCAGACACCAAGGATTCGTTAATTAGGGTTGTGACGGGTTTAGCAATTGCTGGAGCACTGAGCTTCAACAGCATTGCTGGGATTTGATCAGGTCCAGACTGGTTTTTCATTTTTAGATTATCAAGGTGTTTCTTAACGACCTTGATGGGTACAGGTCTAAAATTGAACTTCTGTATATTGGGTCTTTGCTGATTTAGTGGGGCCTGATCCACATTTGTAGTTTCAGGATGCGTGTCATTTATTAGTTTGTCTATCAGGGTGGTGGAGCATCCGACAAAATAACTATTAAAGGCATTTGCTACTTCTAAGGGGAGTTGCAGGGTTTGGTTGTCCACATTGATAGTGGGGGGTTGGGAGTGGATTGGTGGATTTTGTAAGTTGTTTATGAGTTTCCAAAACTTTCTAGGGTTTGATATGTTATTGATCAGATTTTCACAGAAATATTGGGCCTTGGCCAATTTTGTTTGTTTAGTGCATATATTTCGCCATTGTCTATATACACAGTGATCATTCATAGAGCCTGTATGCTTGAACTTTGACCACAATGAATCCCGAAACTGGTACATTTGAGTGAGGTCAGCTGTGATCCAATTTAAGTGTGCTCCTTTTACTCTCACCTTACGCAGCGGGGCATGCAAATTCCAAACTTGTATGAGTTCAGACTGGAAGAATTCTACTGCGGAATCTAGATCTGGGATTAGGTTTAATCTGTGCCAGGGGAGGTTCTTAATGTCATTTAGAAATGATTGAAGATTACATTTTTTGAAGGACCTGGTGATTTTAACCTTGGGAGAGGATTTAGTTGCCTTTATTTTGCGCACGCAGTACACTAGGCAGTGGTCACTGAAATTGTTAGGGAGAACACCTGCCTCCTGGATTCGGTTGGGAGAAGTGGAGAGAATCCAGTCAAGCAGGGTGTGATTATGGCTTTTGATGTTAATGCGAGTTGGAGAGGAGATTAATTGTGTTAGCTGCAGAGATTTAAACAGTGAGCGACAACTATTATTTTTTGGATTCAGCCAATCAATATTAAAATCTCCAAAAACCAAAATTTCACTTTTTGGGTTTTGAGCTATGGTTTCACTAAGGAGATGTGCTATGTCAGAAAGGGAATGTACAGGGGAGCTAGGTGGGCGGTAGATCCCTGCAACAATTGATTTACTGCATGGGATTTCAATTTTGCCAGAAAGGAAATCAAAGGTGGCAGGAGAGCTAGATTTTTGTAAGGGGGTGTACTTTGTGGAATTGTCAACATAAATTACAATACCGCCTCCTCTTTGCTCTATCATTTCTATGGCATGAATATCCATGTATTGCAATGGCAGACTCAGGTATTTTTGCGGTTAGCCACGATTCAGAGATCATCGATAATTCCGGCTGTAATTGCGTGTTGTATATTTCGCCATACAGACTCAGTCGAGCACCATTATAATACATGCTTTTACATCTTGTGATGCAGTACTTTACTCTTTCAACTAATTTTACAAAAGTTCAGCGCAAAGAAGATACTGTTATTCCCAGTAATTTGCGCTTCCACAGGCGCATATGGTACTAAAAGTTTTATATGTATATATGTATATATTAATATATTCATTTTTGTGTCAACTTATGGCACAAACAGCACAGAAACATTGTGTAATATAAATATTAGCTAATTAGTTACCTAAAAAAGGTTTTTTTAATAATCAAAACATGGCGGCGCAAATATTTATAGGGAGTAAATGCTGTTCCCGACAGGCGCAATTTATCATTACTACGCCCCAGCTCGCCTGTGCAAAGTTACGTCTATTTTTTTTATAAATTTAGGCGCACATGTGCGCCTCTCCGGAGGCGAGCTGGGGCGCAGTTACAGGCGAAGAACATACAGAGTTCGCCTAGCCTTTGATAAATCTAGCCCATAGTCTTCCTTGCACATAGCCACTAAAGTTTACCAATTCAATATGTTTTTCGTCAGCACAAGCATCATTTGGTAGAACTAGGCAGAGGTTTTCCTCACACCATTGTCTTCATATGGTCCAGCTTCTGTCCTGCCCAAACAGCACTAATATGTTTGCCTAAGAGCATGAGAGAAACACAGGTTTATACTTAATTAGAAATCGGTTTCACACCCTGCTTCACACAAACATTTCTCTTCCCTGTCTCCAAAAACATTCTTGGCTAGTTATGTATTAATAAATTAAGCAGGAAGGTGAGGGTTATTACTCTACTCCAGTAGTAAGAGGCAATGCACCTACAAGTAAGGATATGGTTGTGTTGTTAAATTGATTTATTAGCAGGTATAAATCTAGTGAAACCTCCTTGTCTTTTTGGCACTGCCCACTTTTCTGCTGGCACCCTGTTTCATTATTTATCTTTGTGCTTCTATCATTTGACTAGGGCACACTGTTTAAAGGGACATGAAACACACATTTTTTTTCTTTCATGATTTAGAACGAGCATGCACTTTTAAACAACTTTCTAATTTACTTCTATTATATAGTTTGCTTCATTCTCTTGATATTCTTTGCTGAAAAGCATATCTAGATAGGCTCAAGTAGCTGCTGATTGGTGGCTGCACATAGATGCCTCGTGTGATTGGCTCACCCATGTGCATTGCTATTTCTTTAGTAAAGGATATCTAAAGAATGAAGCAAATTAGATCATAGAAGTCCATTGAAATGTTGTTTAAAATTGTATCCTCTTCCTGAATTGTGAAAGATACATTTTGGGTTTAGTGTCCCTTTAATGCTTACTCTGTTCTCTATCTCTTAAAATTGTTTTTCACGTTCAAATAAAACTTGCTAGAAAATAAAGTTGCTTATTTAAAAAAGAAAAATAATAATAAAAGATTTTGACACAGAATATGTATAAAAACATCATTACGTTAAAGTGACATTAAACACCTAATTATAACACATTTCTGTTTTGTAGCTGTAAAATAGCATATCAGCCATGTCTAAACGTTTTATAACAAATTAACATCCTTTTACTGTAATTGTTTTTCAAAAACCAAACTCCGCCCACCATTTGTCTTATTTGGAGGAACCAATCTGGGATTTAGTCTGTAGATAACAAGGCTAGCCAATGTCATAATGTTATTGTAAAAAGCATTATTTTGTTATCAATTACAAGCTAATTAGAGACAGACATGTAGCAATGATAGGCTTGATAAGTTAGTATGGTTCAATTCATTTTCTGAGAATGAGAAATTGCTCAGTTTTCGGCTATAAATTACATGAAAAGGGGGCAAAACAAATTGCAAAGTTTCATTATGCATAACTTAACATTTTGTATAAGAATCTCAAGGTGTTTACTGTTTCTTTAATGTATAAAGTGAAGCAGTATAACCTTCACCAGCTTGCAAATCCTGCTATTTGTTTAAAATTATGAAATGGAGAAAACTCACTGAACCATGTCACTTGCGTATGAGCCGACTGACACAGGCTTGATGTTGATAGAAGTTATCATAATCCACTGATGTTTGTATAGTCAGTGAACACTTAGAACTGGCAAATGCATTTGTAAGCTTCTCACTAACTCTAGAAATGTCCCTTGCTTTAAAGGCACATTAAACACGTTGAGATTATATTAGAAAATTATAAATATAGGCTGAACACTGAATATATATAGGCTCAACACTCTAGTGACCATTTTATTACTGTCCCTAATTGGCCACAGCAGAGAAGTTAATCTAAGTTGCAACATGGCAGCTCCCATTGTTTTATAGGCACTAAAACTTTACACTTATTTTGTCAATATTTAAACACTTAAAGGATTACTTTCTGTTATAATTTTTAAGCTAAACAACTAACATATTAAAGTTAATAAACATTAATTAAAACCTACTGACCTATATTTTCTCCAAAACTAAGTTTCATAACGTTCTAAAAGTTATATCTTTTATTCGCCGATGATGTCACGTTATCCTGCCCACTATTTTCAGCACTGAGTGTTCAAAATACTTAAACCAATAACTTTGTGTTTAAAGCGCCATTTTGAAACCTAGGCATTGTGAACAGATTGGTACAGAGCAAAGGATACCCACGGAGTGGGTTTGGAAAACAATTAAATTTGCAGACAAGATTTCTGATATACGGTAGAGATATGTTAATGAAATGCTATTGATAAAAAGCGTATTTGGGGTAGTTAGTTAGTAACAGGCATAGAAAATATTTACTTACAGTGGCCCTTTAATGAAACTTTAATAATTACATCTACACATTATTCTCAGACTAATGTTTTCTTTGAATACATCATTGTATCTAGCATTTATTTAGTGTTTAATGTCCCTTTAAAGGTACATAACATGGTAAAAGGTTTGAATGCACTAAAGCAGTATTTCTCAACCGCTTCCTTAAGTACCCCCAACAGGCCATGTTTTCATTATAGCTGAACCAGTGCACAGGTGAAGTAATCAGCTTATGGTTACTGATCAGCTGATTATTTCACCTGTGCACTGTTTCAGCTATAATGAAAACCTGGCCTGTTGGGGGTCCTTGAGGACCGCGGTTGAGGAACAATGCACTAGAGCATTTTAATATTGAACTACTGTATGCATTTTGTATGTGGTTTACTCTTTAAGTGCAAATAAAGACACGTGGTTGTAACCCACACAGTGTATTTAGCATGAATGACGACCACGTGTGAGTGGTAACGTCACCAAGTTCCGGATACCTGGAAGTGTTCGGGAAGGACCACACACGGCTTAAGGGACCTTGATGGATGGGTTGGTATTCAAACCACCAGGTCCCTTATGTCTTGAAACCCCCCAAGAACCGCTGTTTGAAAGATACTTCACGGTCTTGATGTCTAATCACAGTACGCCTGATTGCACCATTCTACTTAAAGGTACAGTCTACACCAGAATATTTTTTGTTTTAAAAGATAGATAATCCCTTTATTACCCATTCCCTAGTTTTGCATAACCAACACAGTTATATAAATACACTTTTTACCTCTGATTATCTTGTATCTAAGCCTCTGCAAACTGCCCCCTTATTTCAGTTCTTTTGACAGACATGCATTTTAGCCAACCAATATGGGCTCCCAGGAACTCCACGTGCGTGAGCACAGTGTTATCTATATGAAACACATGAACTAACACCCTCTAGTAGTGAAAAACTGTCAAAATGTCCTGAGCTAAGAGGCGGCCTTTAAGGGCTTAGAAATTAGCATATGAACCTCCTAGATTTAGCTTTCAACTAAGAATACTTAGAGAACAAAGCAAAATTGGTGATAGAAATAAACTGAAAAATTGTTTAAAATTACATGCCCTATCTGAATAATGAAACTTTTTTTTGGACTAGTCTGTCCCTTTAAAGGGACAGTCAAGTCCAAAAAAACCCTCATGATTTAAATAGGGAATGTAACTTTAAACAACTTTCCAATTTACTTTTATCACCAATTTTGCTTTGTTCTCGTCGTATTCTTAGTTGAGAGCTAATTCTAGGAGGCTCATATGCTAATTTTTTAGACCTTGAAGACTGCCTCTAATCTGAATGCATTTTGACCACTAGATGGCATTAGTTCATGTGTTTCATATAGATAACATTGAGCTCATGCACGCAAAGTTACCCTGGAGCCAGCACTGATTGGCTAAAATGCAAGTCTGTCAAAAGAACTGAAATAAGGGGGCAGTCTGCAGAGGCTTAGATACAAGGTAATCACAGGTTTAAAAAGTGTATTTCTATAACAGTCTTGGTTATGCAAAACTGGGGAATGGGTAATAAAGGGATTATCTTTCTTTTTAAACACAAATTCTGGTGTTGACTGTCCCTTTAATGTAGCACACTCCCATGTTAGGTAAAGCAGCTGACTGCCAATGCGACACGGTTATTTGAAAAAACTGCTGCACCAATTTTTAAAAGGACTTCTGCAACCATTTTTGACAATATTTGCTGTTCTTTTTAACATTAGTGATACTGCATGAAAACTGTGTTTGCTTTATCTATCTAATCTTATTATATCAGGGATTGAGAAATAAAGTAATATAAATATTAAGGGCTTGCAAAAATACTAAACTGCCAATTTAACATTTTTGCGATCCTAGTTAGAACAGGCTGAAAAGAGATTGGATACAGAAGTAAAAATGTCTTATAGAAAGTACCTGTTACAAAGTACAGGGGTACAACATTTGCATCTGTTGTCTTTTGAGACTACTTGATACTGTCTTCATTTGGAACTACAGTGTAAAATTGTATTCCACAGAATAGCTTGTACTTTAGCTCACTAACAGCTTTACAATATAATGTATTTATGTGTGTGTGTGTGTGTATATATATATACATTTAAAACAAGGAAAATGCACTCTCAAACTGTACTGGGTACACATCAATAGCACTCACAGCCAGCCCATTGGAGTTTAGTTAGTGCAGGAGCGTGCTACATGTAATTCAATAGCGTAATCAGGCTTTCTGTGATTGGACAGTGAGCCCATGACGCGCTTTGTGAAAAAGCAGCCGCGCTGAAGAGGATGGCTTCATGGTAGAGGTAAGTATACTTTGGGGGGGACATGTGCCTTTAACAAGTGAAAATAAACGTTATCGGCTTGTTACACAATTATACACTATGTGCAGAATTATGTAACATTTTTGTTTACTGTCCCTTTAAACCTTTAGGTAGAGCAAGCCGTTTAAAAAAACAAACAAACAAAAAAAAAACCTTTCAAATTCACTTCCATTATCAAAATGTTCAGTCTTTTTTATTTATATGCACACTTTCTGAGGCACCGGCTCCTACTGAGCATGTGCACACATTCACAGTATATGTTTTTTGTTATTGGCTGATGGCTTTTTACATTACACAGGAGAACGGATCATTGAACTAACTTTAACATTTTTCAGAAGATAATCTACTGGTCATTTGAAATTCAGACTAATTGCTATGCCTTTTTATTATTCATCTGTTTGTTTTGCAAATCTACTGTATATAATAATCCTTTAATATTTACTATATCTCCATTTGTTGTGGTTCCCTTATTCACTGTCATATCTGTCTGTTGCCTAAACTGAAGCATGTACTTGTGCAATACAATGTAATAATGACACATTTTCAATAATGAAATAGAATGTAATAGTGACAGTGTTGTAAAAGGATTAATGCGAGATATAACCACTAGGTGGCAATGTAATGAAGGCTATATTGACATAGGGGTTATTGCATCTTGTACTGCGTATGTATATTATTTTTCTTCTTTTGAAAAGTGGTGTTGTAATTTTGTGCATTAGACAAAACTGCCTATTGAAAATTAGTTATACCTCAGAAAGAGTTTTTGTAAAACAAAAATGTCTTAACTCCTTTGCTACCGGGAATTTTGGAGAAAAGCTTGCCCAAAATATCCTTTTTTTTAGCTATCAATCCATTTAAACAGAAACAGTGTTGAGAGATATATATATATATATATATATATATATATATATATATATATATATATATATATATATATATATATATATATATATATATATATATATATATATATATATATATATATATATATATGTATGTATATGTATGTGTATATATATATATATATATATATATATATATATATATATATATATATATATATATGTATGTATATATATATATATATATATATATATATATATATATATATATATATGTATGTATATATGTATACGCTGCCCATGGGTACAAGGATAGAAGTACAACGGAGAAACAATACAATAAAAGACACAATTTTACAGACAGATACAGGGGGAATTGAGGGCCCTATTCCCGTTGGAACTTACAATCTAGATGAGTAGGAGGATGGGAAACAGGAGGTGGGGACTGCAAAGGTGGGAATGATATTAGTGGGGAGTTTAGGGCAACTGTTGGGTTAGTGAATTTTATCTGTTAATGAGTCAGGTGATAGGCTTCCCTGAAAAAAAAAGGTCTTTAGGGAACGTTTGAAGCAGGAGAGGTTAGGGGAGAGTCTGATGGCTCGAGGAAGTGCGTTCCAGAGGGTTGGTGCCGCACGAGAGAAGTCCTGTAGCCTAGCATAAGAGGAGGTGATAGTAGAGGACGCAAGGAGCAGGTCATTGTTGGATATTAGGGGGCGGGCTGGAGTATATTTGCTGATGAGTGAGGACAGGTAGGGTGGGGCAGCATTGGTGAGGGCTTTGTAGGTCGGGGTAAGAATTTTAAATTTAATTCTGCTATGAATGGGAAGCAAGTGAAGGAACTCACAGAGAGGTGCAACAGAAACCGAGCGTCAAGAGAGGTGGATTAGCCTGGCAGATGCGTTTAGGATGGATTGAAGGGGAGAGAAGCGGGAGAGAGGGAGGCCAGTTAGTAAGTTATTGCAGTAGTCAAGTCGGGAAATTACCAGGGAGTGAATAAGCAGTTTAGTAGTTTTGTCACTCGGAAACAGACGAATTTTGGAGATATTGCGTAGGTGTTTGCGGCAGGATGAAGAGAGCAGTTGGATGTGGGGAATGAAGGACAGATTTGAGTCAAGTGTGACTCCGAGGCAGTGGACTTGGGGTATTGGGGAGATAGTGGTGCCGCCAACAGTGATGGAAAAATTAGAAACTGTAGTAGAGTTAGGGGGGGATTAGAAGTAGTTCGGTCTTGGCCATGTTTATTTTTAGGTGGTGAGAGGCCATCTAGGAGGAAATGCCAGATAAGCAGTCGCTGATGTGAGAATTGACAGAAGGAGAGAGTGCAGGGGTGGAAAGGTAGATCTGGGTGTCATCAGCATAGAGGTGGTAGTTAAAGCCATAGCTTTTGATCAGTTTACCCAGTAAAGAAGTGTAAATAGAGAAGAGTAGAGGACCCAGGACAGAGCCTTGAGGTATTCCAACAGACAGAGGCAAAAGAGAGGAGGAGTCACCAGCAGAAGAGACGGAGAAGGATCAGTTAGATAGATAAGAGTAAATCCAGGAGAAGGCAGTGTCACAGAGCACAAGAGTTGAGATTCCGTAGGAGAAGGGGATGGTCAACAGTGTCAAAGGCAGCAGAGAGGTCAAGTAAGATGAGTACAGAGTAGTAGCCTTTGTTTTTAGCAGAAAGGAGATCGTTAGTAACCTTGGTGAGGGCAGTCTCAGTTGAGTGTTGGGGACGGAAGCCAGATTGCAGGGGGTCGAGCAGTGAGTTGGAAGAAGTGGGTTAGGCGATCAAAAACTAGTTTTTCAAGGATTTTTGAAGCCAGCGGGAGCAGTGATATGGGGCAGTAGTTCGCAGGAGAGTTAGGGTCAAGGGAGGGTTTTTTGAGGATGGGGGTGACCTTTGCATGTTTGAAGGAGGCAGGGAATGAGCCGGTAGAAAGGGATAGGTTGAAAATGTGGGTAAGAGAAGGAGTGAGGGTGGGAGACAGAGAAGTTATTAGATGCGAAGGAATAGGGTCAAGTGGGCAGGTAGTGAAGTGTGAGGAAGACAATAGGGAAGCCACTTAACTCTCAGTAGTTGGGAGATGGATGCAGAGAGTGGCAGAGGGGTGACTGGTAGTGAAGTTGGAAGATTGCAGGCTTGTGTTAGGATGTTTCTTCGGATGGTAAGTGTTTTATTGAAAAAGTAGTCAGCCAGGTTTTGAGCACTGAACGCAGATGAGGGGGGTGCAGGTGGGTAGAGAAGAGAGTTGAAAATGGAGAAGAGTCTTTTAGGGTTTGAGGAGTAAGTGGATATAAGAGAAGAAAAGTAGGTTTGTTTAGCTAAGTGAAGGGCAGAGGTGTAAGAGTAAAGGATTAATTTATTTATATATATATATATATATATAATTTCTTTCATGTAATTAGCAAGAGTCCATGAGCTAGTGACGTATGGGATATACATTCCTACCAGGAGGGGCAAAGTTTCCCAAACCTTAAAATGCCTATAAATACACCCCTCACCACACCCACAATTCAGTTTTACAAACTTTGCCTCCCGTGGAGGTGGTGAAGTAAGTTTGTGCTAGATTCTACGTTGATATGCGCTTCACAGCAGGCTGGAGCCCGGTTTTCCTCTCAGAGTGCAGTGAATGTCAGAGGGATCTATTTCATAGATTCTCTGTTATCGGTCGTAGAGATTCATCTCTTACCTCCCTTTTCAGATCGACGATATACTCTAATATACCATTACCTCTACTGATTCTCGTTTCAGTACTGGTTTGGCTATCTGCTATATGTAGATGAGTGTCCTGGGGTAAGTAAGTCTTATTTTTTGTGACACTCTAAGCTATGGTTGGGCACTTTATACGTAAAGTTCTAAATATATGTCTTTAAACTTATATTTGCCATGATTCAGGATAATCAGTATTCCTTCTTTCAGACTGTCAGTTTCATTATTTGGGAAAATGCATATGAATAAAATATTTTTTCTTACCTTAAAGAAATTTTCTAATTGACTTTTTTTCCTTGCGGGCTGTTAGGCTCGCGGGGGCAGAAAATGCTTCAATTTATTGCGTCATTCTTGGCGCGAACTTTTTGGCGCAAAATTTTGTCATTTCCGGCGCCTTAGTTGACGCCGGAAGTTTACACGTGATTGCGTCATTTTTGACACATTTGTGTTACAGACTTTTTTTGCGCCAAAAAGTGTGGGCGTCATACTTGGCGCCAAAAAATGTGGGCGTTTTACTTGGCGCCAAAAAATGTGGGCGTCATACTTGGCGCCAAAAAATGTGGGCGTCATACTTGGCGCCACTTTTTTTCACATTATTTAAGTCTCACTTTTTTGTTGCTTCTGGTTGCTAGAGGCTTGTTTGTTTTGCATTTTTCCCCATTCCTGAAACTGTCATTTAAGGAATTTGATAATTTTGCTTTATATGTTGTTTTTTTCTATTACATATTGCAAGATTTTCCATAAATTATTCCTGGATCAGAACATACTGAGGGATTCCTGTTGACTAAGAAGTCCTACCAAAGCTAAGTTCATTTATTTTAAATGTTATGAATCTTTATCTTTAGCTATGGTTTGTAATAAGTTATCATGATAAACTTTTACATGCAGAATCCATTAGTATTTATGCTTTATGTATTGCTTTTCTTTTTACATCTTATGTACAAGATATACTTAGAAAATTTATAAGAATATTTTTCTGATTCTAGGTTAAGGCTTTGTCTGACTTCGCGCTTTCTATTAAAAATTTTTTAGGTCTTTTTCAAACTTCTTTTTTATGAAGTTTCAAATGACCAACAACATACTGAATTATCCTTCTCTGATGATGTTTTTTTCTCTTTCAGAACTTTTCTTCATCAGATATTGACACTAACAAATCTACTTTTTTATTTTTTATTAGAGTACATTTGTTTTTTGCTGAAAAGGTGTTGATTATTTTGGATATTGAGGTAACTAGTTCTTTTTCAAAACTAGCTAACATTTTATTTCTGCTTATTTTATCTTCTGTGTCTTCAGAGGTTTTTTTCCATTCCTTCATACTAGGGAATGGAATAGGCTGACAATTTTCTTCAAAGGTTTTAAATTATATTTTTTGCCGGCAGTTAAATTCAATTTTGAGGGTTCTCCAATTTAATGGGGCTATCTCTACTCCTGCTAAATTATGCTATTGTTTCTATAGCAAAATAGTATTTATTTTCTTTTTAAATGGTTGTATCCTATTTAAGGAAAAAATTTTATTTTCAGGTACTTTTCTTGGACCTGTAATTTATTTGGATGATGTTGCTTTTGCTCCATTTTTTCTGTTTACTTTAAAGATCAAGTATCAGATTATGTATTATTTAGCATTGTTATGGGACAAAGTCTACTGCTCGTTTGAGGTTCAGACTGGGTGCTGTTGCATTTGTCTTGTTGTCTTGCATTTTTGTTTATGCAAGTCCGGTGTGTTCTGGTCCCTTAACTGGATTAACATGCTAATAATTTTATTTGTTTCTTCATTTTTATTGAATATTTTCACAAATGAGGTTTAATCTATGTCTTTAGCTGTTTTTAGCTAGAAAAATTTTTGTGATTTCTAAAAAAAATCCATATTTCTTTTTTTCCAAGATAATCAATTATTTGATTCATATTGGATTCAATTCTTAACTGTTACTCTGGGCTTCAAGATTAAGTTCTTAGACTAAAACTTTAAGCTTATTTTAGTTTGGTTGTTTTTACTAAAGAACAAAATTCTAAATTCTTACCCAAGTAACATGTTTTTATTTAGAAGTTTTTTTTTTTGGTTCTATTCGGTCCAAAATTCTTAGATTTTGGGTACAAAATAAAATTTGAAGTAAAACCGTCTGTGAGAAGTCTTTTTCTCTCTATTATATTCCAGCTATTCCAGTAAGGCTAACACTTTCCTTAAGGTGTTTAAGTCCCATATATTTTGGGTAATGTTGAAGTGCGGTTGATCACCTGTTGAGGATCAAGCGCTGCTCAAGATCTGGAATCTTCTGGGGTATTTATTCCAGTTCCATTTTTAGGATCTGGGTTTTGGGGTTTTATTCAAACTATTCATTGTTCCAAAGATAGAAAATCTTTTTATTATATAAATGTACCATCTTTTATATTGGTATTTATATGGTCTATTCTGACTTTTTTTGGTCAGTGATAGATGCATATCTTCATTTCTGTTTTCATTCAGATTATTTTTATTTTCTGAGACTACGGAATCTCATATGATTCAATTTTGTTTTTTCAAGACATGGTTAGAGGATCTTTTTATCAAAAGCTCTTGATTCCTCACACAAGGGTCACCTTTTTTAGGTTTCCAGATAGATTGTGTCACTGTCTTTGTCTCTAACAGATAAGTGATTTTTTTCTTATTGGGTTCCGTCTGTCGGTACCTTCAGTCTCTATTATTTCCTTCAGTTGCTATATATGCATGGAAATTTAGGTCTTATGGCTGCAGCATTGGATTCATTTTCCTTTGCTCATTTTTCATAGAAAACCTTTCCAGTTTTTTATGCTGCATAATGGTGCAGGGATTCTAGGATTTTACTTTTTAAATCTTCGAATTCTATGTTTATCTATCTTTGATTCGGTGGTTAAGATCACCATCATTTAGTTCTACAGGTCTCTTCGATTCTTTCAACCTGGACCATGATCTCTATAGATGCGAGTCTTTTAGGTTGGGAGGCTGTCTGAGGTTCTCTGTCAGCACAAGGGGTTTGGAAATCTCAGGAGGCGAGATTACCATTTGATATTTTGGAACTCCGTGCATTCCCAGAGTTCTTCAGTTGGTTTCTTTTGAAGAAGAGACGTTTATTGTTTTTTCAGACATTATCACATCTGTGGTGTATGTCAATCATCAGGGTGTGACTATCAGTCTTTAGACTGTGACAAAGTATCTCAGATATTTGCTTGGGCTAAATCCAGCTCCTATCTAAATTCTGGGGTCCTTTTCCCAGGTATAGACGTTTGGGAAGCGGATTATCTCTGTTAATCAAGCTTTACATCCGGGAGAATGGTCTTTACCCAGATATGTTTTTCAATTTTTCAGATGTGAGGGCTTCCAGAAATAGATCTGTTGGCCTCTCGTCTTAACAAGAAATTTCCCAGGGGCCTATTTCAGGTCCGGGGATCCTCAGGCAGAAGTAGCGTATGCTTTGACACTTCCTTGGAATTATCATTCTGTCTATATCTTCCGCCTCTAGTTCTTCTAAAATTCTAATGGAGCGTTCGTTTTGTACTGCTGGTGGTTCCAGCATGGCCTCACAGGTTTTGGTATGCGGATCTCATTCGGATGGCCAGTTGCCAACCTTGGACATTTCCGTTAAGACCAGACCTTTTATCTCAAGGCCCATTTTTCCATCAGGATCTCAAATCATTTAATTTGAAGATATGGAGATTGAACGTTTGATTCTTAGTCATAGAGGTTTCTCTGACTCAGTGATTAATACTATGTTACAGGTTTGTAAATCTGTCTCTAGAAAGATTTATTATCGAGTTTGGAAGACTTTCATTTCTTGGTGTTCTTCTCATAAATTCTTTTGGCATTCTTTTAGAATTCCTAGAATTTAACAATTTTTCAGGTTGGTTTTGTCTGCAAGTTATTTGAAAGGACAAATCTCTACTCTTTCTGTTCTTTTTCACAGAAAGATTGCTATTCATTCTGATATTCATTGTTTTGTACAGGCTTTGGTTTTTATCAAGCCTGTCATTAAGTCAATATCTCCTCCTTGGAGTCTCAATTTGGTACTGAGGGCTTTACAGGCTCCTCCGTTTGAACCTTTGCGTTCTCTGGACATTAAAATTACTTTCTTGGAAAGTATTGTTCCTTTTGGTTATCTCTTCTGCTAGAAGAGTTTCTGAGTTTTCTGCTCTTTCTTGTGGATCTCCTTTTCTGATTTTTCATCAGGGTAAGGCAGTGTTCCTTCCTGTTATTCATTATTTTGTTCAGGCTTTGGTTCTTATCAAACCTGTCATTAAGCCAATTTCTCCTCCTTGGAGTTTTAATTTGGTTCTAAAGGCTTTACAGGCTCTTCTATTTGAGCATATGTTTTTTCTAGACATTATTTACTTTCATGGAAAGTATTGTTCTTTTTAGACATCTCTTCAGCTAGAACAATTTTTAATTATCTGTTCTTTCTTGTGAGTTTCCTTTTTCTGATTTTTTCATCAGGATAAGGTGGTTTTTGCTATCCTCTTTTCAATTTTTACCTAAAGTTGGGGAGGAATTATTGTCTTTTACTAAGACTTCTTTGGTAAGATTCTTACATTCTTTGGATATGGTAAGAGTTTTGAAATCTTATGTTGAAGCTATTCAGATTTCAGATAGTCTTCTAGTCTATTTGTTATCTTTTCTGGTGTTAGGAAGGTCAAAAGGCTTCTGCCATTTATTTGGCATCTTTCTTAAACTTTTGATTCATCATGCTTATTTGGAGTCGGGTGGATTCCCGCCTCGGAGGATTATGGCTCATTCTATTAGGTAAGTTTCTACTTCCTGGGCTTTTTAAGAATGAAGCTTCTGTTGATCAGATTTGCAAAGCAATGGCTTGGTCTTTGCATACTTTTACTATGTTCTACCATTTTGATGTTTTCTCTTCTTTAGAAGCAGTTTTGGTAGAATGGTACTTCAGGCAGCTGTTTCAGTTTGATTCTTCTGCTTATATTTTCAGTTTTTTTCATTATAAAAATTTAAACTTTTTTGATTTGGGTAGTGGATTAATTTTTCAGCGGAATTGGCTGTCTTTATTTTATCCCTCCCTCTCTAGTGACTCTTGCGTGGAAGTTCCACATCTTGGGTATTTATTATCCCATACGTCACTAGCTCATGGACTCTTGCTAATTACATGAAAGAAAACATAATTTATGTAAGAACTTAACTGATAAATTCATTTCTTTCATATTAGCAAGAGTCCATGAGGCCCACCCTTTTTTGTGGTGATTATGATTTTTTTGTATAAAGCACAATTATTCCAATTCCTTATTTTTTTGATGCTTTCGCTCCTTTTTTATCACCCCACTTCTTGGCTATTCGTTAAACTGAATTGTGGGTGTGGTGAGAGGTGTATTTATAGGCATTTTAAGGTTTGGGAAACTTTGCCCCTCCTGGTAGGAATGTATATCCCATACGTCACTAGCTCATGGACTCTTGCTAATATGAAAGAAATGAATTTATCAGGTAAGTTCTTACATAAATTATGTTATCTATCTTGGCTTGAGAAAGGGCAAAGCCTGAAACGTCGCCTATGTCTTTTTGCTTGAAATAAACCACAAAGAAAGTTATTGTGGAGTGCTGCAGCTTTTTTTCTATTCTATCTATATCAGGGACATGCAGTCATAGGAGGCAGGACCTCCCCTGCCGTATTGGGGCAAAGTTTAGTTACATTTTAATTTAAAAAAAAAAATTGCCAAAAAAAAATTCATAATTTTTTTTTCCTCTTCATGTAACGCTATGGAGAGGCAGGTACAGGACCACTTCTCTCCATAGCACTATATGGGTAATAGGAAAAGCTGTGCTGGAGCGCCACCTGTGTGCTGTCAAAATATTAGCACACAAAATTGAGACCAATAAGAGGCATCCCTCTTGTTGCCTCCTAGCAAGGGAGCCAATCAGAGAGGGTCAAGTTATCCTGGTGATTGACAGCACCAGGAGAACATGACCAGCGTTGATTGGCTTCCTGCGCATGCGCAAGGGAGCAGCATAGACAGCGCGGTACTGGTGGGAAGGAGAGACTGCTGCCTCCTATGACCTGTCATCGATCCATCTTGAGCCTGGATTCAAGTAATTGGACATCAACTTCAAGGGATCAGCTGCTGCCCTGCCCTACTACTGTACCGGTAAATGAGATGGACCGTGACAGTCAGCCCAGAGGGCACCTAATTTGCAGAAGGCAGTTGTTTTTTTTTTTTTTTTTGTTTTTGTAAAAAAATAAAAAGTTAAATTACTGAGGGGGCGGGGCTATGGCGTGGGCGAGGCTACGGAACCGGCGGGGGCACGATCAAGTGTGTTGTAAGTACACACTGACAGTGTAACACTGTGGAGACAAGGTGCTAGGGAGAAGCTGAACCATCTGCCAACAGTAGGAAACAGGTGCAGGGTGAGCCCTGGGGCTGATGGGGTTTACAGAGGGGGCACTGAGGCTGATTGGGGTTACAAGGGGGACTCTGTGGCTTATGGGGGTTACAGGGTGGGGGTGCTGAGGCTGATTGGAGTTACAGAGGGTGCTGAGGCTGATTGGGGTTGCAGAGGGTGCTGAGGCTGATGGGGGTTATAGAGGGGGCACTGAGGCTGATTGGGGTTACAAGGGGGACCCTGGGGCTAATGGGGTTTACACTGGGGGGGGGGGGTTCTGAGGCTGATTGGGATTACAGGGGGGCCCTGTGGCTGATGGGCTTTACAGGGGGTGTTGAGACTGATTGGGGTTACAGGGGGACCCTGGGGCTAATGGGGTTTACAGGGTGGGGGTGCTGAGGCTGATTGGGGTTACAGGGGGCCCTGGGGCTGATGGGGTTTACAGGGGGTGATGAGGCTGATTGGGATTACAGGGGGGCCTGGGGCTGATGGGGTTTAAAGGCATTGGGTGTGCTGAGGCTGATTGGGGTTACAAGGGGGACCCTGGGGCTAATGGGGTTTACAGGGGGGTGATGAGGCTGATTGGGAGTACAAGGGGGACCCTGGGGCTAATGGGGTTTACACAGGGTGAAGGTGCTGAGGCTGATTGGGGTTATAGGGGGGCCCTGTGGCTGATTGGGGTTATAGGGGGGCCCTGTGGCTGATTGGGGTTACAAGGGGACCCTGGGACTAATGGGGTTTACACAGGGTGAGGGTGCTAAGGCTGATTGAGATTACAAGGGGGACCCTGGGGCTAATAAGGTTTACACAGGGTGAGGGCGCTGAGGCGAATTGGGGTTACAGGGGGTGCTGAGGCTGATTGGGATTACAGGGGGGACCCTGGGGCTAATGGGGTTTACAGGGTGGGGGTGCTGAGGCTGATTGGGGTTACAGGTGGGGCTGATGGTGGTTACAGAGGGGGCGCTGAGGCTGATTGCGGTTACAAGGGAGACCCTGGGGCTAATGGGGTTTACAGGATGGGGGTGCTGAGGCTGATTGGGGTTACAGGGGGGCTCTGGGGCTGATGGGGTTAACAGGGGGGTGATGAGGCTGATTGGGGTTACAGGTGGGGCCTGGGGCTGAATTGGTTTACAGGGGGGTGCTAAGGCTGATTAGGATTACAGGGGGTTCTGAGGCTGATGGTGGTTACAGGGGGGTGATGATGCTGATTGGGGTTACAGGGGGGCCCTGGGTCTGATGGGGTTTACAGAGGAGGGGGGTGGTAGAGCTGATTGGGGTTACAGGGGGGCCCTGGGGCTGATGGGGGGGTGCTGGGGCTGATTGGGTTTACTGGGGGCCCTCAGGCTAATTGGGGTTACAGGGGGGGCCCTGGGGCTGATGGTGTTTACAGGGGCTGATTGGGGTTATAGGGGGTTCCAGGGGGGCCCTGGGGCTGATGGGGTTTACAGGGGGGGTGCTGAGGCTGATGGGGTTTACAGGGGGGGGTGCTGAAGCTGATTAGGGTAACCACCATCAAACCTCCATTAGCCCCAGGGTCCCCCTTGTAACACCAATCAGCCTCAGAACCCCCCGCTGTAACACCCATCAGCCCCAGGACCCCCCCTGTAATTAGTATGTAGGATAGCCTTGTGCTTATCACAGGCATTATTCGTATGTAGGATAGCCTTGTCCTTATCCAAGGTATTTATTAGTAAATGTAGAATAACCTTATGCTTATCCCATGCATTTATTAGTATTTATTTAATTTTAATAGTATAATACTAGTAGTCATTTTTTTATTTTGGTATCCTTTATTGAAAAGCATACCTATGTAGGCTCATGAGAAGCAATGCATTACTGGGAGCTAGAATTTGATTGGTAGCTTTTGTTTAGGTGAACGTGGAGGGGGGGGGCACCACAGAAGTAGCCCGCACAGGGTGCCAGAACATCTAAGGCCGCCACTGGCCACATGACAGCAATAAGAGGTATTGGATTGGAGTCGGACATAAGGTGCTGCTGTCATCTACATCCCTTTTGCCTAACAAGAAGATGTGTGTGATATTGCATGCCACTAACCACTTGACAATAAATAACATTATTTATAATCCGGCTACATAAATTAGCATTCTGTAACAGCAGCACCTTATGTCCGACTCCAATCTAATACCTCTTATTCTTGGTATGTGGCAGAATGTTGTTACAAAAGGAATGCAGATGGATTCATGAACTAAAATCCACTGCACCCAGAGGCCTGAATGAGGCTATATCATATAAATGCTTCCTATAAATTTGACAGATATTAAGAAGCCTGAAAACAGGTAGAAACGTACAATGCTTCTGGTTATTTTGACAGATACACAACATATAATCTGGAGTTAAGAGGACTAAAAGTACTATACATAGCATCTCTTTATCTTATTTATTATAAGAGTAAGTTGAACTGGGTTAATCAGCGGTATTCCACAATTAAATTTATAAGTCTATATTAATTAGTGTATGGACGTTTTCACATGATCATACGTAACCGTTCTAATATGAAGGCATGACTGTACAGATTGAAATTGAATTATGAAGTTATACTTATAACAGGATTACATATTTTTCCCTTAAAACGACGAGGGGATTACCCAGCGTGTGTTTGATGATAATTATAACAGAACACATAATATAATGATGTATTGGGATGCTGTGAGTACCTTTGGAATGAGGAATATATATATATATATATATATATATATATATATATATATATATATATATATATATATATATATATATATATATAGAATTCTTTTTCCACTTTTGTGTTTTTGTATCTTGTATACATGTATACAGCATTACTAGTCTGTCTGTCTATATTCCCTTTCTCCAACAATACCCCTTGTTACAAATACATTTTCTGTAAAAGTATGTATTTGAATCAAATGAATGAAATATATGCGGTATACTAATTGAATAGAACTATTAATTTGTGAAGATAATGTTTAATAACACCTGATGTTCCTCAATTTAGTCACCAAACTTGTGTATTCATAATATGCAATTATTGGTATTCTGAATCATTATATACTGATCCGACTGAGTACATATGAACGATTTTTATAATTGTTTTTTGAGAGATACTAATAAAGTAAATACTTGTTCACAGAAATGATCTCTAAGTTTACATCGGAATCAGCCAGGGCGGTGTTACACTTCCGCAAATAACCAATGAGGCAATAGACACGTTACTATGACAACCGCTGATAATAAATAGCGTAGTCTCACGCTGGTCTGGCCCTATGCCCTGACAAAGTCACGTTCAAGTGATGGAAACGCGTCGGTGGGCGTGGCCTGGTGCACAGCGTGTACAGCATATCCTAAACAAACACTGAGCATTCGCTATAGCGGTCCTGTATTACAACTGCTATTGGATATTTTAAGTGCTTGTACTTTGGTGTGATACAATGTTGGGTATAATTAAGGAAGGGTTACAAATTTGCTAATCCATGTTGAATATGGCAATATAGTCCTAACAATTTTTAATACCATAAGCACAGCTTATATATTGACAATTCGTAGTGTATATTGGATTGGTATAAAATCGATCATTTCGAGCTACTACCTATTTGTCATACTTTGTGAAATATGAATGCTTTTGGATGTATGTTATTTGTATATGCAATTTACTACTTAGGGATTTTAGCTAGCAATCGGCTGACTTTGTTCAATCAAAGCAGTACGCAGATAGGACGCCTTTGAGCGCATAGCTTGTCCTGCATGGTGTGTGAATACATATGCAAGTGTGATTGTGATCCCCTGATACCCTGCTACTAGCTTTATCCCTATCTTTACTAAACGCTCACTGGGTCCACTAGCCCTCATATATTTTTACCCAAGGTTACTATACAGTATGGCTACTCATTTTAGAATACTGGAAGTGACTATTCCCATCTTCTAATTAGTCTAACTTTAGTACCCTTTTTTTTAATTTGTGTTATTACCAATAGGTGGGTGCTGAACAATGGGGAATTTCTGATAAAGGGTTTTGGAAGTGATAATACCCATTACTCCTTACCTATGGCAGCACCTTCCACTTGATAACGTCTATTTTGCATAAATGTTAATTAAAGTGTAATTTTTAACCCTTTTTCTAGTTATAATGAATTATATTGTATAATTCTACACTCGGCTTAAATGTCATAAATCCCCTCTTTTCTCCCTAACCCCTTTATTATGTGGCAGACATGCTAAACTTAACTATTGTAGCTTCTAGCTAACCAGTACTCATTGGTATTCAATCCCTAACGATATTTAGCAGGGCTGACTGAACAAGAATTCTGAAGCACATTGCACCAGCTTTCATGTCGCCCCACTGCCGAGTGCAGGAGGGGGTTTACAGGAGAGCAGGCGAGGGAAGCAGGGAGCCCGCATGAGAATGCTTGGGAAGCCACTGTCTAATAACAGCAGTCAGAGTTGCTGGAGGAATGTCAAGTATAGAAAACTGCAAAACTATCTTTACAATGTGTTGGAGAGACCCAGGGGCTGGGCTTTCTGTCTTCGTGTGAGTAAAAAAATAAAAATAAGACTAATGCAAAATAACTAATGTGATATTACCCATATTATATTATGCATGATGAACTGACAGCTGTGTATTGTATGACTTTACAGTACTGATAACATAACTCCCGAGGTTCCCTATAATGACATTACATAATAATTGGGTGCAGCTGCATTTTATACAATATTTTGTGGCTGTGTTGATTTTTTTGCAAAGTGAAATGTGATTTTCTTTGTAAGCTAAGCACATATTTGGTGCATAAACCACTTTTCCTTTGGGATACTCTTGATGTCATTTTTACAACCCACCTGACTTTAGTTATTAGTGTTTTAATTGTGTGTGGTACTATACAGACGTCCTTCAATGTAATGCACTGTTCTGAAATTAAAATGGTGTCGTAAATAGCAAGTATTCATCCTCACACATTGTTTCACAAAAAAAAACATATTAAGAGAATTTATAGGAAAAAAAATAGCTATTTGGGGTTTTGAACCTAAGTCCTGAATGACATTCTCAGTCTGAGACTCTTCAACGTCCTGTTGGAAATGTACTGCTTTAGCATCATTCTGTATATATTGGGAATATTACTTTCACTGCATGTTGCATGTCTTAATACAAGGCTTATAGTTGTTCTGTTCATATTGTACACAAGTGTTGATAACAGACTTGCAGTTTCACTGTGCAATAGCTATACATGGATCAACTGTAAACTGATCCATGCTGTGTAGTCTCTGCTTTATAATGTGTCGTGAGGAAGCCCTGTCACTTACTGGAGTATTTGCATAAAGTGAGAGAGAGTGTGTGTGTGTGTGAGAGAGTGTGTGTGTGAGAGAGTGTGTGTGTGAGAGAGTGTGTGTGTGAGAGAGTGTGTGTGTGTGTGTGTGTGTGTGAGAGAGTGTGTGTGTGTGTGTGTGTGTGTGAGAGTGTGTGTGTGTGTGTGTATAGGTGTAGATAGATATAAAATAATATGCATGTGTGTATGTTTCTCGGGCGTATCATTGCCAGTGCCTCACCAGCCTCTGACTTCACCGCACGTCACATATATATATATATATATATATATATATATATATATATATATATATATATATATATATATATATATAATATACACATATACACACACACACACATATAAAGAGAACCCAAGGTATTGATCTAGACCCATTTTGGTATATTTCATGCCACTGTTTTGCCCCAAATGCAATCATATTTAAAAAAATAAACAAATTCACAAACTTTTTGTTTCTCACTGAAATTATTTACTCAAAACTACTGCAGTCATAAGACAGTCAAATGGTTGTAAAATGAGTTCTGTGGTTTCTTTTGTTCAGAAATAGCAGAATTTGCAATTAGTTTTTGGCAATTAGAAGGCCACTAATTAAAACTGTGCACCACACTTCTGAAATTCCCAGCAGTGAAGGGGGTTAATTAGTTAGCTGGTATGAGTAATAGTAATTTAATGCAGGATTACCCTCCCCCCTGACACTTTCTTCCACCCCACACTTCTGAAGCCATCTCGGGTACTTGCAGACAGTCTGCCAGTACAGGGAGTGCAGAATTATTAGGCAAATGAGTATTTTGACCACATCATCCTCTTTATGCATGTTGTCTTACTCCAAGCTGTATAGGCTCGAAAGCCTACTACCAATTAAGCATATTAGGTGATGTGCATCTCTGTAATGAGAAGGGGTGTGGTCTAATGACATCAACACCCTATATCAGGTGTGCATAATTATTAGGCAACTTCCTTTCCTTTGGCAAAATGGGTCAAAAGAAGGACTTGACAGGCTTAGAAAAGTCAAAAATAGTGAGATATCTTGCAGAGGGATGCAGCACTCTTAAAATTGCAAAGCTTCTGAAGCGTGATCATCGAACAATCAAGCGTTTCATTCAAAATAGTCAACAGGGTCGCAAGAAGCGTGTGGAAAAACCAAGGCGCAAAATAACTGCCCATGAACTGAGAAAAGTCAAGCGTGCAGCTGCCAAGATGCCACTTGCCACCAGTTTGGCCATATTTCAGAGCTGCAACATCACTGGAGTGCCCAAAAGCACAAGGTGTGCAATACTCAGAGACATGGCCAAGGTAAGAAAGGCTGAAAGACGACCACCACTGAACAAGACACACAAGCTGAAACGTCAAGACTGGGCCAAGAAATATCTCAAGACTGATTTTTCTAAGGTTTTATGGACTGTGGGGCCTTTTCGGGTTGAGGATGGAGTCAAGCTCAACTTCCAGTCCTACTGCCAGTTTCTGGAAGACACCTTCTTCAAGCAGTGGTACAGGAAGAAGTCTGCATCCTTCAAGAAAAACATGATTTTCATGCAGGACAATGCTCCATCACACGCGTCCAAGTACTCCACAGCGTGGCTGGCAAGAAAGGGTATAAAAGAAGAAAATCTAATGACATGGCCTCCTTGTTCACCTGATCTGAACCCCATTGAGAACCTGTGGTCCATCATCAAATGTGAGATTTACAAGGAGGGAAAACATTACACCTCTCTGAACAGTGTCTGGGAGGCTGTGGTTGCTGCTGCACGCAATGTTGATGGTGAACAGATCAAAACACTGACAGAATCCATGGATGGCAGGCTTTTGAGTGTCCTTGCAAAGAAAGGTGGCTATATTGGTCACTGATTTGTTTTTGTTTTGTTTTTGAATGTCAGAAATGTATATTTGTGAATGTTGAGATGTTATATTGGTTTCACTGGTAAAAATAAATAATTGAAATGGGTATATATTTGTTTTTTGTTAAGTTGCCTAATAATTATGCACAGTAATAGTCACCTGCACACACAGATATCCCCCTAAAATAGCTATAACTAAAAACAAACTAAAAACTACTTCCAAAACTATTCAGCTTTGATATTAATGAGTTTTTTGGGTTCATTGAGAACATGGTTGTTGTTCAATAATAAAATTAATCCTCAAAAATACAACTTGCCTAATAATTCTGCACTCCCTGTATTAAAGTTTTAGGTATTTCTTCTATAAGGTACGACGAGTCCACGGATTCATCCATTACTTGTGGGATATTATCTCCTGCTAACAGAAAGTGGCAAAGAGCACCACAGCAGAGCTGTCTATATAGCTCCTCCTTTAGCTCCACCCCCAGTCATTCTCTTTGCCTACTCTAAGTACTAGGAAGGGTAAAGTGAAAGAGGTGATAAAATATTAGTTTTTAATTTAACCGGACTTGGAACAAAGGTAAACAGGCCAAGAAGCCTGCTGCTGCCATCAAGACAGCATGAAGGGGTAGCCCCCAATCTGGGACCGGATCTAGTAGGGGGCAGACTTTCTCTCTTTGGTCAGGCTTGGGCAAGAGACGTTCAAGACTCCTGAGCATTAGAAATCGTAACCCAGGGGTATCTTCTAGATTTCAAGGATTCTCCTCCATGAGGGAGATTCCATCTTTCTCATTTGTCTGTAAACCAGACAAAAAGAGAGGCGTTCTTACGCTGTGTAGAAGACCTATATACCATTGGAGTGATCTGCCCAGTTCCGAAAAAAGAACAGGGGCAGGGGTTTTACTCAAATCTGTTTGTAGTTCCCAAAAAAGAGGGAACCTTCAGACCAATTTTAGATCTCAAGATCCTAAACAAATTTCTCAGAGTCCCATCCTTCAAGATGGAGACCATCCAGACTATTTTACCAATGATACAGGAGGGTCAATATATGACCACCGTGGACTTAAAGGATGCGTATCTACACATCCCTATCCACAAAGATCTTCACCAGTTCCTCAGGTTCGCCTTTCTGGACAAGCATTACCAGTTTGTGGCTCTTCCCTTTGAGTTGGCCACAGCTCCCAGAATTTTCACAAAGGTGCTAGGGTCCCTTCTAGCGGTTCTAAGGCCGCGGGGCATAACAGTGGCGCCTTATCTGGACGATATCTTAATTCAGGTGTCAACTTTCCAACTAGCCAAATCTCACACGGATATCGTGTTGGCTTTTCTAAGATCTCACGGGTGGAAGGTGAACGTAAAAAAGAGTTCACTTATCCCCCTCACAAGAGTTCCATTCCTGGGAACTCTGATAGATTCGGTAGACATGAACATTTTTCTGACGGAGGTCAGGAAATCAAAGATTTTAACCACCTGCCGAACTCTTCATTCCATTCCTCGGCCGTCCGTGGCTCAGTGTATGGAGGTAATCGGACTAATGGTAGCGGCTATGGACATAGTTCCATTTGCTCGCTTGCATCTCAGACCACTGCAACTATGCATGCTCAATCAGTGGAATGGGGATTATGCAAATTTATCTCCTCAGATAAATCTGGATCAAGAGACCAGAGACTCTCTTCTTTGGTGGTTGTCACAGGATCATCTGTGGAATGTGTTTCCGCAGGCCAGCATGGGTCATAGTGACGACGGACGCCAGCCTATTGGGCTGGGGTGCAGTCTGGAATTCCCTGAAAGCACAGGGTATGTGGACTCAGGAGGAGGCTCTCCTCCCGATAAATATTCTAGAACTGAGAGCGATATTCAATGCGCTTCAGGCGTGGCCTCAGCTGGCTTTGGCCAGATTCATAAGATTCCAGTCGGACAATATCACAACTGTAGCATATATCAATCATCAGGGGGAAACAAAGAGTTCTCTAGCGATGATGGAGGTTCACAAAATAATTTGATGGGCAGAGGCTCACTCTTGCCATCTATCAGCAATCTATATCCCAGGAGTGGAGAACTGGGAGGCGGATTTTCTAAGTCGTCAGACTTTTTATCCGGGGGAGTGGGAACTTCATCCGGAGGTGTTTGCACAATTGATTCATCAAAGGGGCACACCAGAATTGGATCTGATGGCATCTTGTCAGAATGCCAAACTTCCTTGTTACGGGTCCAGATCGAGGGATCCTCAAGCAGTACTGATAGATGCTCTAGCAGTACCTTGGTCGTTCAACCTGGCTTATGTGTTACAGTGTTTCCACAATTTCCTCTCCTTCCTCGTCTGATCACCAGAATCAAACAGGAGAGAGCTTCAGTGATTTTGATAGCACCTGCGTGGCCACGCAGGACTTGGTATGCAGATCTGGTGGACATGTCATATCTGCCACCGTGGATTCTGCCACTGAGACAGGACCTGCTCATTCAGGGTCTGTTCCAACATCCAAATCTAGTTTCTCTGCGGCTGACTGCCTGGAGATTTAACGCTTGATTTTATCCAAGCGGGGATTCTCTGAGTCGGTCATAGATACCTTGATTCAGGCTCGAAAGCCTGTCACTAGGAAAATCTATCATAAGATATGGCGTAAATATCTTTATTGGTGCGAATCCAAAGGCTACTCCATGGAGTAAGATAAGGATTCCTAGGATTTTGTCCTTTCTCCAAGACGGATTGGAGAAGGGGTTATCAGCTAGTTCCTTAAAGGGACAGATATCTGCTTTGTCAATTTTACTGCACAAGCGTCTGGCAGATCCAGACGTTCAGTCGTTCTGTCAGGCTTTAGTTAGAATCAAGCCTGTGTTTAAACCTGTTACTCCGCCATGGAGTTTGAATTTAGTTCTTAACATTCTTCAAGGGGTTCCGTTTGAACCTATGCATTCCATAGATATTAAACTTTTATCTTGGAAAGTTCTGTTTTTAGTTGCTATGTCTTCGGCTCGAAAAATTTCTGAGCTATCTGCATTGCAATGCTACTCGCCTTATATGGTTTTCCATGCTGATAAGGTGGTTTTGCGTACCAAACCTGGATTCCTTCCTAAGGTTGTTTCTAATAGGAATATCAATCAGGAAATTGTTGTTCCTTCGCTGTGTCCTAATCCTTCTTCAAAGAAGGAACGTCTGTTGCACAATCTTGATGTGGTTCGTGCTTTAAAGTTCTACTTACAAGCAACCAAAGATTTCCGTCAAACATCTTCATTGTTTGTTGTCTATTCTGGTAAGCGGAGAGGTCAAAAGGCTACGGCTACCTCTCTTTCTTTTTGGCTGGAAAGCATCATGTGTTGCCTCCTTACGAAGAGATCCAGACTTGCTACTCACCTCACCCGCAGGATACCACTCGACTTCACAGGTCTGGTAAGAAGACGCCGTGTGCCATAATATGGGGACATGTATGTTTTGAAACTGCTTAGGTCATACCGCTATTTACTTGTTATTATAGAATCATTAAAGGGACATGAAACCCATTTTTTTATTTCATGATTTAGATATAGAATTACAATTTTACTTGTATTATATAATTTGTATTATATAATTTGCTTAATTCTCTTTGTATCCTTTGCTGAAGAAGCAGCAATGCATTACTGGAAACTATCTGAACACATTGGTCATCCAATTACAAGAGGTATATATGTGCAGCAACATATCAGCAACTCCTGAGTCTACCTAGGTATTCTTTTCAACAAAGAATATCAAGAGAACAAAACAAATTAGATAATAGAAGTTCATTGGAAAGTTACTTAAAATCACTTGCTCTGTCTGAAACGTTTGGGTTTCATGTCCTTTTAACCCCTTAATGACCGGACCATTTTTCAATTTTCTTACCCTTAATGACAATGGCTATTTTTACATTTCTGCGGTGTTTGTGTTTAGCTGTAATTTTCCTCTTACTCATTTACTGTACCCACACATATTATATACCGTTTTTCTCGCCATTAAATGGACTTTCTAAAGATACCATTATTTTCATCATGTCTTATAATTTGCTACAAAAAAATAATAAAATATGAGGAAAAAATGGAAAAAAACACACTTTTTCTAACTTTGACCCCCAAAATCTGTTACACATCTACAATCACCAAAAAACACCCATGCTAAATAGTTTCTAAATTTTGTCCTGAGTTTAGAAATACCCAATGTTTACATGTTTTTTGCTTTTTTTGCAAGTTATAGGGCCATAAATACAAGTAGCACTTCGCTATTTCCAAACCACTTTTTTTCAAAATTAGCGCTAGTTACATTGGAACCCTGATATCTGTCAGGAATACCTGAATATCCCTTGACATGTATATATTTTTTGTTAGAAGACAACCCAAAGTATTGATCTAGGCACATTTTGGTATATTTTATGCCACCATTTCACCGCCAAATGCGAGCAAATAAAAAAAAAACTTTACATTTTTCACAATTTTAGGTTTCTCACTGAAATTATTTACAAACAGCTTGTGCTATTATGGCACAAATTGTTGTAAAAGCTTCTTTGGGATCCCCTTTGTTCAGAAATAGCAGACTTATATGGCTTTGGCATTGATTTTCGGTAATTAGAAGGCCACTAAATGCTGCTGCGCACCACACGTAAATTATGCCCAGCAGTGAAGGGGTTAATTAGGTAGGTTGTAGGGAGCTTGCAGGGTTAATTTTAGCTTTAGGGTAGAGATCAGCCTCCCACCTGACACATCCCACCCCCTGATCCCTCCCAAACAGCTCTCTTCCCTCCCCCACCCCACAAATGTCCCCGCCATCTTAAGTACTGGCAGAAAGTCTGCCAGTACTAAATAAAAGGAGTTTTTTTTTATTTTTATAAAAAAAAAAAAAAATATTTTAGCTGTGATGGACTCCTGCCTTAGCCCCAACCTCCATGATCCCCCCCCCCCCAGCTCTCTAACCCTCTCCCCTATCTAATTGCGGCCATCTTGGGTACTGGCAGCTGTCTGCCAGTACCCAATTTGCCCCAAAAACAAAAGTGTTTTTTGTTCTTTTGTTTTTTTTTATGTTTTCTGTAGTGTAGCAGCCCCCCACAATACCCCTATCCCCCTCCCCTTCCCAGATCCTTTTATATTATTTTATTAAAACATCTTCCCCCCCCCCTCTTCCCTCCTCATTGGTGTCAGTGCCAGGTAATGCGCGCACGCGCGCCCCCGCACGCTCCCGGCACCCGGCGTGCACATTGCACTTCTAGGAACCGGATGCCGGGTAGCGATGGGCCGCCCACCCGCCTCCCTGTTACGCTCCCACCCACCAACGAACCGGCACCATCGCTACCGGTGCAGAGAGGGCCACAGAGTGGCTCTCTCTGCATCGGAGTCTTCTAAAAAGGTATTGCAGGATGCCTCCATATGGAGGCATCACTGCAATATCCTGAGAGCTGCTGGAAGCGATTGCGATCGCTTCCAGCACTCTCTTAGACAACTGACGTACCAGGTACGTCCATTGTCATTAACTACTTGTTAATGCATGACGTACCTGGTACGTCAGTTGTCATTAAGGGGTTAAAGGGACACTCAAGTCAAAATTAAACTTTAATGATTCACATAGATTATGCAATTTTAAATAACTTTCCAATTTACTTTCAATAACAAAAATGTGAACAGTCTTTTTTATATTTACACTTTTTGAGTCACCAGCTTCTAATGAACATGTGCAAAAATTCACAGAATATACATATATGCATTTGTTATTGGCTGATGGCTGTCACATGATACAGGAGGAGTAGATATCGACATAACTGAAATTTGTCAGAAACAAATCTACAAATCATTTGAAGTTCAGACTGAGTGCTATTACACTGTCTTATTATCATGCGTTTGTATTTACTGGTCCTTTTAAGATATGAGCATAGTCTTATCTGAATTTAGCCCAGGGGCTGATTGTTTATAGAAGAAAACATTAAAAGTCAACAGCACTGCGTCCTAGGAACGTTCTTGACAGCATATGCAAGAAAGTTACATATGTAGAACAACTTTGCTTGTTCTCTTTATACCGTTTTAATAAATATAAGTAATTAGGAATTCATTAAATGGACATTAAGTCAGAATTAAACTTTGATTCAGATAGAACATACACTATTTAAAGACATTTCAATTTACTTCTATTTGTCAGAGTTTTCTTTGTATCATTTGCTGGTAGGCTCAGGAGCAGCAATGCACCTACTAAGAAGGACATGAAACTGTTTTCCTTCATGAATCAGATACAATTTCTATTGTCAAATCTACATAAAGCACCAGTAAATACAGTAGATGTGCATAATAAACGAATGCAAGATAACAAGACAATGCAATAGCACTTAGTCTGAACTTCAAATGAGTAGTAGAATTTTTTTTCTGACAAATTTCAGTTATGTCTATTTCCACTCCTCCTGTATCATGTGACAAACATCAGCCAATTACAAATGCGTATAAGTATATTCTGTGAATTCTTGCACATGCTCAGTAGGAGCTGGTGACTAAAAATGTTTAAATATAAAAAGACTGTGCACATTTTTCTAATGGAAGTAAATTGGAAAGTTTAAAATTGCATGTTCTATCCGAGTCATGACCGTTTAATTTTGACTTGTGTCGCTTTAATTCACTTGGTATCCTCTGTTGAAAAGGATGCCTTGGTAGGCTCAGGAGCACTAATGTACTACAGGGAGCTAGCTGCTATACACATGTTTCTTATCATTGGCTCACTTGATTCATCTAGGTCATGGTAGTACATTGCTGCTTTAAAGCTATTTTTACTGTGTGTTTAACTTCTTTAAACACCTAGTTATATGCCAGCAATAGTACAATAATAAAATGTTCTAACATTAGAGCATTCATTTTTTTTGCACTTTGTCCCTTAAAGGGACACTGAACCCAAATTTTTTCTTCGTGATTCAGATAGAGCATTACATTTTAAGCAACTTTCTAATTTACTCCTATTATCAAATTTTCTTCATTATCTTGGTATCTTTATTTGAACTGCAAGAATGTAAGTTTAGATGCCGGCCCATTTTTGGTGAACAACCTGGGTTGTCTTTGCTGATTAGTGGATAAATTCATCCACCAATAAAAAAGTGCTGTCCAGAGTCCTGAAACAAAAACTTAGATGCCTTCTTTTTCAAATAAAGATAGCAAGAGAACAAAGAAAAATTGATAATAGGAGTACATTAGAAAGTTGCTTAAAATTGCATGTTCTATCTGAATCACAAAAGAAAATGTTTGGGTTCAGTGTCCCTTTAAGCTTTCACTTCAGAAGGAAATATGGACAGACTTCACTGCCCCCTCCCCCCCCCAAAAAAAATGTATGTTTCTATGTTAAATTTATACAAGGCTGCTTCTTGTACAATACCACAATGAAGCACATTGACAAATGTATAATACTATTAAAGTCAGGCTTATCACATTTGAGTATGAACCAGAAGCAACAAAAAAAAAAAAGAACTTAACCAATAATTGTTGTACTCTTCACTAATATTTAATTCATATGACCACTAGACATGACCTGAAAAAGTACCTAATGTTTATTTTATGACAAGTAGACAAGCATCATAGATGATTCCTCTATTTAAAGGGACGTTTGAAATGTGAAATAAAATATTATTTGATAAAGCATTTGTAACACTAGTGTCCCTTGCATATTATTATGTGTTTACTTCCCCCACATAGTCCAACTCAGAAACACCCCACTCATTTCAATTCCCAAGCCAGTCTCTTTAGACTTCATAATCACATGATAGATGTCTTACTTCCTGCACAGTGAAGCTGGTATAAAGCCTTTCAGACTGCAGGTGAAAATTGCATATTCTCAACTGTCACTGTGATAAGGCCCTTTGGTTTAGGGTTGAGGTTGCAGTAAAATGCTGGCTGTACTTGGGAAAGTCCACTGCTGTTTAAATTTAGCGTTGGAAAATCAAACACATTATAAATGGCAAAGAATAATTTGGGCGACCTTTATTGTATGTTTACTTTTTGTTTCCATTTGGATAAGTTCAAGGACATTTGGATCATGTGAGCGTGGACCATATGGTATGAAACTTAGCTTAATAGGTTTTGTGTGTAGTGTCTAAGATATGCTTGTGAAAGGGTTGATCACACACCTGGTGCCTGATTTATGCTCCAAACTCCTAAGCATGAAAGAAGTAATCTTCCTTAAAGAGATACTAAACCCAATTTTTTCTTTCATGATTCAGATAGAGCATGCAATTTTAAGCAACTTTCTAATTTACTCCTATTATCACTTTTTCTCCATTCTCTTGCTATCTTTATTTTAAAAGCTTGCTTATTGGGTTATGCTTGCTTATTGGTGGCTTAAATGTAGCCACCAATAAGCAAGCGCTATCCAGGGTGCTGAATTTAAAATGGGCTGCCTGGTAAGCTTTACAATCCTGCTTTTTAAATAAAGATAGCAAGAGAACAAAGAAAAAATAATATAGGAGTAAATTAGAAAGTTGCTTAAAATTGCATGCTCTATCTATCTGAATCATAAAAGAAAAAAATGTGGGTTTAGTATCCCTTTAACTCAGAATCCACCATCCACAAATGTCTTAATGTAACCACCATGAATTTATTAAAGGGACATTAAACATTTTGATATTGTAATATAAAATGTATGATTTGCATTATGTGCAGTAAAAATGCAATATACAGGGAGTGCAGAATTATTAGGCAAATGAGTATTTTGACCACATCATCCTCTTTATGCATGTTGTCTTACTCCAAGCTGTATAGGCTCGAAAGCCTACTACCAATTAAGCATATTTGGTGATGTGCATCTCTGTAATGAGAAGGGGTGTGGTCTAATGACATCAACACCCTATATCAGGTGTGCATAATTATTAGGCAACTTCCTTTCCTTTGGCAAAATGGGTCAAAAGAAGGACTTGACAGGCTCAGAAAAGTCAAAAATAGTGAGATATCTTGCAGAGGGATGCAGCACTCTTAAAATTGCAAAGCTTCTGAAGCGTGATCATCGAACAATCAAGCGTTTCATTCAAAATAGTCAACAGGGTCGCAAGAAGCGTGTGGAAAAACCAAGGCGCAAAATAACTGCCCATGAACTGAGAAAAGTCGAGCGTGCAGCTGCCAAGATGCCACTTGCCACCAGTTTGGCCATATTTCAGAGCTGCAACATCACTGGAGTGCCCAAAAGCACAAGGTGTGCAATACTCAGAGACATGGCCAAGGTAAGAAAGGCTGAAAGACGACCACCACTGAACAAGACACACAAGCTGAAACGTCAAGACTGGGCCAAGAAATATCTCAAGACTGATTTTTCTAAGGTTTTATGGACTGATGAAATGAGAGTGAGTCTTGATGGGCCAGATGGATGGGCCCGTGGCTGGATTGGTAAAGGGAAGAGAGCTCCAGTCCGACTCAGATGCCAGCAAGGTGGAGGTGGAGTACTGGTTTGGGCTGGTATCATCAAAGATGAGCTTGTGGGGCCTTTTCGGGTTGAGGATGGAGTCAAGCTCAACTCCCAGTCCTACTGCCAGTTTCTGGAAGACACCTTCTTCAAGCAGTGGTACAGGAAGAAGTCTGCATCCTTCAAGAAAAACATGATTTTCATGCAGGACAATGCTCCATCACACGCGTCCAAGTACTCCACAGCGTGGCTGGCAATAAAGGGTATAAAAGAAGAAAATCTAATGAGATGGCCTCCTTGTTCACCTGATCTGAACCCCATTGAGAACCTGTGGTCCATCATCAAATGTGAGATTTACAAGGAGGGAAAACAGTACACCTCTCTGAACAGTGTCTGGGAGGCTGTGGTTGCTGCTGCATGCAATGTTGATGGTGAACAGATCAAAACACTGACAGAATCCATGGATGGCAGGCTTTTGAGTGTCCTTGCAAAGAAAGGTGGCTATATTGGTCACTGATTTGTTTTTGTTTTGTTTTTGAATATCAGAAATGTATATTTGTGAATGTTGAGATGTTATATTGGTTTCACTGGTAAAAATAAATAATTGAAATGGGTATATATTTGTTTTTTGTTAAGTTGCCTAATAATTATGCACAGTAATAGTCACCTGCACACACAGATATCCCCCTAAAATAGCTATAACTAAAAACAAACTAAAAACTACTTCCAAAACTATTCAGCTTTGATATTAATGAGTTTTTTGGGTTCATTGAGAACATGGTTGTTGTTCAATAATAAAATTAATCCTCAAAAATACAACTTGCCTAATAATTCTGCACTCCCTGTACTTTTATTATTTGTTATTTTTTGGTTTGTCTGTTTTTCTTGTAATTTTAAATCTGACATTTGTGGGCTTTCAAATTCCTGCCACTCATATCATTGCCATATTCCATACAGTCATGGGTTATACACAGTAAACATTTATAGCTGTTTCTGACTGGACTCAGCAGAGAAGATAGAAAAGGACACCTAGGTTACAGTATGGCAGCACCCACACTAAAACTTTACATTTATTTATTTTCAAGAGTTAAAAGTTTTCGGGTTTTTATAGCTCACCCATATTGTGTACAAATTTTAAATGTTTAAAAAAAATAAATAAAAAACACTTGTTGCTGTTTGCAGTTATGAACTAGAATATATATATTCTTTTTCTCTTTTCTTTTCTTTTTTTTTTCTTTTCTTTTTCTAGACTAATAGAAACTGTGCAGTATGAACAAAAGTTTCTATTTTTGTGGTAAACATCAGTGCAACGCAGTATCTTGTTTGCTCCTGTTTCGTTCCTACAATTTTTATTCAATGTTTGGTGTTACAAAACATAATGCAGGGTACGGATGGAGATTTACCCTGCACGGAGTATAATTTGAGCAAATGTGTTATATTTTATTTTGTTTATATGACTGAAAAAACTTTACCCTGCGTGGTGCACAATGTGAGCAAATGAGCTCTGCTATATTTTTTTGATACTGACGAAAAATGAATTAAACGCGTTAAAAAAAAATAATATATATTTTAGAATATTTTATATTTTTGCATTAATGCCTGCTAATATCTAAATAATTACCATAAAAGGAATAAACACAGTTACAGACCCTTTCCATTACTACATGAAAGGTTTCAGTTGTTGTAGCTCTCTGCATTTTAAAAAACATTGTCCACTGTAGAAACAATATGCTAGATAGAGATAGTTACATTCCAGGCCCTGCTTAAAATTTACATAAATTATATCATTATACATTACCTAAAGCTTTGTGATAAAATCAGAAAATTATTTATTGCTGGTAATGTATCCTTTTGAAAAGAGTTCAGATAAAGTGCAATGGGCTTGATTTATCAAGCTAGGGCGAACAGGGGTGTACAATCACAAGTCAATCACGCGCAGGCAGGGGGCGGGATTGCACGCGAGACCGGGGAGATTTAAATTCTCCAACTAAGAGGTGGAGAAGAGTCTAGGAAGCAGTGGTCTGATGACTGGTGCTTGATAAATACTGACTGCAGGTTCTCTTTTGAGAACTGTTAGGCGAAGGGTTTAATAAATCGAGCCCAATGTGTAATTTTCTAATGTCCCGCATCTCGGTGTATGCAGTTGCTGCTGTAATGGTTGTTTCTCTAAAAAGGTGTAAAACTGTTGTAAATTCAGAGCTACCGCTGTATGTGTGTTTGTGTATAACACAAACACAAAAATCGAAGAAAAATTATAATAAAGCGATAATCGGTGGCGGGGGGGTGCTGCTTACGGAGCTTATCGTGCCCCCCTACTTACCCCACATTCCTAGTAGTCTAGTGGCCGAGCACAGCTGGGGGAATCCACGGCTTGCAGGTGACGTCATCAGGCCTCAGAAATCCAAATTTCTCTTACTTGGTGTATTCAGTCCACGGATTCATCCTTGTGGGATATTCTCAATCCCTACAGGAAGTGGCAAAGAGAACACACAGCAAAGCTGTCCATATAGCTCCCCTCAGGCTCCGCCCCCCCAGTCATTCTCTTTGCCGCTCTAACAAGTAGCATCTCCACGGGAGGGTAAAGAGTTTGTGGTGTTAGATTTGTAGTTTTTATTTCTTCAATCAAGAGTTTGTTATTTTAAAATAGTGCCGGTTTGTACTATTTACTCTGAGGCAGAAAGTGATGAAGATTTCTGCTGAGAGGAAAAAGATTTTAGCATGTTGTAACTAAAATCCATTGCTGTTCTCACACAGGACTGTTGAGTACCGGAGAACTTCAGTTGGGGGGAACAGTTTGCAGGCTTAACTGCTTAAGGTATGCTCAGTCATTTATTTCTAACAAGACCTGGTAATGCTAGAAGACTGACAGAGATCCCCATGAGGGAAGGTAAGCCATTTTCTGAAACACAGTATAGAAGGATGGCTTCAGTTAAGGGCTTAAATACTGGTAGACACTGTGATGGGCTAAATCGATTATTTTATTGATGGAATATTATATTTAAGTGTTTGAAACGTTGTAAACACTTTTTGGGGTTTTTATTTCGCCTGGCATATTATCAGACGCCTAGTCTGACTTAGGAAGGCCCCATAACTCTGGACTGAAAGGGGAGGGGGCCTCATTTTCGCGCCTCAGTTGCGCAGTTGATTTTCAAGATAGCTCATGCAGCTTCATGTGTAGAGTCCTGAGAGTGCAGGAGGACATCAAGGAGGCTTATATTTCTGCTACAAATAACCCTAAGGGAAGGTAGGGCCGCAGCAAAGACTGTGGCACCGTGCTGTAGTGTGTTAAACGGTTGTTTACTGCAATTTGCTCCGGTTTGGTCAATAAGGGGTTAATTGATTTAAAAATGTGTGTGCAATCATTTCAAAGCATTGGGATCATGTGTTGAAATTTTCATAAAGATCGGATGTTTTTTGGTGATTTGGAAAAAAGTGTGTGCTTTTTATTATTTAAAGACACAGTAACGTTTTTTCAAAAAGTGATTTTTTTTTCTGTATTGTAGTGCTGTATAAGTATGTCAAACATGTCTGAGACTTCAGATAGACCTTGTACTTTATGTTTGAAAGCCATGGCGGTACCCCCATTGCATTTATGTGTAAAGTGTGCTAAAACATCTAAGCATTTTAAAGACCATCCAGTGACACTTAAAAATGTAGCCCAAGATGATTCTTTAACCGAGGGTAATGAGGATAGTCCTTCTTCCTCTCCCCATGTGTCGACACCAGTTACGCCCGCGCAAGCGATGCCTAGTACCTCTAGCGCATTGGCTCCTATTACTTTACAACAATTAGCAGCAGTGATGGATAATTCCCTTGCAGCATTTTTATCCAAACTGACAGTTTTTCCAAGAAAGCGCGATAGCTCAGTTTTAAATACAGAGGATGAGCAATCAGACGCTGTGGATAATTTATCTGTAGTACCCTCACAAAACTCAGAAGTAGCGGTGAGGGAAGGTCTGTCTGAGGGAGATATTTCTGATACAGGAAAAGTTTCTCAGCGGGCAGATTCAGATTCCTTAGCGTTTAAATTTAAGCTGGAACACCTCCGCGTACTGCTTAAGGAGGTTTTAGCTACGCTGGATGATTGTGACCCCATGGTGGTCCCAGAAAAATTGTGTAAGATGGACAGGTTTTTAGAGGTCCCTGTATACACTGAGGCATTTCCGATCCCAAAGAGGGTGGCGGATATTGTGACTAGGGAGTGGGAGAGACCAGGTGTACCCTTTGTTCCCCCCCCTATCTTTAAGAAAATGTTCCCCATAAATGACCCCAGGCGGGACGAGTGGCAGAAGGTCCCTAAGGTGGAGGGGGCAGTTTCAACACTTGCTAAGTGTACAACTATACCAATAGAGGACAGTTGTGCTTTCAAAGATCTTATGGATAAAAAAATTGGAAGGATTGCTGAAGAAAATTTTTGTTCAGCAAGGTTTTCTTCTTCAACCAATTGCCTGCATAATTTCTGTAACTACTGCAGCGGCTTTTTGGTTCGAGGCCCTGGAGGAGTCGCTCCAGAGGGAGACTTCATACGATGAGGTCATGGATAGAATTCATGCTCTAAAGCTGGCTAATTCTTTTATCACTGATGCCGCTTTCCAGTTAGCTAAACTAGCGGCGAAAAACTCAGGTTTTGCCATCATGGCGCGAAGAGCGCTTTGGCTCAAATCATGGTCGGCGGATGTGTCGTCCAAAACAAAACTGTTAAATATTCCCTTCAAGAGGAAGACTCTTTTCGGCCCAGAGCTGAAAGAAATTATTTCAGATATCACTGGGGGCAAGGGTCATGCCCTTCCACAAGATAGGCCATTTAAGGCCAAAAACAAGGCTAATTTTCGCTCCTTTCGCAACTTCAGGAGCGGACCAGCTGCAACCTCTGCTGTCGCAAAGCAAGATAACACTTCCCAGCCCAAAGCAACCTGGAAACCCCTGCAGGGCTGGAATAAGGGTAAACAGGCCAAGAAGCCTGCTCCTGCTACCAAGACAGCATGAAGGGGTAGCCCCTGATCCGGGACCGGATCTAGTAGGGGGCAGACTTTCTCTCTTTGCTCAGGCTTGGGCAAGAGACGTTCCGGATCCCTGGGCATTAGAAATAGTTGCTCAGGGGTACCTTCTAGAATTCAAGGATTCTCCCCAAGGGGAAGGTTCCACAGTTCTCGTTTGTCTTCAGACCAAACAAAGAAACAGGCGTTCTTACGCTGTGTAGAAGATCTCCTAAGAATGGGAGTAATACACCCAGTTCCAATTGCAGAACAAGGACTGGGCTTTTACTCAAACCTGTTCGTAGTTCCCAAAAAGGAGGGAACTTTCAGGCCAATCCTGGATCTAAAGATTCTAAACAAATTCCTCAGAGTTCCGTCTTTCAAGATGGAAACCATTCGGACAATCTTGCCAATGATCCAGGAAGGTCAATATATGACTACCGTGGATCTAAAGGATGCGTACCTACATATTCCTATCCACAAAGACCACCATCAGTTTCTAAGGTTCGCCTTTCTGGACAAACATTACCAGTTCGTGGCCCTTCCTTTCGGGTTGGCCACCGCTCTCAGAATTTTCACAAAGGTGCTAGGGTCCCTTCTGGCGGTGTTAAGACCGCGGGGCATTGCAGTAGCACCTTACCTAGACGACATATTAATACAGGCGTCGTCTTTCCACAGAGCCAAGGCTCATACGGACATGTTCTGGCCTTTCTAAGGTCTCACGGGTGGAAGGTGAACGTAGAAAAAAGTTCTCTGTCCCCGCTTACAAGGGTTCCCTTCCTGGGAACACTAATAGACTCGGTAGAAATGAAAATTTTTCTCACAGAGGTCAGGAAGTCCAAACTGTTGAACACCTGCCGAGCTCTTCATTCCATTCCTCAGCCTTCTGTGGCTCAGTGCATGGAGGTAATTGGTTTAATGGTGGCGGCAATGGACGTAGTCCCTTTTGCCCGAATTCATCTCAGACCACTGCAACTGTGCATGCTCAAGCATTGGAATGGGGATTACGCAGATTTATCTCCTCAAATACAAATGGACCAGAAAACCAGAGACTCTCTTCTCTGGTGGTTGTCTCAAGTTCACCTGTCTCAGGGAATGAGTTTCCGCAGACCGGAGTGGATCATTGTCACGACCGACGCCAGTCTGTTAGGCTGGGGTGCGGTCTGGAACTCCCTGAAAGCTCAGGGTACATGGTCTCGGGAAGAATCTCTTCTCCCAATAAACATTTTGGAGCTGAGAGCGATATTCAACACGCTCCAAGCATGGCCTCAACTAGCGGAGGCCAAATTCTTTAGATTTCAGTCGGACAACATCACGACTGTAGCGTACATCAATCATCAGGGAGGAACAAAGAGTTCCCTAGCGATGAAGGAAGTATCCAGGATCATCAAATGGGCGGAGGATCACTCCTGCCATCTATCTGCAATTCACATCCCAGGGGTAGACAACTGGGAGGCGGATTTTCTAAGTCGTCAGACTTTTCATCCGGGGGAGTGGGAACTCCACCCGGAGGTTTTTGTTCAGCTGACCCAGCTATGGGGTATTCCAGAATTGGATCTGATGGCGTCCCGTCAGAACACCAAACTAACCCTTTACGGATCCAGATCCAGGGATCCCAAGGTGGCATTGATAGATGCTTTAATAGCGCCTTGGTCATTCAGTCTAGCTTATGTCTTTCCACCGTTTCCTCTTCTCCCTCGGCTAATAGCCAGAATCAAACAGGAGAAGGCTTTGGTAATCCTGATAGCGCCTGCATGGCCACGCGGGACTTGGTATGCAGACCTAGTGGACATGTCATCGGTCCCACCATGGAAACTGCCATCGAGGCAGGATCTTCTAATTCAAGGTCCTTTCAAGCATCCAAATCTAGTTTCTCTGCAACTGACTGCTTGGAGATTGAACGCTTAATCCTAGCTAAGCGTGGTTTTTCTGAATCAGTTATAGACACTTTGATACAGGCCAGAAAACCTGTCACAAGGAAAATTTACCATAAGATATGGCGGAAATATCTTAGTTGGTGTGAATCCAAGGGTTACTCGTGGAGTAAGGTTAGGATTCCTAGGATACTGGCTTTTCTCCAAGAAGGATTGGAGAAAGGTCTGTCAGCCAGTTCCTTAAAGGGACAGATATCTGCTCTGTCTATTCTGTTACATAAGCGCCTGGCAGCTGTACCAGACGTTCAGGTGTTTGCACAGGCCCTTGTTAGAATCAAGCCTGTTTACAAGCCTGTGGCTCCTCCTTGGAGTCTAAATTTGGTTCTTTCAGTTCTTCAAGGGGTTCCGTTTGAACCTTTACATTCCATAGATATTAAGTTATTATCTTGGAAAGTTTTGTTTTTAGTAGCCATTTCTTCTGCTCGAAGAGTCTCTGAATTGTCTGCTTTGCAGTGTGATTCACCCTATCTGGTGTTCCATGCAGATAAGGTTGTTTTGCGTACCAAACCTGGTTTTCTTCCAAAAGTGGTTTCTAATAAGAATATTAACCAGGAAATTATTGTTCCTTCTCTGTGTCCTAATCCAGTTTCTAGGAAGGAACGACTTTTACACAATCTTGACGTGGTTCGTGCTTTAGAAATTCTATTTAAAAGCAACTAAAGATTTCAGACAAACATCATCCTTGTTTGTTGTCTATTCTGGTAAGAGGAGAGGTCAGAAAGCGACAGCTACCTCTCTTTCCTTTTGGCTGAAAAGCATCATCCGATTGGCTTATGAGACTGCTGGACAGCAGCCTCCTGAACGAATCACAGCTCATTCTACCAGAGCTGTGGCTTCCACATGGGCTTTCAAGAATGAGGCTTCTGTTGAACAGATTTGTAAGGCAGCGACTTGGTCTTCACTGCATACATTTGCCAAATTTTACAAATTCGATACTTTTGCTTCTTCGGAGGCTATTTTTGGTAGAAATGTTTTGCAAGCAGTGGTGCCTTCCGATTAGGTGACCTGACTTGTTCCCTCCCTTCATCCGTGTCCTATTGCTTTGGTATTGGTATCCCACAAGTAAGGATGAATCCGTGGACTGAATACACCAAGTAAGAGAAAACAGAATTTATGCTTACCTGATAAATTTCTTTCTCTTACGGTGTATTCAGTCCACGGCCCGCCCTGACATTTAAGTCAGGTTCAAATTTTATAACTACAGTCACCACTGCACCCTATGGTTCTCCTTTTTCTCCTAACCGTCGGTCGAATGACTGGGGGGGGCGGAGCCTGAGGGGAGCTATATGGACAGCTTTGCTGTGTGATCTCTTTGCCACTTCCTGTAGGGATTGAGAATATCCCACAAGTAAGGATGAATCTGTGGACTGAATACACCGTAAGAGAAAGACATTTATCAGGTAAGCATAAATTCTGTTTTCTACTTATTTGACAAATAAGACCCTGTGGGAATGGGTTAAAATGTTAATAAAATATGCATCTTCCACACACATATATATACGTATATTACGGAACAGTGCTTCTTTGAGGGATGCCTTTAGTGACGTTATAGAACCCTCAAAGCATGCATCAGTAACCAAAAAGCCCCCCCCCCCCCCCCCAATTTTAATAAAATAAAACACAAATACTACCTTATTTAATGCATGTAATTAAACTTCGTATTCTAAAATATTTAAGCATTCAACAAGTGTACGGTCACTGGAAAATAGGTTTGTTGTATGTGGTTGTGCAATAAAGCTACTTTTTTTAATGTGACTTTAGTGGGAAGCTACTTTAATAAGTCCCTTTCTTTAGGGTTTCAAGGTGTCCAATATATAACTGTGTGTGTGGGGGGGGGGGGGGTGGGGGGTGGTGGCGGCGCAATTTCAGGTGAAGCCACCTCCCTGAAATTAGTTTTTGCAGGTTGGGATGTCTGTGTGTTTATATATATATATATATATATATATATATATATATATATATATATATATATATATATATATATATATATATATATATATATATATATATATATATATATATATATATATATATATATATATCAAACAAAAGCGCACTGATGGTGTCTGAGGACGGATTTTGTGACCCGAAAAGTTCACATTAAAGTGATCATTTGGAAATGAATCCCAATTGGAGTGCGCTTTTTTTGCCTGCTATTAAAACTTTTGCAGCACCGTGGGTTATTGTTGCATGAAGTCTGGATTCTCTGGATATAATATATATAATGGTATGGTTTGAATTGACTGGGTCAGCTGAAAAAAAAAAGTTGCGTGGGTTTCTCACTAAAAATTACCTGCAGTAGAATATGAGCAATATGTACAATATGAGCAATATGAGCAGCACCTAAAACTACAAAATAAACTCAGCACCGTAGAAATGGCTCTGCAAGCAGGGTTATTTTTGTATTTAATGTAATTTTAAAAACTCTAGTGCATAAGAAGAAGAAAAAAGTCAGTATATCTGCATTCATATCAGAATATTTCCTCTGTTAAACTATTAGTGCCAGTAATATCCCTCGAAATCTTCCGTTTCTCTCTGTGCCAGCAAATGTGCTGTTCATATTGTGACCCTATTTGCGTGACTAATGCCAATGATGAAAAGCAGGCGACTTTTTATGTCTGAGTTTCTAGTGAGGTAACTTTATTACAGCAACTTATTTTCTTTGACTGGTGTAGGATTATTATAGCTGTGTGTGCGGTCAGTACTAGGCACTGTCAGACTATTAGAATAAACCTAAGTAAACATTATGAATTTCTAACATTATTCTCCCTGTGGATATTGAGTTGGGCAGCACTACGTGGTCATTGCTGATTGGCTGTCCCACCCGAGTCTACCTTTTCATATTGGAGCTTTTCTTATCGGTCACTGACAGCTCACATTCAGCCCAGACATGAAACGGTTAAAATTGTACAATGACAACGGATACCTGGCGTGCGTTCTGAACATGATGGCTGAGCCTAAAGTGTACAAAACACTAAGGCCACGCCCTTTGGCAAGGTTTTCTGTCTCAATACAGTGTAGGTGACAGCTGTCAGGGAGCCACATTTGTTCCTAGTATTTAATATGCTAATAAAAAATACACTGGAAAAGTGCGGAGTTTAGAGCGGCTGACTAGAGTTCTAAGTCACACCCGTTACACCTGTATTTATTTATTATGCACTGTTCTGCATAAACCGTAAGAACCACACCCACAATATATTTAGCCACACCCACAAGGTAGAATCTGTAAAAACATTATTGGCATGGTCCTAAAAAAAAAGTCCAGCATTGAATTTACGCCCATTTTGACTTCACTCCGCCCCTAGCTCTCAGTTTGTGCCCCCAGCCTGGATGCTTCCCCAGTGTGGGAACCGCAACAGCGAGACCAAGCTGGGGGCACTGTTAGGTGTCTCGGCTCACTAAGCGCGAGTCCGAGGACCAGCATGGTCAGACCCGCATCTGGCAGCCTCCGCATAGCGAGCTCTGTGCTGTTGGTATTGGCGCTTACCGGCACCCCCCCTACAGGCAGCGAGCAGCAGGTGAGGTACCGGACAGTGCCACTTGTATGTACTGGTAGAGCATCACAGCATATTGATACCCTGCGTAGTCATGACTTTCTATGTACCGGTATTATTGTCACAGCTGTGTAGCTTCCCATACTGTGCAATTTACCATAGTTTTACTTTATCAGCATCCAAAAAATATATATTTATTTTAATGCAGAATTGTCTGTGTGCATATGTTTTAATAGAGTTCACAAGTAAAGTAACACCTTTTCTATCAGATAATATACATATGTGTGTGTATATATATGTGTGTGTGTGTATATATATATATATATATATATATATATATATATATATATATATATATATATATATATATATGTGTGTGTGTGTGTGTGCCACAAATAATTTAAAATATACTGCTATTAAACTTATTCCATAATTATATATAATAATCATTGTTGTAATCTTTTAAAATAAGTTTATTAATAAATTACACATTTAATTTTATCCAAAATAAATTAGTATGTTTATAATTACATGCTACGGAAGATTTAATTTTTAATTGTGCAACATAATAATGCCTATAAGTTTGAAACCATGTTTTCTGGTTAAATGCATTTTCCACTTTATTATGTATTCTATGTATATTCTGTGCCTGTACCTTACAGGTGTTTTTAAATTGATTTTTTAAGGATGATTGGGTTGTTAACATAAGCCTTGGGCCACGTCAGTTCTCCTAACAGATTTCATTAGCTTTGTATTTATGTTGCTATGCAGGGGATGCTTTTAGTTTTTAACTAATTTCGCTTTTATAAGTATATGATGGTTAAACCTTTTCCAGCTAATGATACACAGGTCTACATAAACACTTTGCTATTGCCATATTTTATTGTTCAGGATAAAAAATAGTCACTAGTTTGATAACAGATGGTAATTTGGTTATTGCGTGACATCTGAACACTGGTGCTGTCTCAGCTGCTGTAGTAATATTTGTTTTTATGGTTGATTTACCAAATTTGTGAACATTACTTTAATGTGCTATATTGACATTTTTAGAGTGTGCAAAGTGATCTATAATTTTTATTTAGAAAGGGCAAACATTCATCTATCAAAAGCATGATTAATTTTGTATTTTTCACGTAAACGTCCACTAGGCCTGGAGTAGTATGACATTGCTTGGGTCAAGTAAAAACAATAATGCTTTTGCAATATGAACATAAAAACTACTATAAGAAAGAACATTCTTTGTTTTAACACTTTCTTATTGCTCTTTTGCTTGTAACTTTGTTTAACCTCCCTATAGGGTTAAATACATACTAAAAGTTGTCTCTGGACTGGCAGAACATTATTGATTTAAAGCTGAACATGGCAAGTGATTGGTAGCTATGCACACATGTTCCTGCTGCTCCTGATTGGCTCAGCAGCCATATTCAGCTTTAGCTCAGCAGTACGTCTAGTCCAGAGCTGCCTTTAAAGGGACATTCTGATTTATAAATGACATGCTCAAATTTGTTATAGCATGCAATTTTTTACATCACTGACCCTAGATTTCTGGACTTTAAATGGATTTAAACAGTTATCTAGGGTCCGTTATTAAAGTTTGCGGACAATCAATGCACACATGGCTGAATTTTGGCCTTAGCCGACTGTCACATAATTATTATTGTTAATCCAATTATTATTATGAATGTATTTTTAGATACAAGAATACAGTAAATATTGTTACATCAATTTATTTTAGCTGTTTTTCTATTTTTAGTATTAAACATGACACATCAATAGAGGGGTTTTCAAGCAGCATAAGGTGCCTTTATGGTAAAATGTATTGTTTCATAAATACATAGATGTCCATAAGGATACATTGTTCTTCTCATTCTTTATAGTTTAAAAAAACAAACACTTTCTTTATGCGCAGAGATACTAAACCCAATTTTTCCTTTTTTCATGATTCAGATAGAGCATGCAATTTTAAGCAACTTTCTAATTTACTCCTACTGTCAATGTTTCTTCGTTCTCTTGCTATCTTTATTTAAAAAGCAGGAATTTAAAGCTTAGGAGCCAGCCCATTTTAGGTTCAGCACCCTTTATAGCTACATTTAGCAAACCAATAAGCAAACATAACCCAGGACTGAACCAAAAATGGTCCGGCTCTTAAGCGTTTACATTCCTGCTTTTTAAATAAAGATAGCAAGAGAATGAAAAAAAAATTAATAGGAATAAATTAGTCAGTTGCTTAAAATTACATGCTTTATCTGAATCATGAAAGAAACAATTTGGGTTTAGTGTCCCTTTAATCATTATATACATTTCTTGTTTTAAAGCTAAAATACAGAGTTTACAATAAACATAAACGTTTCATTTGTATTTCATTGTACATTTTCAATTGAATGTCTGTATGCTTCCTCACTGGAGCTGTAAGTGCTTAAATGTTCCTGTCCAATAATTTATTTTTCTTTTTTTCTTTCTTTCGTCTTCATCTTTGCACCTGCGGTAGTGCACTTAAATTTCTTTGAAAAACAAGTGGTCCCTGTTGGCTTTCACTTGCTAACAAGGTGTGCTGCTAGGGTAATTAAATAGAATTTGCAAGTCACAATACACTGCACTCAGTTTCCATAGCTCATATATTTGTAGTTTAATGTATTAGAGCTTTACAAATACCCGTGTTTTGTTTTGGTTTTTGGTTTTAGTCTACAGATGTAAAATGGGGGGGGAATGACTATTTATTTTTCTTAAAGGAATGCTATGTCACAATTACGAGAAGATAGTAGATAATTGTGTACTAACCTTGGCACAGGTGTTGCACAACAAGATTAAGCAATATTTGAGGAAACCATTTTATTTGTTCATCAATTTTTGGGATTTCTCTGTGTGTAACTGAAACTCAGACCTTAACTAGACGTCTTCCTATTTCCTTGCCAGATCAGCTTCTTTTTTTTTTTTTGTATTATTTTTCAACACCACAGCAAAGCAGAATAGTGTTTTGTGAATATTTTATATTGATTTAAAGGGACACTAAAGTAGGTTGAAATTATAATGGGATTGTCCCTTTATTTATTTTTTTAACACATGGTCCCTTTGTCCGCAGAACTTTTTGAATGGATGTCCTGTTTTTTTTTTCAGTTTTTTTTTTTTTTTTTTTTTTTTTTTTTTTTTAAATCATAGCTGTTAATTGATATATTTTTTTATTATACATGCACAATACTTACACTGGCATTATTTTTATGACTATTGCAGTGCTATGGCATGCAATATCTGTAGCTTTTAGTAGCTCGGCAACTGCACAACTACAGTTCCCTGCATGCTGCAGTGGTGGACTCGTGTAAAAGGAGGTAGAAGTCTGTGCACCTTTTTGGTGGCGTCTGAATGGGAAGTGGGGACCAGTGTTAATTTTGTCGACTTTAACTAGACTAAAATGAGTATAAAACTAAAGAAATTCTGATGACTAAAAAAACGACTAAAACTAAAATGGCATTTTAGTCAAAAGACTATGACTAAAACTAGATAAAATTTGCTGACAAAAACGTTTTATGCAAGGTGTTATAATCAATCCATATCTAATTACTACTCTTTTGTCAAATTTATGAAACTTATTTTTTATTAAATTTTAAGATAAATAGACATGTTATATACCACAACAGTTAAATCTGTATTGCATGTTCAAACCTTAATACCATAAATAAAAACAGGTTAATAAACCTCTACTCCAGAAGTATATAATGAGTTTGGAAGTTCTAGAGCAGTGCTAATATCGTTGCCGAAATTCTTTCGATTTTGTGAACAATCAATTGATTCTTACACTAGAAATAAGCATAACCCACAAGTATGGGTTTAAGTTATGCTGTGCCTGTGCTAGCTGCAGACACTTTTTGTTGTGTTGAGTTACTTGTTTTAATTATTAACAGAGAACTTAAAGTTTTTATATTGGGTAATATGTGCAATACAACCAATACAGTTTACAGTTTTGTTTTTTTATATTTTTAAAGTTGCACTTCTGTTTGTTTATGAAACTTGGTTTTATTTAATTTTAAGTTTAATAAAGATGTTATATATCACAACGGCTAAATCTGTATTTGTATTGCATGTTTAAACCTTAATACCATAAATAATAACAGGTGTTATCTTTACTCCTGAAGTATATAATCAGTTTGCAAATTATAGAGAAATGCTTAAATAATGCATTACACTTTAACTAAACCTTTACATTTTAGTCGACTAAAACTAGACAAAAACAATTCAGGTGACTAAAATACGACTAAAACTAAGACTACATCGAAATTTTCCTTCAAAATTAACACTGGTGGGGACTGGCAGATTGTGAGCAGAGAGAGAGAGTTGATCTGCAGATAGTGAGCAATTGAATGTGAGATAGTTTAAAAGCAGAGAGATTACCCTGAGTTTATGTTTAATAACTATTAATGTGTTTTTATTGTGATGTGATATGTTGCGTATATTAATTTATAAAACCAAAATGGTTTAGGTGTAAATAGATGGAGTCTTCTGGCTAACCAATTTAAAAAATCACCTGTTAAAAAATAAATAATAGGAATTACAGTTGATTATGGCTGGTATATATTATCTGTATGTTTTCAGCAATGTTGCATGTTATGTTGATAATAACCATGATAGTAGCTGTTATTTTCATTAAATATTTAATTTAATGGGACTGTCTACTCCTGAATTGTTGTTGTTTTAAAAATATTGATAATGGTCAGTTTTGCATAACCAACATGGTTAGATTAATATACTTTTTACCTCTGTGATTACCTTGTATCTAAGCCTCCGCAGACTGACCCCTTATTTGAGTTTTTTTACAGACTTGCATTCTAGCCAATCAGTACTGACTCCTTGGTAACTCCATGGGAGTGAGCATCTGTATGGCACACATAAACTAGCACTGTCTAGCTGTGAAAAACTATCAAAAATGTACTGAGACAAGAGGTCAGCCTTCAAGGGCTTAGAAATTAGCATATGAGCCTAACTAGGTTTAGCTATCAATACAAAATACCAAGAGAACAAAGCAAATTTGATGATCAAATTTAAATTGGAAAGTTGTTTAAAATTGCCTGCCCTAACTGAATAATGAAAGTTTAACTTTGACTAGACTGTCCCTTTAAATTAAATGGTTTGAAATGCTACAACCAAAACCTAGTCTAATTCATCCTTTTCATTTTGAGCGTGTTGTCTATGAAGTGTCCCTCCCCCCCCACCCCCCTCTCAGATCTTGTCACCTTACACCACTGGTTTTCAAATCTCCCTAAGCATGGCTACTGTTATCATGCTTTTTTTTCCTGCACCTGTCTTCAATGCCGTTCTCTTATTTTAACTCATTACAATGATCAATTAGGGAAGTTTTGCATCATCACACTGGGTGCCACCATCTTGGCGCTTATGTAACTTTTAAACTATGGGGGAAAAAAAATCTTGCAAAATGTAACACTTTCACTCTCTATTATGTGAGCTAAACTGAAGTGCAATGTACAGCTATCAAAAAGCAGAACTGTGAAACTGCACTGCTTCTATCACAGGATGTAACAATACGTAAGCTACAGGATAGCGGTGCCCAGTATAAAATGCAGAGCTTTACCAGCTGGATTCTATAATGAGGCAAAATGAGAGAACAGCTTTAAAGTGATGGTAAATCCTAGCGTTTGTGAAACGCTAGGATTTACCATTGGAATAAATAAAGGGAATTCCAGTCATGAAGTATAACATACTTCACGCTGAAAGTTCCTTTATTTGTTTGAAGCGTTCACGCGCGGAGTGCTTCAGGCAGCCCACGGGAGAACGCTATTTTGCTGTGAGGTGATGTTTCCACCTCTTAGTCAATAGCGTGCGGGCTATCCAGCTTGGCGCCAGCTGGTAAAGTATATATATATCTGTGAAAAGGTGTCATGGAAAGATTTACCAGATAGATAGCCACAGTACAATATCACAAGGAAAATATGCCATAATAAATTTGTGCTAGCCAGGTAAAGTGATCTGTACCACATATGCTTCTTTGTATGTAGTGAAGTTAGATGCAGAAATGTAAGCTGCAGCATACTTGTTATGCAATCCAGCCTATCTAGTGTGGAAGTGGAAAAGGCAATTAGTTATGTTACATTACATGAAATGTGGACATAATAATCTAAAAAATAAATGTATATTTATTGTATTCCTTTAGCCTTATATGACTTTTAAACATTTATGTTGGGGGGGAACACTTTTATATTGATATAGATCTAAGGCCTCTTTATTTTCCATCTGGTCCATACTTTAGATTTATTAAAAATAATATATATATTTTATTGCCTATATCCATATACATTACTGTTAACATTTTATAACTTGGCACATAGACTACACAGCTGCCTAATGCTTCTAAATCACGTTCTAAATGTAATTGTGTTTTCTTGTGCAGTTAACTGGAGTCTTGGATGACTGCTTCTGTGATGTTGAAAGCATTGATGCATTTAACAACTACAAGATTTTCCCAAAGATACAGAAACTGCAAGAACGCGATTATTTTAGATATTACAAGGTAAGTTGTGCATAACTGTACATATTTCAATACCTACAGTTCAATTTTTGCAAACTTTGTAAAGTTTACAGAGAACAAATACTTCAAATTACACTGGTTAAAAAACTGTAGAGTAGGAAATTAGTGAATTTTACTAAACTGTTTAAATGCAAAGTACATCTATATTTTTATTTTAAAAAATAAAAATGTAATATTTCATTTTCTTGTCGTTTTTTTCTTTTGTTTCATAATAACTTTTCTAATGTTTTAAAAACATACATTTTAAGAAAAAATGCTACTCTTATCATAAATTAAAGGAAGATGAGATGGTAATATAAAATGATACATTGTATATATAAAACTGTACAATATACTTTTATTTTTTTTTTTTTATTTTTTTTATTTTTTTGAAAACTGTTTTATTGATTCAAAACAAGATTGTACAATGCATTTCGAATGATATTCTTATCTATGGTAGACATATATTATATACATGGCATTGACATTATTGGTTTTGAGCTAACTATAACCCGGGTTCTTGTAAATGTCTCAAAGTCCAAAGTTTCACACCGGGGATTGATAACTGGTCTATGTTAACTTACTCTTATACTTTGAATCACAAAAAAGAGAATTGAATCTTAAAGATAATAACAGTTTGTAAACAACTTAAGCTTGCACATAAAACAAACAGAAGAAGAAAGAAAGTAAAAGAAAAAAGAAGAAAAGAAAAGGGGAAAAAGAAAATATCTGTCTTCCGCTATATTATATGTCTCGAGGAAGTACGTCTTCAAAAGAGATTTTAAAAGTGTGGTTGTCAATCTGTCCTTTCGTTCTTTAGTCCTTCTAAAGAAAGTCTTGTTGAAGTGCCCCCCCTGGGGGCCTAGGAGCTAAGTTTCCGTGGATGCAGTTGGGGCGCCATCTCGTCTACCACCCTCCCATAGGAATTTTATGTCTGCTAGCATGTGTGCTTTCCCCCTCTTAGTGTAGCCATATTCCTCCATGTTTAGGAGGTCAGTTACTTTGTCTATCCAGTTTGTCAATGTCGGTGAGTAGGGGGTCTTCCAGTGTAAGGCTATGAGCGATTTGGCTCCTGTCATGCTCATTTGGAGTATAGTCAGTCTTAATTTGCATGGTAGTTTCGGCAGGTCATTCAGTAGCGCAATTCTAGGCGACAAAGAGATGTCATTCCCCAGTAGTGGTCTAAGATAACTTTCCACTGCGCTCCACAGGGGTTGTACCTTGGGGCAACTCCACCACATATGTAGGTAGGTGCCTCTCCCCTCACACCCTCGCCAGCATTTCCCTGAGCTTTCAGGGTAGATAGATTGTAACCTCTCCGGGGTGAGGTACCAACGTGATAAGACCTTGTAGTTGAGTTCTAGGGCTTGGGGGGAGGTTGAGGCTTTCCCTGTTCGCATGAAAATGTATTGCCAATCTTCTATCTGTAACTCAGTGCGAATTTCTGTATGCCAGTGATATGTGTATGAAGGGAGTTGTTGTGCATGTTTTCCTTGGATCATTTTCTTTGCTAAAGACAGTGAATGTCTTGCTGTTCCTTTAGTGATGCAGTGGCTCTCAAATGGGGTTAGCTCCCTCAGGTAGTCCTGTCTATGGGGTGATGTATGTACAAAGTGAGCTAACTGGGAATATTTTAACCATCCTGAATAACTACCTCCTAGTATGTCATTCAAATCTTCTTTCTTTTTGAGCTTCCCCCGTGTAACAAATTCATTTAATGGACTAGTATACCCCCAGCCCGTCAATCTCCTTTGACCTTTATCCAATCCCCCTATTAGTTCTGCATTTCTCGGGATTGGGAATAGTGGAGAACGAACTCCCGAGATATGTTTTCTCCTTGTGGTGATTAAATCCCAAGATTCAAATGTTCTACGGTGTATGGTAAGCTCTGTACACTGGGGTGGTCTGAGTTCTTTAGGGACCCAACAAAGGGCTCCTACCTCAGGGGTTTTGAGGATGTGTGAATCTATTGCTACCCACGCTTTAGTATCAGCCGACCTGTGCCAATCTATTACTCTCTGCAACGTTACTGCGTCTAGATAATCTTGTATACAAGGTAAGCCTAATCCTCCCCTATCCTGTGTTCTATATAGGTTTTCCCTATTCACCCTCGGCTTAATTTTCCCCCAGATAAATAGATTGATAAGTTTTTGTATATGCACTACATACCATTTGGGGACTGGGATTGGGAGGGTTTGGAATACGTACAAGACCCTGGGCAAGACTGTCATTTTAACACATTGAGTTCTCCCCCACCATGTAATTGGTTTAGATGACCATGTATTGAGGTCTACTTGTAGTTTGCGAGAAAGTGTCAGGTAGTTTTCGTCGAATAGTTGTGCCATGTTTGGGGAGATATTTACCCCCAGATATTTTAAAGATTTTTCTTGTAGTTTTAATGGGCATATCTCACTGATGGAGCAAAAGTTGGGGGTAGGGAGTGATATGTTTAAAATTTCTGATTTATGTTTGTTAACTAGGAAGTTGGAGAATTTACCAAAGGTGTCTATTTGTCGCAGCACTTCAGGTATACTGGTGAGGGGATCTGCTAGTGAAAATAAGATGTCGTCTGCGTACATCGCTACTTTAAAGCTATGAGGTCCTATTGGGATTCCTTTAATCTCTTCGTTCTGCCTGATGTTAGCTGCAAGGACTTCCATAGTCAGGATAAACAGTATGGGGGATAAGGGGCAGCCCTGTCTCGTCCCATTTTTTATGTCAAAGGGATCTGAAAGCATTCCATTGGCTTTGACTCTAGCTGTAGGTTGGGAATATAAACTAAGTATACGTTGTATCATTTTGGGGCCGAATCCTTGGGAATGTAAAGTTTCTTTTAGAAAGGTCCAATTAATGCGATCGAATGCCTTTTCGGCATCTGTCCCTATAAGGACTGAAGGGATGTTATAACGTTTGGCATAAGAGGACAAGGTAACCGCCCTAATTGTGTTGTCCCTGGCTTCCCTCCCAGGGACAAAACCCACCTGATCCGTATGTATGAGGGAGCTAAGTATTCCATTAATTCGTGTGGCCAAAATCTTGCCCAGAATCTTGACGTCCGAATTTAAGAGGGATATAGGCCTGTAACTACCCGGGTCGGTGGGGTCTTTGTTGGGTTTTGGTATGACCGAAATATGTGCCATCAGCATATCCCTAGAGAGAGTAGGGTTTTCGTCTAAGGTGTTGAATAAGTGCAATAGGTGTGGAGCTAGAATACCTTTAAAGGATTTGTAGTATGCGTTGGTAAAGCCGTCGGGACCTGGGCTCTTTCCTGTGGGTAAATTGGTAATGGCTCTAACAACTTCTGTTAATGATATGGGAGCTTCCAAAGCTTCCTTTTGTGTTTGATCTAAGGCCGGAAGGTCTGCGGCTTTTATATATTCCTGCATGTCTTTCAAGTGTTCCAACGTGTCTATGCTGTCTAAATTGTATAGCTTAGAATAGAATTTACTAAAATAGTCTGCTATTTGTTTGCTATCATGTAAGTGTTGTTTGTCTGTGGTCACTAGCTTTTCCACTTGGGATCTAGCGCGTTGGGCTTGTAAGAGTTTAGCGAGGAGAGGGCCTGATCGGTTTCCTTCGTAAGCATATAGCTTCCTAATATTTAGAGCTTTTCTTTGTGCTTCCTTCCTTAAAATATGATTTAGATCCTGTCTGGTTTTGGTTAACATGGTGTATATCATAGTATCTGATGGTGCATTTTTGTGTTGGAGTTCTAAATTCCCTAGTTGCCCTGTCAAAGTGTGTACTTTCTCATTATATGTCTTCCTCCTAAATGACAATTGTTTGATGCATTCTCCCCTCATAACAGCCTTATGGGCTTCCCATACCAGTTTAGGTTTCATATCAGGTGTAGCATTTATTTGGAAATATTCCCGTAATGTCTTAGTCAGGGTCTCTTTGGTTGCTGGATCGTTGAGGAGCGAGCTGTCTAATCTCCATATGAAGGGGGTGATAGGATGATTGGGCCATTTCAGATTGATGCTTATCTGGGAGTGATCTGACCAGGCAGTTGGCTGAATATCGGATTCTGTGGCTAGAGCTAGGTTGTGTCTCTCAATTAAGAGGTAATCTATTCTCGTGTAGACTGCCCAGGGGTGAGAATAAAACGTGTAGTTTCTTTGTGAACTATGCTGTATTCGCCAGACATCTATCAGGCCTAGCTGTGACAGGCAATTATAAATCGCGTTTGGGGGTCGGGCTAAGGAGGGTGTCTTCCCAGAGGAGGAATCTAACGTGGGGTCCAATGTTACATTCAAATCCCCACCCAAGATTAAAGTCCCCTTCTTATTATCGTTTATTAGTTTGCTAAGTTGGTTGAAGAATTTCGCCTTATGATTATTGGGAGCATATACATTTGCTAAGGTCACCGGGTTGTTAAATAGTGTCCCTATTAGTATCAGAATTCTACCCTCATCATCTGTTACTTTTTTCGTTAGTTTAAAATGAATATTCTTGTGTAGCAGAATCCCCACACCATTTGCTTTTTTACCTGGTAGGGAGTTAAAATAAACCTCTGGATGTGACTTGGAGAGGAATCTAGGTTCCGCCTGCTCTTTGAAGTGGGTTTCCTGAATAAAGATAATCGAGTCTTTGTGTTTAGCAAAGCATCGCAGTGCTATTGAGCGTTTTGTGGGAGAGTTTAGTCCCTTCACATTTTGTGAAATAAGCGTCAATGTGTTGTCAGTCATTTGTGAGTGTGTCGAGTATATGTAAAAGCTCTTACCCCATGTAGGTAGTCAGCAGTGGTAGTTGTCAAAGCGGCTGCATCAGGATGACCTGGCTTGTAGTAAAGGACAGAAAGGAAGAAGGTCGGATAAGGTGACTTTACCCTTTTAAGTGGAGCAGAAGTAACAGACATGAGAGGAAAAACAAAAGAAAAATTAACATAACTGTAATAATACAAATCTTTTAACAAAATCTTGATACATCTCAATAGTGCAAATAAGGGGTATAAACCCATATCTACTGGAAGTCGGGGGACTATGGGAAGCAAGAGAAGGAAGTGGAGGGAAAGGGGGAGAAGCTGAAGGTGGATGGAGGGAAGGGTCGGGGAGGAAAGGGAGGAAGGGGGAAGGGGCGAGGAGGGAATAGAAGGGAGGGAGAAGAGCAGCTGGCCAAAGTAACAATAGTAGTAGTAAAGGGGGATGAAGAACCAAGTTTGGCCAGCTCTGTTTCCGGGGCGGTACCCCGAGCCGGGATGGGGAAATTGGAGGTAATTCAACTAATGGAACATTTCAACTCTTTCAAATAAACCCCTCAAATCATTCAATTACAGTGAAGGCAGTTTATAATAACTATTTCAATATATTAACTGTTGATCAAACCTAACATATCTGGTGAAGCCTATGAGGCTAGCAGTCAGCACTTGGCCTCGAGTCACCTAAGAAGAAAGACTCTGTATATGTCATGCAGCAATTCAGGTTATATCTTCTTCTTCTCCGTCTCCAGTCAAGGAGCCAGAGGGGGTGTTTCTCCTTTTTTTCGGGACTGTTGTCCATTCTGGGCGTTGTGGCCTCTGTGGGAGGTTAGTCTGAGTTTTATTACCCCGGTCTGGGGCTTTTAAAGATGGAAGGGATGGTTGCGATATTTCCAATTGCTTGCAGAAGCTCTCTATGTCCTCAGGGCTCCTATATGTATAGATCTTGTCGTCCTTTGTGACTTTGATAGAAAAAGGGAAGCCCCATCTATATGGGATGCCAAGGTCGGTTAAATGCAGAGTTAGGTACCGTGCTTCTTTTCGTTTCGCCAATGTGAGGCTGCTAAGGTCTGCATATATCTGTATACTGTCTTCCCCAAAAATGATCGGTGATTTCTTTCTCGCTGCCTGCAAAATTCTCTCTTTGTCTGTAAATTTATGACAGCACAAGACAATGTCCCTTGGAGGAGCTGTTGCGGAAGGCCGTGCTCTCAAGGCCCTATGTGCTCTGTCCAGAACAATAGTTTCGCCTGTATTCAGATCCAGCAAGTATTTAAATAAGTTTTGTAGGTATGAGGCTATTTGTGCTTGAAGTATCTGCTCCGGGACACCTCTGATTCTGAGGTTCTGTCGCCTACCTCGATTGTCGAGGTCCTCCATTTGTTCCTGCAGCCGTACTATCGCTGTATTCTGTTGTTGAACAGCTTCTTCTAGGTTATCTGAGGTTTTAGTCGTTTCTTCTACTTGTTCTTCTAGCAACATCACTCTATTTCCTAAAGCAGTAATTTCTTTCTTTACCCCTGCTAAACCTTCCTTAATCGCTTGGTTAACCTGTGACATGAAAAAGGTAAGATCCTTCTTGGTGGGAAGGTTGTCCAAGTCAGCTTTTGTGAGTGGGGTGTTTTGAGTGTCGCCCCATTGTGAGTTTTCTTCCAAGCCATCTGCGCTGTCTTCAGTAAGCATGTTTGTGTTTGAGGATGTTAGCCCTTCTTGGGGTTTGAAAAAAGCATTTAGCTTGGTATTTGCAGACATAGCTGGTTTATTTGACTTTTCAGCTTTATGCTTGTTGCGTGATGCCATGTTGGTCTTTTATTTAGAGGTATCTCGGCTGCGGATTCCGCGCCCTCGTGATTATGAGAAGGGAAAAGTTTGTGTAACCTCAGAATGTTCTATGTATTTGCTGCTGTTAAATGTTCCACTGTCACCCAATGATGAGTGTGGGCTGCATCTAATTTGTATAGGTGTCGTCCGGAGGAATTCTTTGACCGTTTTAAATAAGGACAGGCTGATTGTTTATAAATATAGTTACTGTCCCTGCGGCTTTTCTGGCATGGAGGCCGGTTTTAGCATTATCCCCCCTCGGGGGTTTCCATGTTAGGCTGAAATAATATTGAGGGCCTGCCAGGAGTGCAGTTTGTAGAGGCTTATGTAGATTGATATCTCGTGTTTCAGGGGGGGCCTAAGTGCTAGGTCAGTCTCTGCTTGTAATGTCCCTTGTGAGCCCCTGTCGTGTGCATTAAATGTATACTTGCGGTCAGCTGTAGGTGTAGGTAATCAGCGGCATCGATGTCCAGCTCCTTTCTGGTCCCTTTTACATTCAGAGTGGGTTGCTTTGGTCCGCTTGCTGCTAATTGTTCTCACCGCTGCTGCCTAGTATGTGTTGTAGCTGCGTCACCATGCTCCTGCGCGATGCTTAGGCCTCGGGGTCGGCGTTCTCACAAAATTGTGTTGATGTGGGGGTTTTTCACCCATGTTAGGCTCCCAAGGTGGTCGGATAGATGATGCCTCCTAATGGCAGTAAATTAGTGTTTGATACTGCCCGGGGGACCCGCCACCCGGTTTCAGAGCTCCGGAGCTATCTTATTCTGCGGCCATGTTCTTCGTCGGCCGACTCCGCCCCCCCAATATACTTTTATTTATTGTATCCCTTTTTTTGTAATTCCATTCTGAAATTGGGAGCTTTTCACTTCCTGTTAGACATGGAAGTGCAGAAAACAGTTATATTCCACACAGCCATTGGCTGCACACTCAAGTGACCTATTTATAACTGTCTCTAATTGGCCACAGCAGAGAAGGTAACCTAAGTTTCAACATGGCAGCTCCCATTGTTTAATAGACACTAAAACTTTACACTTATTTTGTCAATATTTAAACAACTAATGACACTTTAAAAAAATACGTCTGCATGTTATTCTCAGACTAATCTTTTCTTTGAATGCATCATTCTATCTAGCATTTATTTAGTGTTTAATGTCCCTTTAAATAGATATTGTGAAGAGAATGTTGTGTATTAAATAACTCTACCTAAACACAATTTCTAATTCATACATTTGAAATTGACCCTCCTCAAATAACATTATTTTTCTTTGTTTCATTTAAAATTGTTGTCTTAAAATTATACTACAGCTTTTTTTTAAAATTATTTTTCCTTTTTATTCTGTTTTATATCCACAAACAGAGCTGAACGAATAATCCTTATTAGCCAATGAACAATCTGTCTCAAGTGAGTTGAGTTGTGCTTAGTCATGCACATCCCGTTAGTTTAATAATAAACCTACACCGCTTTAACTTATAGAGCAATAATAGAGATACATTAAAGGGATACTAAACCCAAATTTTTTCTTTTGTGATTCAGACAGAGCATGCAATTTTAAGCAACTTTCTAATTTACTCCTATTAAATTTTCTTCATTCTCTTGGTATCTTTATTTGAAATGCAATAATGTAAGTTTAGATGCCGGCCCATTTTTGGTGAATAACCTGGGTTATTCTTGCTGATTGGTGAATAAATTCATCCACCAATAAAAAAAAGTGCTGTCCAGAGTCCTGAACCAAAAAAAAAGAAGCTTAGATGCCTTCTTTTTCAAATAAAGATAGCAAGTGAACGAAGAAAAATTGATAATAGGAGTAAATTAGAAAGTTGCTTAAAATTGCATGCTCTATCTGAATCACAAAAGAAAAAAATTGGGTTCAGTGTCCCTTTAAATGCTCTCATTTGTTAGTGTGCTAGACCAGCCCTTCTTAAACTGTGGGTCGCCACACCATATGGGGTCGTGTAACCCTAATGTGGAGGTCGCGAAAAATTCAGGGAGGCCTGTGTAATATATTTTTTTATTATTATTATTTTTTTATATACGTGTACGCTTTTCAACAAAAGCTATAAAGAGAATGAAAAAAATTGATAATAGAAGTAAATTAGAAAGTTGTTTAAAATAGCATGCTCTATTTGAATCATGAAAGAAAAATGATGGGTTTTATATCCTTTTAAGTAATCAATTTATCCATGTAATCTGTTTTTATGCATCCATATAATTTTCAAAGACTAGATTAAGTTTTAAAAAAGTCATATCTTTACTAAATAAAAATGGCAGTGTTATGGGGTTTAATTATGGTAAACGTATGTGTTGAATATGATGAGAATTGTAAATGTCCCAGTTTAGCACTCTGCTTTTAATTAAACTATGGCTACAATATGAAAACAAAACTACCTTGCATAAACATAATGTAGAATTTGTTCACTATAATTTAAAATAGATAATCCTGCTGGTTAACCAGATTCATTTTTTTTCCAGGTTAATCTGAAAAGGCCATGTCCTTTTTGGCCTGAAGATGGCCATTGTACCATTAAAGACTGTCATGTGGAGCCATGTCCTGAGGTATATTATATCTGTGATTTAAAACCTATTTCATAAAAAACTTAGGAGGATATTTTTTTATTATTTTTTTCTTTCCTAAATATGGTGAGTCTACAACGTCAACAATTATTGTTGGGAATATCACTCCTGGTCAGCAGGAGGAGGCAAAGAGCACCACAGTTAAACTGATAAGTATCACTTCCCTTCCCACAAACCCCAGTCATTCTCTTTGCCTTGGTGCATGGAGGAGGTGAAGTTTTGGTGTCTGGAGAAAGTTGGATCTCTATCGCTACAAGCAAGATTTTAACTACTTTGAAAGCCAGAGTTGGTTACTCTGTTATTTCCCCTTTTTCAAGGATTGGGTCTAGCTGTACTCCACGTTAGTCTCTTCAGTAGGGCAGTGGTGGCTTTAAAGCAGTTAGAAACTTTTAAGGTGTGCCTTGATGCGTTTTCCTAACATAATTGCTGCCTATGGTATAGAAAGCCAGAGTGGGTTTACTCTGTTCATTCTTTTTTTTATACAGGTCTCTGGGAGGAGTATGTGTCCTCTCATACCGTGTGAGCAGTCCTCCTGCTGGACGGCTAGATACAGGTAAGTGCTTTAGTTCTTCTAAGTTGGGAGACTAGCACTGGGAAAGATTCACTTTGGCTGACGTAGCTCACTGCAAAATAAACAAGCAGTCCTGGTTTATAACCTCAATAAGTTTTCAACATTGCCTGTAATATTTATTGGGACATTGTATATAATCCTTTGGGAAAGGATTTTTTTAGGCAGCGGCAGGCACTGTTATATGTGTGAGACATGTAATTATTCCCTGTGTGGGGGAATCATTCATTGAGGCTGTAATTTTTATTTTGAGAAGCATATATATTTTAATATGTTCTGCAGCGTTTTACATTCCACTGTAGTACAGGGGTCTGTTATTTGTGGGAAGAGAATAATATGTATTGTTCTAGCTCCCTACTGCCCATAATAGGTCCGCCAAGAAGCTCTGAGAATGAGCGGTGTGGGTTAGGGCTGGGACCTTTTCACTAAAGGTTATGGGAATTGTAGTGCGCCATTTTTCCTTTCAATGTGCACTTCTTGCTCCATGTGGCTCCGCCTCCTTCTCTGTCTGAGAACGAAGTGGCGCCATTTTCAGTCTTGGAGTCTGTCAATGTGGCCCGCCTCCTTCTTTGTGTAACGGAGCGGTGGTTTCGTCTGCGCTTTTAGTCTGTTACAGCCCAGGCTTTATTGCATCTCTGCGCACTCAATGTTTTTACCCATCATTGAGATTGATAGGGATATGCTGCTGCTACGAAGTTAGCGGTTTTAGTGTTCATAATTGCATTTTCAAGTTATCCCTTTGTGTATATGTATCTTTAGAGACCTCCGGTATGTTCTTACAGTTTTACAGCATTTCTTTAATAGTGGCTAGTGGAAAATTCCTCACACCTATTTAAAGTGACAGCCCATCAAGTGTACCTTAAAGGGCCATGATACCCAAATGTTGAAACACTTTAAAGTGATGCAGCATAGCTGTAAAAAGCTGACTAGAAAATATCACCTGAACATCTCTATGTAAAAAAAAAAAAAAAAAGATATATTTTTTTTACCTCAAAATGTCCTAAGTATTCACACCCCATTGCAAAGTAATTTAAGCAGCAAATCAGTATGCCTGTCCCGGGACCTGGAAGGGAGTGAGCCTCACGCACACATGTTATTTCCCTATTCAATTTAAGGAAGTTTACTATGAAATCTCATGAGATCACAATAAAAGAGTTAATGACCTCAGCACTGATGATGCTGATTGGCTGCAGTTAATTTCTTCATTATTATTTTTTTACCTGCAGCTGGACAGCAGCTGAAGTATAACTTTTTACACAGAACTTACTCTGGTGAGCTGATGACATTTTGAGGTAAAATATCTTCCTTTTTTACATAGAGAATTTCAGGTGATATTTTTCTGTCAGATTTTTACAGTTATACTACATCAGTTTCAAGTAATTTAGCATATGAGTATTATGTCCCTTTAATAAATTAAAGTGACAGTACATAGTGCCCAAGTTTACCTTAATGAATTAAGTTTAGGGTGTTGAGGGTATGTTTATTTTGCTCTGGGAACAGGAGTCTGTTTCTATATCAATAATTGCCTCATGTTTTTATGCCTTGCGTCATATTTTGTGTCTGTGCAATTTAAAATTTTGAAAAATGTTTGTTTATGTGCCTCAAGTCTCTCTTGGATGATGCTGTTTAGACTTTGCAACAGATTTCTCCTCTATCATCCCAAGCCTTTATGGCTACACATATAGTGCCCTGCATTTCTCTCAGTCTCCTAGGGGAGCTTATTTGCCTGCAGAAATGGTTACTCAGATATCTTCGGCGGTATCTGAGGCATTGTCCGCCTTTCCTATGTTAAAAGGAATTTGCAAGAGGAAATTTGAGATTCCGATGGTAAGGTTTCTGTTCCACCTGCTACTTTTCAGGTTGCCCTCCCTCATAATTCTGATGAGGAAGATATGGCGGTAGTCTCTGAGGGTGAAGTCTCCGATTCGGACAGTATAATTCCTTCATCTGCTGCTTAAGTTGTAACCTTCAGAATTAAGCTTGAACATCTTCGTGTATTGTTAAAGGAGGGTTTGGCTTCTTTGGGGCGACTCCGATATGCCTGTCGTCAATCCTACAGAATCTAGTTAACTTTATAAATACTAGGATTCATCTGTGGATGTTTTTCCTGTTCCAAACCGTGCTAGGAGATTTTTCACCGGAATGGGAGAAGTCAGGGGTTCCTTTTTCCCCGTCTGTCTTTAAAAAGATGTTTCCTGTTGCGGCTTACATTAAATATCCTGCGCACGGTGCCTAATGTAGTGGGAGCATTTCTACTCAGGCTAAGAGAACTACGCTCCCTAGAGAGGATAGCTGTTCTTTTCAGGATCTATGAACTAAGCTGGAGGCTTACGTGGAAGTTTGTATTGCCACTGTGTCAAGTGCGGCATCTTATTGGTGCAATGCCTTGTCTGATTCCAATTTGGTAGAGACTCCTTTGGAGGAGATCCAGTACAAAATGAAGGCTCATAAGCTAGCCAATTCTTTTATTTCTGATGATACCATGCAAGATTTTCAGCCGGGAGCCAAGATATCTGGCGTCGCTGTGCTAGCCCGGGGCTTTGTGGACAGTGGATTTTTCCTCTGAGTTCAAGTTTCTGGTGCTTCCGTACAAGGGTGAGACCTTGTTTGGTCCTGATCTGACAGGAATAATTCTGATATTAGGGATGGAAATGGGTCTTTTCTACCACAAGTCAAGATGAATAGACCTAAAGGAGTTGGCCCCCAATCCGGGATTGGTCCAAGTGGGGGGTTGAATCTCTCTGTCTTCAAACATGGATACGAGATGTCCCAGATAAACTGTGGACATAGTATCTCAGGGTTACTACATAGTAGTCATTCCTTCCCTCCCTGAGGCAGGTTCCACCTCTCAATTTTACCTGCAGGCCAGATAACAGTGAAGCATTTTTGTAGTGCGTTTGGGACTTCTCTTTTTTTTGCAATAACTTTTTATTAAGGAAATATAATATCACAAATAGATAAATAAATTGGTAAATAACTCCTTATCATTTTACATTACTTTTCTTTGTTTCACTAGTCTAAAACATAACAAGTTCAAACTATTTTAACAAACCCCCACAGAGACAGCCAGGTATATAGCCACCTCCACTGGGGGAAGAGTCAGAGCATTCAAATAGGATATGTTAATCGGAAAGAGAGATTAGGAGAAATTCCCACATCAAGGGTCCTTATTCAAGCATCTAATCTTGTGAATCATATATGGCTAGAGAGAAAAATGAAAAGGGAAAAGAATTGATAGAACAGAGAGACAAGGACGGGGCTAGGGAAGGGAAGAAAAAAAAGGGGGTAGGATAGACGGATTCATAGGCCTTATAGGGTGTTAGGCTGTCTAGGGACAGGGTCTAGGATTTTATTCATTCCTGTTTTTGGTACCCGAAAAAGAGGGAATTTTTCATCCTATGGTAGACCTAAAGTGTCTCAACAAGTTGTCTCAGGGTACCGGTCTTCAAATGGTTCCTTTGGTCTAGGAGGGTCAGTTCATGGTGACCATAGACCTGAGGGACGCGTATTTTCCTGAGTTCCTGAGTTTTGCCTTTTTGTCAAAAACTTTTAGTCTATGGCTCTTCCCTTTTGGCCTTGCCATGGCTTTCAGAGGGGCTACATTGGCAGTGATCAGGTTTCAGAGAATTGCTGTGGTGCCCTTCCTGGACGTTATAATGGTTCAGGCGCCATCTTTTCAACAAGCAAACTCTCATACAGAGATCTTGTTGTCTTTCTTCATTAACAGCAATTAATGGGGAATATGTAGGGTGTGTGCACCAAAAATAAGAATGATAAATGGTCCTTAACAGAGATACCCAGAGGCGTGTAAAACAGTCCAATACAGCTTACTGAGGGACTAATTAGTAGCCTGATTGGGTAAAGTAAGGGAGGTGTGAGAATCCCCATATCCAATAGGCAGTCAGAAAAAAGGTTTTTAAACCTGCAAAGGTTTTGTATTTTTAAGCAGGCTAGGAGTAAGGCAGCAGCCGAAACCAGTCATCCACTTATTTTTGTCTGATATTGCACACATTGTACTGTTTTTTACCCTCAGGGTTTATACACCCTGGAGATTTCCTAATAAAGTTTATGTTTTAACCCTAACCACGGTGCTCCTGCAAGTTTTCTCATATTGTCTTTCTTCATTTCCACAGATGGAAGTGAATCTGAAAATGAGTTCCCTTGTTCCAGCTACAGGGGTAGTTTCTTAGGGACCATATTAGTTTCCCTATCTCTGAAAATATTTTTGACAGAGGTCAGAAAATAGAGGATTCTTGCCTCTTTCGGCATTCTACTGTTTGAGATTCTTTCCTGTGGATTAGAGAGGGGAATTGGTGGTAGAGCGCTCACTTAGCTTGCGAGAGGTAGCGGGATCGTTGCCCACATTCTCCAGAATCTTTTGGTTTTCTCAGGAGCATCTGTCTCGGGGAACATGCTTCCAGAGACCTTCCTGAGTAATAGTGACCACGGTTGCTAGCCTGTTGGGTTGGTGACTATAGACTTGGGAGGAGTCTGCTCTCTCCATAACCATCTTGGTGTTGAGAGCGATCTACAATGCTCTGATGGCTTGGCCTCAGTTCATCTGTATTTTAATAGTTCCTGCATAGTCTCGCAGGATCTGGTATACAGACCTAGTGGAGACGTATTTCTTCCACCTTGGTGGTTGTTCCTGAGGAAGGGTTCATTCTTTCATCCAACTTTCGTTTTCTCTGAAGTTTTCTCCTTGGAGATTGAATGCTTAGTTCTGTTTAAGCGTGGTTTTTCTGAATCGGTCATTGAGACCATGATGCAGGCCTGCAAGCCTGTTACTGGTAACTTTTACCATAAGGTATGGCCTAAATCCCCTGATTGGTGTGCATCCCAGGACTACTCTTGGAAGTATGGTCAGGATTCCTAGGGGTTTTGCCCTTTCTCCGGGAAGGTCTGTAGGACGTTTTTATCAAGCAGTTCTCTGGTCAGATTTCTGCGTTATCCTTTTTTTTTTTTTTTCTCAAGTGTAAAAAATATAGGTAAAACTGTGACAACCTTCCGGGAGCGTATGGCCAATCACCGCTGTGCCATACATAAGGCATCAAAGGTGAATCTGACCAGCCCGTGGCACGCCACTTCTTTAAGTTTAAGCATGCCGTTTCCAGCATGAAATCTATGTTGATTAATCACGTACCCCCCATGCCAAGGGGCGGCAACTGAGTGAAGAAAGTATTACAACTTGAAAGTAAATGGATTTACCGGCTTGACACCTTAGCCCCAAGGGGCCTCAATACTTCCCTGGATTTTAGCCCTTTTTACTGAATTGTATTAAACCACACAGGATTGGACTAACATTGTCTCCACTTCATACAACGAGACTTTCTCATTCCTTATAGCATCATTATTGGGTTCTCACTGCTCATGAAAGTTTCTAACATGTCCATTGGGGCATGTAGTATCATTGTGTTCTTAGGCATGTAAGACATACAGGTCTCTGATACATCCCAAAATTGGTTGTGTAATGTTTAGTGCTATTAACTGAATATGTATTTGGTATTATTACAGATGATCCATAGGAGCCATATAATATCGGAATGTGCAATGTTTTTATTTTTCTTTTGATCTCAATTACATAGTATATGCTGCTTCAGGTGTGGGTATATCTACAATGTTATGAATGTCCTTGATGGGTTTTGGTTGTATCTTTTTTAGATACACATCGTTTTGTATGCCCTGAGAATTTGCAGCAGCCTTACTATGCGATCAATATAAGCCTCCTTTTTTTCAATCGTTACCGCTGGCGTCGTTAGTTTACATACGTTGCCATGACAACGACGGCACATACGTCATGATGCTATGTGCGTGGGTGCATCTTGATGAAGTCACATGCACGTGTCTGACGGCGGTACACTTGAAGTAACGGTGGTAATTGGATATGTATAAAAGGATTATGTAGATCTATGTTTGTCATTAGTTTTAGGTTTCATGTTGTATATGTTTGACATTTGACAAAGGCACAGCAGTGTGCCGAAACAGACTTTCTGTTGCTCAGTGGTCCAAAGTCCTCTTTTCTGATGAGAGCAAATTTTGCTTCTCATTTGGAAACCAAGGACCCAGAGTATGGAGGAAGAATGGAGAGGCACACACTGCAAGATGCTTGAAGTCCAGTGTGAAGTTTCCACAGTCTTTGTTGACTTGGGGAGCCATGATATCTGCTGGTGTTGGCCCTCTGTGCTTCATTAAGTCCAGGGTCAACGCAGCCGTCTACCAGGAGATTTTGGAGCACTTCATGCTTCCTTCTGCAGACAAGCTCTATGGGGATGCTGACTTCATTTTCCAGCAGGACTTGGCACCTGCCCACACTGCCTAAAGCACCAACACCTGGTTCAATGACCGTGGGATTACTGTGCTTGATTGGCCAGCCATCTCGCCTGACCTGAACCCCATAGAGAATTTATGGGGCATTGCCAAGAGAAAGATGAGACATGAGACGAACAATGCAGAAGAGCTGAAGGCCGCTATTGAAGCATCCTGGTCTTCCATAACACTTCAGCAGTGTCACCGGCTGATAGGTTCCATGCCACACCGCATTGAGGCAGTAATTGCTGCAAAAGGGGCCCAAACCAAGTACTGAGTACATACAGTATACATGCTTTTACTTTTCAGAGGTCCGATATTGTTCTACAGGTATATACAATCCTTGTTTTATTGATTGCATGTAATATTCTAATTTTCTGAGATTGTAGATTTGGGGTTTTCATGAGCTGTAAGCCATAATCATCACAATTATGAAAAATCACGGTTTGAACTATCTTGCTTTGCATGTAATGAGTCTATCTCATATATTGGTCTCACTTTTTAAGTTGCATTAATGAAATGAATAAACTTTTGCACAATATTCTATTTTTTCGAGTTTCACCTGCATGTATATTATATATGTATGTATATATATATATATATATATATATATATATATATATATATATATATATATATATATATATATATATATATATATATATATATATATATATAGTGTATGTGTATATACATACATACATACATACATACATACGGTATTGAAAAGAATCACCCCCCTTGAAAATAAGCACATTTTTGATTCTTTGCCGCCTGAAATGAAGACAGACATAGTTTTTGTTTATGCAGTTGTCATTACTCAGTACAACTTATAACATCCAAGTGAAAGATATAACACCAACATGTCAGGCAAGAATAAAGACAATTCAAAAACAGAATCACCACCTCCTAAAATTACTTGTAAACTCAATCAGGTGTAGCTAATCACCTTCTTAACGGCACACACAAATCCATTTGACCTTCAACTGTGATAAGCTGTGGGCATATGGATTAGCTCAGCATGAAAATAGCTTTCCTGGAGCATCTCAGTCCCTGGTAGTGAAACTGAAGCAAATAATCAACTATGGGTGGCAAGGCACTGTCAAATGATCTCCAGGATAATGTTGTGGAGAGGCACAAGTCAGGAGATGGATACAAGAAAATATCAAAGGCTTTATCAATGCCTAGAAGCACAATGAAGTCTATTATTAAGAAGTGAAAGGTATTTGGTACAACAGAGACCCTCTCTGGATCAGGTCGTCGCTCCAAACTGGATGAAAGAGCCAGGTGGAAACTGGTCAGAGGGGCTACCAAGAGGCCCACAACAACTCTAAAGACGTTGCAGGAATTTATGACAAAGAGTGGTCATTGTTTGCATGTGACAACAATATTGCAAAGTCTCCACAAATGTGGCTTGTATGGGAGGGTTGCAAGAACAAGGCCACATGCAGTCACAATTGAGCTTTGCCATAACATACCTAGGAGATTCTGTGGCCACATGGAAAAAGGTGTTATTGTCAGATGAGACTAAAAATTAATTATTTGGCCTCAACACCAAACGATATGTCTGGAGGAAATCCAATACAGCTCACTATCCAAATAACACCATACCTACGGTAAAGCATGTAGTGGTAATATCCCTTAATGGGGATGTTTCTCTGCAGCAGGCACTGGAGCACTTGTCAGGATAGAAGGAATAATGGATGGGGCAAAATACTGTCAAATTCTTGAGGA